>NC_091286.1:455425309-455753809 GCF_032444005.1 Ranitomeya imitator | reverse complement strand
CACCTGCTGTGGACCTTATAGTCTGTGCATTTTCTTGTTTTGTTTTGTCCAGCTTTGTCTGTGAAGGATTTTTTGCAGCCTAGTGTGTCTCTGGAGATGCAGATATACCCTCCATGTCTTTAGTCAGATGTGGTGTTTTGTATTTTCTGTGGTGGATATTTTCTAGTGTTTTAATACTGACCGCATAGTACTCTGTCCTATTCTTCCTTTTTAGCTAGTATGGCCTCCTATGCTAAATCCTGATTTCATGTCTGCGTATGTTATTTCCCTCTCCTTTCACAGTCAATATTTGTGGGCGGCTGTCTATCCTTTGGGGATTTTCTCTGAGGCAAGATAGTTTTCCCGTTTCTGTCTTTAGGGGTAGTTAGTTCTTAGGCTGTGTCGATGGGTCTAGGGAGTGTTAGGTACCCCCCACGGCTACTTCTAGTTGCGCTGCTAGTTCAGGGTTTGTGGTCAGTAAAGGTACATCTCATGCTGCTCATAGGCCACCAGATCATAACACATAACATTACCAAGACATGCACAGTAGATGTGCTCATAAAGAGCATGATGATCTTATAAAGCAATCAGGTTTGCTGAAGTGTTCCAATATTTATTTCATGGGTTTGAATAAAGAATACAAGTCTGCTAAGGCCGGCTTTACACGTCGTGATATAAACACCAGTACTGGAGATATCAGTGTCTGTGTGTCCTTGTGTGTAATATTTGTATCAGTACCACACATAGAAGCAGCCGTACATCTAGCACTGTTCCCCGGAGCCCATTCATGAAGACAGCTCTTGTCATTCTCCTCTGCTCTGTCGGCATGGTCAGGGGAGATTTATCAGGTTAAATTCAACTGATAACAGTGACTATTACTCCCATCAGCCTATACCTGCTGTTGCTAATAACATTAAGAGCAGGCTGATGGGAGTATTCATCAGCCGCCGCCTGCACTATAAATAAATTTAAAAAAATGGTCTGGGTTCCCCTGCATTTTTGATAATCAGCCAGGAAAAGCCAGGCTGTAACCCTCAGCTGTCAACATTGGAAGGCTGGTGATCAAGAATAGAGGGATGTCCACACACCATTTTATTAATTATTTAAATAAATAATAATAATAAAAAGCATGGGGTCTCCCCTATTTTTGGACAAGCTAAAGCAGACAGCTGGTGGCTCATATTCTCAGGCTGGTAAGGGGCCATGGATATTGATTGCCCCAGCCTAAAAATAGCAGCCCACAGCTGCCTAGAAAAGGCACATCTATTAGATGGGCCAATTCTGGTGCTTTACCCTGCTCTTCCCACTTGCCCTGTAGCGGTGGCAAGTGGAGTAATATCTGTGGCGTTGATGTCACATTTGTATTGGCTGGTTGTCATTAAGCCCATGGATTAGTAATGAAGAGCAATCCTATCCATTATTAATCCTATAGTTGTATTGTAAATAAAGACATAGCAAATCTAAAGTCCTTTATTTGAACTCATAACAAAACACACTTTTACATTTTTATTTAAAAATAAAAAAACACAGTTATGCTCACCTAACGCTCATGCATTTTAAGCCTCCATTACATTATCCCAATGTGGCACCCCAGAGTCCGGTTGCCACGGTGACATTGCCTCCCTCTGAGTGATGATATCATGCCTGGAGGCAGGAAGAGGTCCCCACACCAGGTGATACACAGCATGCATCACAATTCCTGCTCCAGGCCAGAAGGGGGAGCTCTAGACCTGACTTCAAGGGAGCTGTTCTCTCTGGTCGGGAGGAAAAGTCAGTTAAGTCTGTTGTGCAGTTGGTCTGGGGAGAGGGAAGTGACTGCATGCCTTTTGGGCTTTGCAACGCACCGGGGATGTTCCAGAGGTTGATGGAGTGTTGCCTCGGTCACAAGAACTTTGAGATGGTTCTATTGTACCTGGATGACATCATCGTCTTCTCCAAGACCTATGAAGACCCTTGAAGCACCTGGCCGAGATGTTCGAAGCCCTGTCCAACTTTGGCCTGAAACTGAAGCCGCCCAAATGCCACCTTTTGAAGCCCAAGATGCAGTACCTAGGCTATGTAGTAAGCGCAGAAGGCGTGGCACCAGACCCTGACAAAGTCACCGTTATCAGGGACTGGCAAAGACCCAACACCATTCGTGAAATATGGCAGTTCCTCAGGTTGGTAGGCTATTACTGGAGATTCACCAAGGGCTACATCAAGATAGCTGCACCCCTGCAAGACCTCCTAGTGGTCCATCCCAAGATGGCCAAGAACAAGAGTCCTCCATTCGAGTGGAACAACAGGATAGAAGAATCCTTCACCTGGCTGAAGTTGGCTCTCATGGGAGATGAAGTCCTGGCTTACCCTGACTATGACCTACTATTTATACTTTACACTGATGACAGCAACATGGGATAGGGAGCGGTTCTGTCACAAGTGCAGAAAAGCAGAAAGAGAGTGACTGCCTATGCCAGCTGTCATGATCCCAATGGCAGGGGATCACAAAAGGACAAGCACAAAAAACAAAACAAGCTCTAGGGTGATGGAAACTGAGCTGACCGCGATCCTGAACCTAAACACACAACTAGCTGTAGCCGGAGAACGTGCCTACGATGATTCCTAGACGTCTCGCGCCAGCCGAAGGACTAACTTCCCCTATTAGAAGAAACACAGACCTCTCTTGCCTCCAGAGAACACCCCACAGAAATAGCAGCCCCCCACATGTAATGACGGTGAAATGAGAGGAAAGCACATACGTAGTTATGAAAACAGATTCAGCAAAATGAGGCCCGCTAAAGCTAGATAGCAGAGGATACAAAAGTGAACTGCGCGGTCAGCGAAAAACCCTACAAAAAACCATCCTGAAATTACTTGAACTCATGTGCCAACTCATGGAACATGAGGAGTAATATCAGCCCACTAGAGCAACCAGCAAAAAGGAATCACATATCTGCAAGCTGGACTAAGACAAAAATTAAGCAAAACATGGAACAGGAAAATCAAAAACTTAGCTTGTCCTGAAGATTACAGAAGCGGGAAGCAGAGGTAACAAGACACACTGATTACATTGATAGCCGGCGAGGAAATGACAAGAAAGCCAGGTTAAATAGGAAACTCCCATATCCTGATAGAACAGGTGGACACCAGAGACCGCAGAAAACACAAGTCACCCAGTACCATCAGTAACCACCAGAGGGAGCCCAAAAACAGAATCCACAACAGTACCCCCCCCTTGAGGAGGGGTCACCGAACCCTCACGAGAACCACCAGGGCGACCAGGATGAGCCCTATGAAATGCACGAACCAAATCAGCAGCATGAACATCAGAGGCAACCACCCAAGAATTATCCTCCTGACCATAACCCTTCCACTTGACCAAATATTGGAGTTTCCGTCTGGAAACACGAGAATCCAAGATCTTCTCCACAACATACTCCAATTCTCCCTCCACCAGCACCGGAGCAGGAGGTTCAAGCGAAGGAACAACAAGTACCTCATACTTCCGCAACAACGACCGATGGAACACATTATGAATAGCAAACGATGCCGGGAGATCCAAACGAAACGACACAGGGTTAAGAATTTCCAAGATCCTATAGGGACCGATGAACCGAGGCTTGAACTTAGGAGAAGAGACCTTCATAAAAACAAAACGAGAAGACAACCACACCAAGTCCCCAACACGAAGTCGAGGACCCACGCGGCGACGGCGATTAGCAAACTGCTGAGCCCTCTCCTGGGACAACTTCAAATTGTCCACCACATGACTCCAAATCCGATGCAACCCATCCACCACCATGTCCACTCCAGGACAATCAGAAGGCTCCACCTGACCAGAGGAAAAACGAGGATGAAACCCCGAATTACAAAAGAAAGGAGAAACCAAGGTAGCAGAACTAGCCCGATTATTAAGGGCAAATTCGGCAAGCGGCAAAAAGGTAACCCAGTCATCTTGATCAGCAGAAACAAAACACCTTAAATAAGTTTCCAAGGTCTGATTAGTTCGTTCCGTCTGGCCATTCGTCTGAGGATGGAATGCAGACGAAAAGGACAAATCAATGCCCATCTTAGCACAGAACGTACGCCAAAATCTAGACACAAACTGGGATCCCCTGTCAGAAACGATGTTCTCCGGAATCCCATGCAAACGAACCACGTTCTGAAAAAACAGAGGGACCAACTCAGAGGAGGAAGGTAACTTAGGCAAGGGTACCAGATGAACCATCTTAGAAAAGCGGTCACACACAACCCAGATGACGGACATTTTTTGAGAGACAGGGAGATCCGAAATAAAGTCCATGGAAATGTGCGTCCAAGGCCTCTTCGGGATAGGCAAAGGTGACAACAATCCACTGGCCCGAGAACAGCAAGGCTTAGCCCGAGCGCAAACTTCACAAGACTGCACAAAAGAACGCACATCCCTCGACAAGGAAGGCCACCAAAAAGACCTGGCCACCAAGTCTCTAGTACCAAATATTCCAGGATGACCTGCCAACGCAGAAGAATGGACCTCGGAGATGACTCTACTGGTCCAATTATCCGGAACAAACAGTCTTTCAGGCGGACAACGATCAGGTTTATCCGCCTGAAACTCCTGCAAAGCACGTCGCAAGTCTGGGGAGACAGCCGACAAAATCACCCCATCCCTAAGGATACCAGTGGGCTCAGAATTTCCAGGGGAGTCAGGCACAAAACTCCTAGAAAGAGCATCCGCCTTCACATTCTTTGAACATGGCAGGTATGAAACCACAAAATCGAAACGGGAGAAAAACAGTGACCAACGAGCCTGTCTAGGATTCAGACGCTTGGCAGACTCAAGGTAAATCAGATTTTTGTGATCAGTCAAGACCACCACACGATGTCTAGCACCCTCAAGCCAAAGACGCCACTCCTCAAATGCCCACTTCATGGCCAAAAGCTCCCGATTACCAACATCATAATTCCGCTCAGTGGGCGAAAACTTTCTAGAAAAGAACGCACATGGCTTCATCACTGAGCAATCGGAGCTTCTCTGCGACAAAACCGCCCCCGCTCCAATCTCGGAAGCATCAACCTCAACCTGAAAATGAAGCGAAACATCTGGCTGACGCAACACAGGAGCAGAAGAAAACCGGCGCTTAAGTTCCTGAAAGGCCTCCACAGCCACAGGAGACCAATCAGCAACATCAGCACCCTTCTTAGTCAAATCCGTCCAAGGCTTAACAACACTAGAAAAATTAGTTATGAAACGACGATAAAAATTAGCAAAGCCCAAGAACTTCTGTAGACTCTTAAGAGATGTAGGCTGCGTCCAGTCACAAATAGCCTGAACCTTGACGGGATCCATCTCAATAGTAGAAGGGGAAAAAATATACCCCAAAAAAGAAATCTTCTGGACTCCAAAGAGACACTTTGAACCTTTTACAAACAAAGAATTGGCCCGCAGGACCTGAAACACCTTCCTGACCTGCTGAACATGGGACTCCCAGTCATCAGAAAAAACCAAAACATCATCCAAATACACAATCATAAATTTATCCAGATATTCACGGAAAATATCGTGCATAAAGGACTGGAAGACAGAAGGAGCATTAGAAAGTCCAAAAGGCATCACCAAATACTCAAAATGGCCCTCAGGCGTATTAAATGCGGTTTTCCACTCATCACCCTGCTTTATCCGCACAAGATTATACGCACCCCGAAGATCAATCTTAGTGAACCATTTAGCCCCCTTAATGCGAGCGAACAAATCAGTCAACAATGGCAAAGGATACTGATATTTGACTGTAATCTTATTCAAAAGGCGGTAATCTATACAAGGCCTCAAGGAACCATCTTTTTTGGCCACGAAAAAAAAAACCTGCTCCCAAAGGGGACGAAGATGGACGGATATGTCCCTTTTCCAAGGACTCCTTAACATAATCCCGCATAGCAGTATGCTCTGGCACTGACAGATTGAACAAACGTCCTTTAGGAAATTTACTGCCAGGAATCAAATCTATAGCACAATCGCAATCCTTGTGAGGAGCAAGCGAATTGAGCTTAGACTCCTCAAAAACATCCCGATAATCAGACAAAAATACAGGAACCTCAGAAGGAGTAGATGAAGCGATAGAAATCGGAGGTGCATCATCATGAACCCCCTGACATCCCCAGCTTAACACAGACATAATTTTCCAGTCCAAGACTGGGTTATGAGCTTGTAACCATGGCAGACCAAGCACTAAGACATCATGTAAATTATACAGTACCAGGAAGCGAATCACCTCCTGATGAACGGGAGTCATACGCATGGTCACTTGTGTCCAGTACTGAGGTTTGTTCATAGCCAAAGGTGTAGAGTCAATTCCTTTCAAAGGAATAGGGACTCTGATGAACAAATCAGAGTCACAGACAGAATGAACTTAGACTGTAAAGTACTAATGGCAACAGACTTATCAACCTTTTTTGTGCGTTTAGAGCATGCTGATATAACATGAGCTGAATCACCACAATAAAAACACAACCCATTTTTCCGCCTATAGTTTTGCCGTTCACTTCTGGACTGAATTCTATCACATTGCACTGCCTCAGGTGCCTGTTCAGAAGACACCGCCAAATTGTGCACAGGTTTGCGCTCCCGTAAACGCCGATCAATCTGAATAGCCATAGTCATAGACTCATTCAGACCTGTAGGCGCAGGGAACCCCACCATAACATCTTTAATGGCCTCAGAAAGGCCATCTATGAATCTTGCAGCCAGGGCGCACTCATTCCACTGAGTAAGTACCGACCATTTCCGAAATTTCTGACAATATATTTCTGCTTCATCTTGCCCCTGAGAGAGAGCCAATAAAGCTTTTTCAGCCTGAATCTCTAGGTTAGGTTCCTCATAGAGCAAACCCAATGCCAGAAAAAACGCATCCACATTGAGCAACGCAGGATCCCCTGGTGCCAATGCAAATGCCCAATTCTGAGGGTCACCCCGCAGGAAAGATATAACAATTTTGACTTGCTGAGCAGGGTCTCCAGAGGAGCGAGATTTCAAAGAAAGAAACAACTTGCAATTGTTCCTAAAATTCAGAAAACTAGATCTATCTCCAGAAAAAAACTCTGGGATAGGAATTCTAGGTTCAGACATAGGAGCATGTACAACAAAATCTTGTATATTTTGAACCTTAGCAGCAAGATTATTCAGGCTGGAAGCCAAACTCTGGACGTCCATGATAAACAGCTGAGGTCAGAGCCATTCAAGGATTAAGAGGAGGTAAGACGCAGCCAGGCTGCAATTAATGCTAGGCAGCAAACTCTAAGGGAAAAAAAAAAAAAAAAAAAAACTTCCTCAGACTACTTTTCCTCCTACTTCAGCCAATACGATACCACTTTTAGGCCGGCTATACTGTCATGATCCCAATGGCAGGGGATCACAAAAGTACAAGCACAAAAAACAAAACAAGCTCTAGGGTGATGGAAACTGAGCTGACCGCGATCCTGAACCTAAACACACAACTAGCTGTAGCCGGGGAACGTGCCTACGATGATTCCTAGACGTCTCGCGCCAGCCGAAGGACTAACTTCCCCTATTAGAAGAAACACAGACCTCTCTTGCCTCCAGAGAACACCCCACAGAAATAGCAGCCCCCCACATGTAATGACGGTGAAATGAGAGGAAAGCACATACGTAGTTATGAAAACAGATTCAGCAAAATGAGGCCCGCTAAAGCTAGATAGCAGAGGATACAAAAGTGAACTGCGCGGTCAGCGAAAAACCCTACAAAAAACCATCCTGAAATTACTTGAACTCATGTGCCAACTCATGGAACATGAGGAGTAATATCAGCCCACTAGAGCAACCAGCAAAAAGGAATCACATATCTGCAAGCTGGACTAAGACAAAAATTAAGCAAAACGTGGAACAGGAAAATCAAAAACTTAGCTTGTCCTGAAGATTACAGAAGCGGGAAGCAGAGGTAACAAGACACACTGATTACATTGATAGCCGGCGAGGAAATGACAAGAAAGCCAGGTTAAATAGGAAACTCCCATATCCTGATAGAACAGGTGGACACCAGAGACCGCAGAAAACACAAGTCACCCAGTACCATCAGTAACCACCAGAGGGAGCCCAAAAACAGAATCCACAACAGTACCCCCCCCCTTGAGGAGGGGTCACCGAACCCTCACGAGAACCACCAGGGCGACCAGGATGAGCCCTATGAAATGCACGAACCAAATCAGCAGCATGAACATCAGAGGCAACCACCCAAGAATTATCCTCCTGACTATAACCCTTCCACTTGACCAAATATTGGAGTTTCCATCTGGAAACACGAGAATCCAAGATCTTCTCCACAACATACTCCAATTCTCCCTCCACCAGCACCGGAGCAGGAGGTTCAAGCGAAGGAACAACAGGTACCTCATACTTCCGCAACAACGACCGATGGAACACATTATGAATAGCAAACGATGCCGGGAGATCCAAACGAAACGACACAGGGTTAAGAATTTCCAAGATCCTATAGGGACCGATGAACCGAGGCTTGAACTTAGGAGAAGAGACCTTCATAAAAACAAAACGAGAAGACAACCACACCAAGTCCCCAACACGAAGTCGAGGACCCACGCGGCGACGGCGATTAGCAAACTGCTGAGCCCTCTCCTGGGACAACTTCAAATTGTCCACCACATGACTCCAAATCCGATGCAACCCATCCACCACCATGTCCACTCCAGGACAATCAGAAGGCTCCACCTGACCAGAGGAAAAACGAGGATGAAACCCCGAATTACAAAAGAAAGGAGAAACCAAGGTAGCAGAACTAGCCCGATTATTAAGGGCAAATTCGGCAAGCGGCAAAAAGGTAACCCAGTCATCTTGATCAGCAGAAACAAAACACCTTAAATAAGTTTCCAAGGTCTGATTAGTTCGTTCCGTCTGGCCATTCGTCTGAGGATGGAATGCAGACGAAAAGGACAAATCAATGCCCATCTTAGCACAGAACGTACGCCAAAATCTAGACACAAACTGGGATCCCCTGTCAGAAACGATGTTCTCCGGAATCCCATGCAAACGAACCACGTTCTGAAAAAACAGAGGGACCAACTCAGAGGAGGAAGGTAACTTAGGCAAGGGTACCAGATGAACCATCTTAGAAAAGCGGTCACACACAACCCAGATGACGGACATTTTTTGAGAGACAGGGAGATCCGAAATAAAGTCCATGGAAATGTGCGTCCAAGGCCTCTTCGGGATAGGCAAAGGTGACAACAATCCACTGGCCCGAGAACAGCAAGGCTTAGCCCGAGCGCAAACTTCACAAGACTGCACAAAAGAACGCACATCCCTCGACAAGGAAGGCCACCAAAAAGACCTGGCCACCAAGTCTCTAGTACCAAATATTCCAGGATGACCTGCCAACGCAGAAGAATGGACCTCGGAGATGACTGTACTGGTCCAATTATCCGGAACAAACAGTCTTTCAGGCGGACAACGATCAGGTTTATCCGCCTGAAACTCCTGCAAAGCACGTCGCAAGTCTGGGGAGACAGCCGACAAAATCACCCCATCCCTAAGGATACCAGTGGGCTCAGAATTTCCAGGGGAGTCAGGCACAAAACTCCTAGAAAGAGCATCCGCCTTCACATTCTTTGAACATGGCAGGTATGAAACCACAAAATCGAAACGGGAGAAAAACAGTGACCAACGAGCCTGTCTAGGATTCAGACGCTTGGCAGACTCAAGGTAAATCAGATTTTTGTGATCAGTCAAGACCACCACACGATGTCTAGCACCCTCAAGCCAAAGACGCCACTCCTCAAATGCCCACTTCATGGCCAAAAGCTCCCGATTACCAACATCATAATTCCGCTCAGTGGGCGAAAACTTTCTAGAAAAGAACGCACATGGCTTCATCACTGAGCAATCGGAGCTTCTCTGCGACAAAACCGCCCCCGCTCCAATCTCGGAAGCATCAACCTCAACCTGAAAATGAAGCAAAACATCTGGCTGACGCAACACAGGAGCAGAAGAAAACCGGCGCTTAAGTTCCTGAAAGGCCTCCACAGCCACAGGAGACCAATCAGCAACATCAGCACCCTTCTTAGTCAAATCCGTCCAAGGCTTAACAACACTAGAAAAATTAGTTATGAAACGACGATAAAAATTAGCAAAGCCCAAGAACTTCTGTAGACTCTTAAGAGATGTAGGCTGCGTCCAGTCACAAATAGCCTGAACCTTGACGGGATCCATCTCAATAGTAGAAGGGGAAAAAATATACCCCAAAAAAGAAATCTTCTGGACTCCAAAGAGACACTTTGAACCTTTTACAAACAAAGAATTGGCCCGCAGGACCTGAAACACCTTCCTGACCTGCTGAACATGGGACTCCCAGTCATCAGAAAAAACCAAAACATCATCCAAATACACAATCATAAATTTATCCAGATATTCACGGAAAATATCGTGCATAAAGGACTGGAAGACAGAAGGAGCATTAGAAAGTCCAAAAGGCATCACCAAATACTCAAAATGGCCCTCAGGCGTATTAAATGCGGTTTTCCACTCATCACCCTGCTTTATCCGCACAAGATTATACGCACCCCGAAGATCAATCTTAGTGAACCATTTAGCCCCCTTAATGCGAGCGAACAAATCAGTCAACAATGGCAAAGGATACTGATATTTGACTGTAATCTTATTCAAAAGGCGGTAATCTATACAAGGCCTCAAGGAACCATCTTTTTTGGCCACGAAAAAAAAAACCTGCTCCCAAAGGGGACGAAGATGGACGGATATGTCCCTTTTCCAAGGACTCCTTAACATAATCCCGCATAGCAGTATGCTCTGGCACTGACAGATTGAACAAACGTCCTTTAGGAAATTTACTGCCAGGAATCAAATCTATAGCACAATCGCAATCCTTGTGAGGAGCAAGCGAATTGAGCTTAGACTCCTCAAAAACATCCCGATAATCAGACAAAAATACAGGAACCTCAGAAGGAGTAGATGAAGCGATAGAAATCGGAGGTGCATCATCATGAACCCCCTGACATCCCCAGCTTAACACAGACATAATTTTCCAGTCCAAGACTGGGTTATGAGCTTGTAACCATGGCAGACCAAGCACTAAGACATCATGTAAATTATACAGTACCAGGAAGCGAATCACCTCCTGATGAACGGGAGTCATACGCATGGTCACTTGTGTCCAGTACTGAGGTTTGTTCATAGCCAAAGGTGTAGAGTCAATTCCTTTCAAAGGAATAGGGACTCTGATGAACAAATCAGAGTCACAGACAGAATGAACTTAGACTGTAAAGTACTAATGGCAACAGACTTATCAACCTTTTTTGTGCGTTTAGAGCATGCTGATATAACATGAGCTGAATCACCACAATAAAAACACAACCCATTTTTCCGCCTATAGTTTTGCCGTTCACTTCTGGACTGAATTCTATCACATTGCACTGCCTCAGGTGCCTGTTCAGAAGACACCGCCAAATTGTGCACAGGTTTGCGCTCCCGTAAACGCCGATCAATCTGAATAGCCATAGTCATAGACTCATTCAGACCTGTAGGCGCAGGGAACCCCACCATAACATCTTTAATGGCCTCAGAAAGGCCATCTCTGAATCTTGCAGCCAGGGCGCACTCATTCCACTGAGTAAGCACCGACCATTTCCGAAATTTCTGACAATATATTTCTGCTTCATCTTGCCCCTGAGAGAGAGCCAATAAAGCTTTTTCAGCCTGAATCTCTAGGTTAGGTTCCTCATAGAGCAAACCCAATGCCAGAAAAAACGCATCCACATTGAGCAACGCAGGATCCCCTGGTGCCAATGCAAATGCCCAATTCTGAGGGTCACCCCGCAGGAAAGATATAACAATTTTGACTTGCTGAGCAGGGTCTCCAGAGGAGCGAGATTTCAAAGAAAGAAACAACTTGCAATTGTTCCTAAAATTCAGAAAACTAGATCTATCTCCAGAAAAAAACTCTGGGATAGGAATTCTAGGTTCAGACATAGGAGCATGTACAACAAAATCTTGTATATTTTGAACCTTAGCAGCAAGATTATTCAGGCTGGAAGCCAAACTCTGGACGTCCATGATAAACAGCTGAGGTCAGAGCCATTCAAGGATTAAGAGGAGGTAAGACGCAGCCAGGCTGCAATTAATGCTAGGCAGCAAACTCTGAGGGAAAAAAAAAAAAAACTTCCTCAGACTACTTTTCCTCCTACTTCAGCCAATACGATACCACTTTTAGGCCGGCTATACTGTCATGATCCCAATGGCAGGGGATCACAAAAGTACAAGCACAAAAAACAAAACAAGCTCTAGGGTGATGGAAACTGAGCTGACCGCGATCCTGAACCTAAACACACAACTAGCTGTAGCCGGGGAACGTGCCTACGATGATTCCTAGACGTCTCGCGCCAGCCGAAGGACTAACTTCCCCTATTAGAAGAAACACAGACCTCTCTTGCCTCCAGAGAAACACCCCACAGAAATAGCAGCCCCCCACATGTAATGACGGTGAAATGAGAGGAAAGCACATACGTAGTTATGAAAACAGATTCAGCAAAATGAGGCCCGCTAAAGCTAGATAGCAGAGGATACAAAAGTGAACTGTGCGGTCAGCGAAAAACCCTACAAAAAACCATCCTGAAATTACTTGAACTCATGTGCCAACTCATGGAACATGAGGAGTAATATCAGCCCACTAGAGCAACCAGCAAAAAGGAATCACATATCTGCAAGCTGGACTAAGACAAAAATTAAGCAAAACGTGGAACAGGAAAATCAAAAACTTAGCTTGTCCTGAAGATTACAGAAGCGGGAAGCAGAGGTAACAAGACACACTGATTACATTGATAGCCGGCGAGGAAATGACAAGAAAGCCAGGTTAAATAGGAAACTCCCATATCCTGATAGAACAGGTGGACACCAGAGACCGCAGAAAACACAAGTCACCCAGTACCATCAGTAACCACCAGAGGGAGCCCAAAAACAGAATCCACAACAGCCAGCAGGAAGCTTTAACCCACTGAAAGGAACCCCGACAACTATAGTTCCTTCAAGTTGGAGTTTTTTGCCATAGTCTGAGCTGTGACTGAGCGATTCAAACACTACCTGGCTTCAGCAAAGTTTACTATGTTCATGGACAATAATCCACTGACTCACTTGGAAACCACAAAGCTAGGTGCATTGGAATAGCGATGGATGGCCCGACGTTCCAACTACGAGTTTAACATCAAGTACCGAGTGGGGCTTAAGAACGCTAATGCTGATGTGCTGTCCAGGATGCCCAATTTACCAGACGGGGGAAGACCCGGAAGAGCTAGAAGAAATCGAGTTGCCAGCCTTCCACTGCTACAAGGTGGCCTAGTGCTCCCATTTCGTGAGGGACAAGCGCTACGTTCTGCAAGAGGCGATGCTTAACCCGTTGCCCCACCATGGATGGGCAGAGATGCAGGATAGTGACCCGGCAGTCTGCCTTGTAAAGGAGTTGCTGACACAAGCTGACTCACACCCTGGACCAGATGCTCCACAGGAAACACAGCAGATGTGGAAGGAGAAGGGCAGGCTGTTCATCTATGAGGGTAAGCTGTGTGAGAGAAACATCAACTCGCGCACACACGAACTGGTCTGGCAGGTGGTAGTCCCGAAGCGGAATGCGCCAATGGTCTTAGAGGCATACCACGATAGAGCAGGATACTTCGGGTGGAAGAAGCTGGAGGTCCTACTTCGTGAGAGATTTTACTGGGTTGGCATGAGGAAAGCCATTGAGAGGTGGTGCCAAGAATGTGGCCCATGCAACCTGTGCAGGAAAGACGTAACAGCCAGCGAGCCCCATACAGCCGATCATCATGAAGCAGCTGCTTGAACTGGTAGCTTTGGATCAGTTGACTCCGAGTAGGACTGGCTACGCCTATGCTCTGACCATCGTTGACCATTACTCAAGGTTCCGGTAATTGTGTCTGTCAAAGTCCAAACCGCGAAGACAGCAGCCAAAGCATTTCAAGAACATTTTTGTTGACCGAACAGTTACCCTGAACAAGTGCTCACTGACCAAGGCCTAGCCTTTGAGGCAGAAGTGTTGTAGGAGTTCTGTATCCTGTAAGGCTGCAAGAAAATCAGGACGCCGCCGTACCATCGCAGACAAATGGCATGTGCGAGAAAATTAACCAGGTGGTAATTGACCTGTTGAAGAGCTTGCCCCTGGAAGAGCGAAACCTGTGGCAAGGGAAGTTGCTGGATCTGGTAGATCCATACAACCATATCCCGGTAAACTCCACCAACTACGCCCCAGCCTACCTGATGAGGACGAGACCTGGTTAGTTACCCATTAACTTGGACATGGGAGTCGTAACACCTGAGATGACACCACCTGATGCCGACAAGTGGGCTAAGGTGGTTCCCACCAACCAAACCCCAGGTACACAAACAAAGGCAATTCCTGGACGGCAGCGTAAGGACTAGGTGCTGCAGTAACCGTGTTATTGCTTTTCTTTCTAAGTTTTGGCAAATTTTACATTTTTAAGACCTTGTAGATTTTTATTTATTGTTGTTATTAACTGTACTTGTTATTTTCTCAGTCTGGGAGGTATTGAAGTTAACTAAGGGGGAATGTGGCACCCCAGAGTCTGGTTACCACGGTGACATTGCCTCCCTCTGAGGGGTTATGTCATGCCTGGAGGCAGGAAGAGGTCCCCATGCCAGGTAATACACAGCATTCATCGCAATTCCTACTCCAGGTCAGAAGGGGGAGCTCTAGATCTGACTTCAGGGGAGCTGTTCTCTCTGGTCGGGAGGAAGAGTCAGTTAAGTCTGTTGGGCAGTTGGTCTGGGGAGAGGGAAGGGACAGGAGCAGAGTCAAGGGCTCTGGGGAATTGAAGCTGTGACAAAGCTGACCCCAGAGCGGAGCGCTGACAAAGAGGATGCCAGAGTCCTTGGCTGTGGCAGTGCTGTATGCCCCGACAGCCAAATCTGGAGGGCAGGGGACTGCACGTTTCCTGGCCACACGGAACACCCAGAGGCACAACAGCAGACCAAGAGCCCGGGGCTGACAATGAAAAGGCAGTGCCTGTGATAGGCTCACGCTCTCTGAAATACAGGTTAAAACCAACACACAGGAGAGAGCCGCAGCTTAGCTACTGGCAGCAGGGACCCAAAAAGAGAGCGCAGCAGGAAGGTCACCAACCCCACCTGGCAGGGTGGACCCCCTGAATGCCTCCAGGCTAGCCAGACTCCCTCTGTCATCCGGATTGCATTTTCATCTACCAAGAAGTAAAAGGTAAAGAAAACTACACTTCTCCGCAGCGTCGGCCACCCATTGCCTAACACCATGAGTGTCGTCGCGACTCAATACCATATAACTATCCCCCATTTTATGACACAGCCAGGGCACGGATCAGATCACGGCCCCATGACATTTCCCAAAGAACTGTCCTGCCCGGTTGCGAGTACACACCAGCCCTTGCCGGCATTTCACCTCACTTGTCCGTCATTCTGTCCCATGCTGTAATCTACTTCTGGGGATTAATAGTAACCAAGCTGGAGGGAACCAAGATGCGATCATCCAGGAACCACTGGTGAATTAGGTGCTGCGAGCACCTTTGAGGTTACCGCTGGTCAGTGAGGCTGTGTACCCAGTCGAACTGAACTGCCGTGACCTCAACACCATGAGAAAAAGTCACTGACTTCACCACAGTTCAGCTCGGTGATTTCATTGCAGATCAAAAATAGTGTAATTTCTTTGAAAGTCCATAGCACAATATACAAAAGTTTTCCTTCCTTGTATTAAATATATCATTTTATGAGGTCCCAGGGATCTACTTAAATTATTATTTCAAAGTGGAGGAATAAGGAAGGGCTAATTTACTTTTTGCTGGTGGTCCAACCAATGTGACCCCTAGCTATTCCAAGATCGTGGAGCTGGAATCCTGAAAATGTAGCTCTGCCACCCCATCTTGAATGGAGTGATGGGGTGCATAGTGAACCTCCTTTCCATTGTCTTTGTAACTCCCGAGAAAGTCGGATTTTGTACCCAGCAAAATCTATCGCTCCAATTGGCAATGAATGGAGCAGAAGCAAAGCATTTACACCTCTACTCTATTCGAGATAGGCCTGCAGAGCCCATTCTTGGGATTCCAAACCCCCCAATCTCAGGAATGTTGGAGGTCCCTGTGGATAAACTCTCAGCAATCAGCAAATGATTCCCATTGCTTTGGATAGGTGACAATAACTTAATCTTTTTGTATTATTTAATAATTTATGCACTTTGGATTGTGAAATCTAATGAAAGATCTATTTTAATATAAACCAGATTATTGGTTTGATGACTGATTATAGAGTCATGCACATCATTATTACTGAGATAGTGCCCTGGTGCATTTTCTCAGAGGAAAGTTGCACACATGATTGTAGCTAATCTCCTTGTATAATAAATACAACTTACAAAAACGTGCCTGACTTTTAATACTTATTTGATTCATTGCTATGAATACTGACCATGCATACAAGCAAAATAGTCAATTACAGCTGTCATGGTGCTATAGTCATTAAGAGTCCTGGGAAGAGATTAGCGAATAAATTTGAGTTCTAATCTCATTTTACAAAAATCTGCATTTGCCAAAATGTGGATTATTTCGTAATTAGTTTCCACGCAGATTTAGCAAAATGGCTGCATTTTTCAAAACCATAATGGGCCATCAAAACTGAAAAAAAAAAATTAAAAAATCTTTATACTCCCCTCATCTTCTTTGGTCGCTCCACTACTCATGCTCCTATCCAGATCAGATGATGGGCGATGAGTAATGGTGGGTCCGAAGAGATGAGTAGAGGGTGAGTATAATGCTTTTTTTATTTTGTGTACTAGGATTATAATTCTCTTGGGTCTCTTCAGACCCCCAGAGCATGTTAAAAGACATTAAATTCACAGAGAATAACTTTTATAATACAATAACAGACAAAATCAAATTTTGCCTGATCCACTGATCTCACTGATCTCTAGTCCTGGTGCTCACATCTCACACTTTAAGGCCGGTTTCACACATCAGTGGCTCCGCTCCGTGAGGTGACAGTTTCCTCACGTACCGGAGACACTGACTCACGTAGACACATTGAAATCAATGTGTCTCTGCACATGTCAGCGTGTTTTCACGGACCGTGTGTCCGTGTGCAAAACACAGAGGCATGTCAGTGTTCGTGGAGCGCATGGATTACACGGACCCATTAAAGTCAATGGGTCCGTGTAAAACACGTACCGCACACGGACACTCTCCGTGTGCAGTCCGTGTGCCGTGCAGGAGACAGCGCTACAGTAAGCGCTGTCCCCCCAGTGTGGTGCTGAAGCCGCCATTCATATCTTCTCTCCAGCAGCGTTCGCTGGAGAGAAGATATGAAAAATCCTTTTTTTTTTTCGTGTTTAAAATAAAGATCCCTGTCCCCGCCCCCCTCCCACCCCCTGTGCGCCCGCCCGCCCGCTCGCTGTTAATAAAATACTCATCCGGCTCCCTCGCAGCTTCCTCTCAGCGCCAGCTTCTCCTGTATGAGCAGTCACGTGGTGCCGCCGATTACAGTCATGAATATGTGGCTCCACCTCCCATAGGGGTGGAGCCGCATAGTCATGACTGTAATGGGCGGCACCACGTGACCGCTCATACTGGAGAAGGTGTGGAGCGGAGAGGACGCTTCGAGGGAGCCGGGTGAGTATTTTAGTAACAGCGGGCAGGCGCACAGGGGGTGGGAGGGGGGAGGGGACAGGGATCTTTATTTTAAACACACAAAAAAAAGGATTTTTCATATCTTCTCTCCAGCGAACGCTGCTGGAGAGAAGATATGAATGGCGGCTTCAGCACCACGCTGGAGGGACAGCGCTTACTGTAGAAGATATAAATGGTGGCTTCAGCACCAGATGCAGGGGACAGCGCTTATCTCTAGCGCTGTCTCCTGCACGCTCCGTGTGGTACCCAGTTGGCACACGGGCAGCACACGACTGCTGCACGTGTGCCACACTGATGTTCAAGGTAAGCACACGGACACACGGACACAGATAATTCTGGTACCGATTTTTCCGGTAGCGGAATTATCTGGACGTGTGAGACTGGCCTAATACAGTGAAATGAGTGTATGGGTTTTTATTATTTGATCTGGGGCACTTTAGCAGCTAAAAAAGGATAGTCTTGTAGTGGGAAACCTTTTAAGTCTAGGAAGTAGTTGAAAAAGAGAGATGCAGGAATACCGCAATAGGAAGGACGTAGTCACACTCAGCTACATATTAGGCGCATGAGAAAACATACAAATCTCCATCTAGAGAAAATCAGCAAGAACTTTATTGGACATGATGCTACAATGTATAAATGTGTCCGGTGATCGGACAAGAAATGATAATTCGCTTGTTTGTCATTGCTCACATCTTTTATTCTGATCTTGCAATGATTAGTCTTAAGCACATGCAGTATCTGTGACTACACCGGGATCAGCCTGTCGCTTGTAATGGACACTGTATGAAGGAGGAATGATGCATTTCTCAAACTATCATGTTTCCCAGAAAACCCACGATTATTGGAACATATGAATGCAAGCATCTGAGCGCTGATTGACTTGCTGAACAACACTCAGTAATTTGCACCCTGCAGATTTTATAGTAGAAATTTCGGCAACTGAGAATCAGTTCCATTCAATTGAATGGGGTTGATTTAGATGAATGGCACAGTTGCAATAATGTCTGAAACAAAATCTGCCGAAAATATGCAATATGTGAACACACTATGCTCAGTGTCCATTCCTTTCACGTGCAGTCAAACCATAATACATACAGTAGTGTACTGTGAGAAAATACAGTATGAAACAGTGTAGTAGACTTTGCTATTCCATATAACAGTGTCCGGTGAAAACACATATTTGTGTTATTTTTCTTTTTGTTTTATTTATATTTAAAAGACAAAAATTTGATATTATAATTTTCAATGATAAAATGCCTAAAAGAATAACAAGATAAATCAGTTATTAGTATCTTGGATGAAGGGGAAATATCTTATTTCAATGCTACCATCTTTAGTTATATAAGGGAAGCGAGTTGTTACAGGAATCGGTTCATAAAGATTATATAAATATATTTTTCCAATAATTTCTGATTTAGAAGGAACTGTTGCCGTTTTCCATCTATATGCCATCTGATTTTCAACAACTAAAAAATAAATACTAAAAAAATATATGTGTAATAATTGGAATATATGTTGATGGTATCGTATCAAGGTTTAATGATAATAGAGCAGACTGAGGAGAAATAGCAATGTTAAAGGACATCTGTCACCAAACAGAACACTACTAACCTGCAGATATAGGGTTAATAAGCAGGTTTGTAGCTTTACTAACCTGCCTATCTACTGCACTTAGCTGAATACTGCCAGTAGAAAATTAACTCTTTTACACCCACCCCACCCCCCTTCCCGAAAGTGTTCAGATATCAGTCTCAGGGGCAGAACTGGCGCAAATTCAGTCACGGCTGAGTACAGAGAGCAGTGGCTGTCACAGCGCCCCCGACCCTGACTGACACTGGTTCTGCATTGTGGTCGGCTGTCGGTCAAGGCTGGGGGTGAGGTTACCACCCCGGTGACTTAACCCATAACGGTACTGCAATGACTGAAACCAGAATGCTGTCAGGGGGAATACGGTTAATTTTCTCTCTGCAGCATTTGGCTACGTGCAGGCGCTGGGCAGGTTAGTAATGCTATTAGCCTGCAGATTACCCCATACCTGCAGGTTAACAATGATTTTCTGGTTACATCTTCCCATTAAGATATATACCGTATATACTCGAGTATAAGCCGAGATTTTCAGCCCAAATTTTTGGGCTGAAAGTGCCCCTCTCGGCTTATATTCGAGTCATGGTGGGCGGTAGGGTCAGCGGGTGAGGGGGAGAGGGCGCTGAGACATACTTACCTAGTCCCAGTGGTCCTGACGCTCCCCCTGCCTGTCACACTGTCTCCGGGTGCCGCAGCTCTTCCTCTGATTAGCGGTCACGTGGGACCGCTGATTAGAGAAATGAATATGGACTCCACTCCCATAGGGGTGGAGCCGCATATTCATTTCTCTAATGAGCGGTAACGGTGACTGCTGATAGAGGAAGAGGCTGAGGCACCGAAGACCAGCTGTCCGGGAGAAGGAGCGGGACGCCGGGAGCAGGTAAATATTAGATTATCACCTGTCCACGTTCCACCCGCCGGGTGCCGCTCCATCTTCCTGGCGTCTCTGCGCACTGACTGTGCAGGTCAGAGGGCGCGATGATGCATATAGTGTGCGCGGCGCCCTCTGCCTGATCAGTCAGTGCGGAGAGACGCCGGGACGGGACGCTGAGGAGCTGCAAGCAAGAGAGGTGAGTATGGCATTTTTTTTTTATTATTGCAGCAGCAATGGCACAGCTTTATAAGGAGCATCTATGGGGCAATAATGAACGGTGCAGAGCACTATATGGCACAGCTATGGGGCAATAATGAACGGTGCAGAGCACTATATGGCACAGCTATGGGGCAATAATGAACGGTGCAGAGCACTATATGGCACAGCTTTCTATGGTACATCTATGGGGCAATAATGAACGGTGCAGAGCACTATATGGCACAGCTATGGGGCAATAATGAATGGTGCAGAGCACTATATGGCACAGCTTTCTATGATACATCTATGGGGCAATAATGAACAGTGCAGAGCACTATATGGCACAGCTATGGGGCAATAATTAACGGTGCAGAGCACTATATGACACACCTTTCTATGGTACATCTATGGGGCAATAATGAACGGTGCAGAACACTATATGGCACAGCTATTGGGCAATAATGAATGGTGCAGAGCACTATATGGCACACCTTTCTATGGTACATCTATGGGGCAATAATGAACGGTGCAGAGCACTATATGGCACAGCTATGGGGCCATAATGAACGGCATGGAGCATCTATTTTTATTTTTGAAATTCACCGGTAGCTGCTGAATTTTCCACCCTAGGCTTATACTCGAGTCAATAAGTTTTCCCAGTTTTTCGTGGCAAAATTAGGGGGGTCGGCTTATACTCGGGTCGGCTTATACTCGAGTATATACGGTAATTTGTTTTATTAATAAGCTTATGTCATTCCATAGTATTTTCAAATAAGGACAGAGCCAAAATATATGTAGCATATCTCCATTCATGCCACAACCTCTCCAGCATAGTGGAGAGTAGTTTGAGAAAGCTTTAGATGTCTTTATATAGATTACTTTATAATGTGACTCATGTAGTGTACAGAGGTATTGTTTTAACATATTCTGTATGTCAAGAGCTTTTCCCAGAGTTTAGGTTTAAAAAGGCAGGAGTGTACTGAAAGTACTGTAGGTACCTTGGCCAAATTTGTTCCTCGGCTCCCCACCATGACCATCATTTTGTGTCAATGCTACGGAATATGAAGATATGTGTTCAATCCCTTAAAAAAGAATGCAGATATAACATATAAATATCACAGAAACTGCAGCAGCAAGATCATTTTTTAAGTAATTCTTCTAAATAACAGTTATACAGTAACCAAATAAAAATTATCACCATACTATTACTGAACAAACCCACTAGACCAAGACAAAAAATAACAATAATAACAATTAATAAGTATACTACAAATCATCATAGAGTCATAGAATGTTAGAGTTGGAAGGGACCTCCAGGGTCATTGTGTCCAACCCCCTGCTCAATGCAAAATTCAGTAACCATCTCAGCCTCTGTTTGAAGACTTCCATTGAAAGAGAACTCACCACCTCTCGTGGCAGCCTGTTCCAGTCATTGTTCACCCTCACTGTCAAAAAGTTTTTTCTAATATCTGATCTGTATGTTCTCCCTTTCAGCTTCATTCCATTGCTTTCTCATGCAAATGAGAATAGTGATGATCCCTCTACACCATACTGTATACTACAATATATAACCATGTATGTAATGTACATAACCATACTCGATACTACCTCCACATATTGTCTGAATATAGATGCCAATGATACACATTAGCATTGCAAACTGTATATAATGTACACAGTACAGCTTAATAGATTAACTCAAATGTGTTGTTTCCAATAAAAGGCACTCATTTTTTTCTTCTTCATCCACTGTACACACTTAGTGTTATGGTGCTCCCTTGAGCCCTATACAACAACAGTACCCCCTTTTGTCTCCCCCACAGTTGGAGTATCCTGAAAAATTTAATTCTTCATAATAGTGATGTCCAAATTTATGCATTTATACATTGCAAAAGTGGCTCTTATACAATAGCAATGATGATATCCCCTTTATGGCCCACCGATTTTTATAGTTGTGCCCCTGTTGTGAATTCTGTGGCTGAATTCACTCCTGTGGTCACAAGTGGTACTGCAGCTTCTGAGCTTCCTCCCTCAGGTGTTCTGGTGAGCTCGTTAACTGCTTCATTACTTAACTCCGCCTGATGCTGCTATCCTTGCTCCTTGTCAATGTTTCAGTGTTGGATCTGAGCTTCTCCTGATTGTTCCTGTGACCTGCTGCTCTGTATAGCTAAGTGCTTTTTGCTTTTTTGTTGCTTTTTTTCTGTCCAGCTTGTCTTTTGTTTTGCTGGAAGCTCTGAGACGCAAAGGGTGTACCGCCGTGCCGTTAGTTCGGCACGGTGGGGTTTTTTTGCCCCCTTTGCGTGGTTTTGCTCTAGGGTTTTTTGTAGACTGCAATGTTCGCTTTACTGTCCTCGCTCTGTCCTAGAATATCGGGCCCCACTTTGCTGAATCTATTTCATCCCTACGTTTTGTCTTTTCATCTTACTCACAGTCATTATATGTGGGGGGCTGCCTTTTCCTTTGGGGAATTTCTCTGGGGCAAGTCAGGCCTATTTTTCTATCTTCAGGCTAGCTAGTTTCTTAGGCTGTGCCGAGTTGCCTAGGTAGTTGTTAGGCGCAATCCACAGCCGCTTTTAGTTGTGTTTAGGATAGGATCAGGTGTGCAGTCTACAGAGTTTCCACGTCTCAGAGCTCGTTCTTGTATTTTTGGGTATTTGTCAGATCACTGTGTGCGCTCTGATCGCTAAGCACACTGTGTTTCTGGATTGCCTTCATAACACCTGTTATTAGCAAACATAACAGTACAAGGAGCCAAACTAATGATTCTCAATAGAGGGAAAGAAAAAGTTCTGACATCATTTTTTTTTTTTTTTTTCTGCTCTGTGTTCACTTTTTTTTTTTTTCCCCTAGACATTTGGGTGATTCTGGACACAGGTGTGGACATGGATATTCAGGGTCTGTGCTCTTCAATGGATAATCTTGTTATAAATGTACAAAAAATTCAAGATACTATTGATCAGAAATCTATGTTAGAACCAAGAATTCCTATTCCTGATTTGTTTTTTGGAGATAGAACTAAGTTTCTAAGTTTCAAAAATAATTGTAAGCTATTTCTGGCCTTGAAACCTCATTCTTCTGGTAATCCTATTCAACAGGTTTTGATTATTATTTCTTTTTTGCGCGGCGACCCTCAAGACTGGGCATTTTCTCTTGCGCCAGGAGACCCTGCATTGAGTAGTGTCGATGCGTTTTTCCTGGCGCTCGGATTGCTGTACGATGAGCCTAATTCAGTGGATCAGGCTGAGAAAAATTTGCTGGCTTTGTGCCAGGGTCAGGATGATATAGAAGTATATTGTCAGAAATTTAGGAAATGGTCAGTACTCACTCAGTGGAATGAATCTGCGCTGGCAGCTTTGTTCAGAAAGGGTCTCTCTGAGGCTCTTAAGGATGTCATGGTGGGATTTCCTATGCCTGCTGGTTTGAATGAGTCTTTGTCTTTGGCCATTCAGATCGGTCGACGCTTGCGCGAGCGTAAATCTGTGCACCATTTGGCGGTACTGCCTGAGGTTAAACCTGAGCCTATGCAGTGCGATAGGACTATGACTAGAGTTGAACGGCAGGAATACAGACGTCTGAATGGTCTGTGTTTCTACTGTGGTGATTCCACTCATGCTATTTCTGATTGTCCTAAGCGCACTAAGCGGTCCGCTAGGTCTGCCGTCATTGGTACTGTACAGTCCATATTCCTTCTGTCCATTACCTTGATATGCTCTTTGTCGTCGTTTTCTGTCATGGCGTTTGTGGATTCGGGCGCTGCCCTGAATCTGATGGATTTGGATTATGCTAAACGTTGTGGGTTTT
The DNA here is from genome assembly GCF_032444005.1 of Ranitomeya imitator. Taxonomy (NCBI): domain Eukaryota; kingdom Metazoa; phylum Chordata; class Amphibia; order Anura; family Dendrobatidae; genus Ranitomeya; species Ranitomeya imitator. Next base: position 455,729,706 of record NC_091286.1, on the reverse strand, counting down.
TCTTGGAGCCTTTGCGGTGTCCTATTCCATTGAGAGGAATTGATGCTACACCTTTGGCCAAGAATAAACCTCAATACTGGGCCCAGCTGACCATGTGCATGGCTCCTGCACATCAGGAAGTTATTCGCTTTCTGGTGTTGCATAATCTGCATGATGTGGTCGTGTTGGGGTTGCCATGGCTACAAACCCATAATCCAGTATTGGATTGGAATTCCATGTCGGTATCCAGCTGGGGTTGTCAGGGGGTACATGGTGATGTTCCATTTTTGTCGATTTCGTCATCCACCCCTTCTGAGGTCCCAGAGTTCTTGTCTGATTATCAGGATGTATTTGAAGAGCCCAAGTCCGATGCTCTACCTCCGCATAGGGATTGTGATTGTGCTATCAATTTGATTCCTGGTAGTAAATTCCCTAAAGGTCGATTATTTAATTTATCCGTGCCCGAACACGCCGCTATGCGCAGTTATGTGAAGGAATCCCTGGAGAAGGGACATATTCGCCCATCGTCATCACCACTGGGAGCAGGGTTCTTCTTTGTAGCCAAGAAGGATGGTTCGCTGAGACCGTGTATTGATTACCGCCTTCTTAATAAGATCACTGTTAAATTTCAGTATCCCTTGCCATTGTTATCTGACTTGTTTGCTCGGATTAAGGGGGCTAGTTGGTTCACTAAGATAGATCTTCGTGGTGCGTATAATCTGGTGAGAATCAGGCAAGGAGATGAATGGAAAACTGCATTCAATACGCCCGAGGGTCATTTTGAGTATCTAGTGATGCCGTTCGGACTTGCCAATGCTCCATCTGTGTTTCAGTCTTTTATGCATGACATCTTCCGTGAGTATCTGGATAAATTCCTGATTGTTTACTTGGATGACATTTTGATCTTCTCAGATGATTGGGAGTCTCATGTGAAGCAGGTCAGAATGGTTTTTCAGGTCCTGCGTGCTAACTCTTTGTTTGTGAAGGGATCAAAGTGTCTCTTCGGTGTGCAGAAAGTTTCATTTTTGGGGTTCATCTTTACCCCTTCTACTATCGAGATGGATCCAGTTAAGGTCCAAGCCATCCAGGATTGGATTCAGCCGACATCTCTGAAAAGTCTGCAAAAGTTCCTGGGCTTTGCTAATTTTTATCGTCGCTTCATCTGTAATTTTTCTAGCATTGTCAAACCATTGACCGATTTGACCAAGAAGGGTGCTGATTTGGTTAATTGGTCTTCTGCTGCTGTGGAAGCTTTTCAGGAGTTGAAGCGTCGTTTTTGTTCTGCCCCTGTGTTTTGTCAGCCAGATGTTTCTCTTCCGTTCCAGGTCGAGGTTGATGCTTCTGAGATTGGAGCAGGGGCGGTTTTGTCACAGAGAGGTTCTGATTGCTCAGTGATGAAACCATGTGCTTTCTTTTCCAGGAAGTTTTCGCCCGCTGAGCGTAATTATGATGTGGGCAATCGAGAGTTGCTGGCCATGAAGTGGGCATTCGAGGAGTGGCGTCATTGGCTTGAAGGAGCTAAGCATCGCGTGGTGGTATTGACTGATCATAAGAACTTGACTTATCTTGAGTCTGCCAAGCGCTTGAATCCTAGACAGGCCCGTTGGTCGTTATTTTTTGCCCGCTTCGACTTTGTGATTTCGTACCTTCCGGGCTCTAAAAATGTGAAGGCGGATGCTCTGTCTAGGAGTTTTGTGCCCGACTCTCCGGGTTTATCTGAGCCAGCGGGTATCCTCAAGGAAGGAGTCATTGTGTCTGCCATCTCCCCTGATTTGCGGCGGGTGCTGCAAAAATTTCAGGCGAATAAACCTGATCGTTGTCCAGCAGAGAAACTGTTCGTCCCTGATAGGTGGACTAATAAACTTATCTCTGAACTTCATTGTTCGGTGTTGGCTGGTCATCCTGGAATCTTTGGTACCAGAGAGTTAGTGGCTAGATCCTTCTGGTGGCCATCTCTGTCACGGGATGTACGTACTTTTGTGCAGTCCTGTGGGATTTGTGCTAGGGCTAAGCCCTGCTGTTCTCGTGCCAGTGGGTTGCTTTTGCCCTTGCCGGTCCCAAAGAGGCCTTGGACACATATTTCGATGGATTTCATTTCTGACCTTCCCGTTTCTCAAAAGATGTCAGTCATTTGGGTGGTCTGTGATCGCTTTTCTAAAATGGTCCATCTGGTGCCCTTGGCTAAATTGCCTTCCTCCTCTGATTTGGTACCTTTGTTCTTTCAGCATGTGGTTCGGTTGCATGGCATTCCTGAGAATATTGTTTCTGACAGAGGTTCCCAGTTTGTTTCAAGGTTTTGGCGAGCCTTTTGTGGTAGGATGGGCATTGACCTATCCTTTTCCTCGGCTTTCCATCCTCAGACTAATGGCCAGACCGAACGAACCAATCAGACCTTGGAAACATATCTGAGATGTTTTGTTTCTGCAGACCAGGATGATTGGGTGTCCTTTTTGCCGTTGGCTGAGTTCGCCCTTAATAATCGGGCCAGCTCGGCTACCTTGGTTTCTCCATTTTTTTGCAATTCTGGGTTCCATCCTCGTTTCTCTTCAGGACAGGTTGAGTCTTCGGACTGTCCTGGTGTGGATTCTGTGGTGGATAGGTTGCAGCAGATCTGGACTCAGGTAGTGGACAATTTGATCTTGTCCCAGGAGAAAGCTCAACTTTTCGCTAATCGCAGACGCTGTGTGGGTCCCCGACTTCGTGTTGGGGATCTGGTTTGGTTATCTTCTCGTCATATTCCTATGAAGGTTTCCTCTCCTAAATTTAAACCTCGTTTTATTGGTCCGTATAGGATTTCTGAGGTTCTCAATCCTGTGTCTTTTCGTTTGACCCTCCCAGACTCCTTTTCCATACATAATGTATTCCATAGGTCGTTGTTGCGGAGATACGTGGCACCTATGGTTCCATCTGTTGAGCCTCCTGCCCCGGTTTTGGTGGAGGGGGAATTGGAGTATATTGTGGAGAAGATTTTGGATTCTCGTGTTTCTAGACGGAAACTCCAGTATCTGGTTAAATGGAAGGGTTATGCTCAGGAAGATAATTCCTGGGTTTTTGCCTCTGATGTTCATGCTTCCGATCTTGTTCGTGCCTTTCATGCGGCTCATCTTGGTCGGCCTGGGGGCTCTGGTGAGGGTTCGGTGACCCCTCCTCAAGGGGGGGGTACTGTTGTGAATTCTGTGGCTGAATTCACTCCTGTGGTCACAAGTGGTACTGCAGCTTCTGAGCTTCCTCCCTCAGGTGTTCTGGTGAGCTCGTTAACTGCTTCATTACTTAACTCCGCCTGATGCTGCTATCCTTGCTCCTTGTCAATGTTTCAGTGTTGGATCTGAGCTTCTCCTGATTGTTCCTGTGACCTGCTGCTCTGTATAGCTAAGTGCTTTTTGCTTTTTTGTTGCTTTTTTTCTGTCCAGCTTGTCTTTTGTTTTGCTGGAAGCTCTGAGACGCAAAGGGTGTACCGCCGTGCCGTTAGTTCGGCACGGTGGGTTTTTTTTGCCCCCTTTGCGTGGTTTTGCTTTAGGGTTTTTTGTAGACTGCAAAGTTCGCTTTACTGTCCTCACTCTGTCCTAGAATATCGGGCCCCACTTTGCTGAATCTATTTCATCCCTACGTTTTGTCTTTTCATCTTACTCACAGTCATTATATGTGGGGGGCTGCCTTTTCCTTTGGGGAATTTCTCTGGGGCAAGTCAGGCCTATTTTTCTATCTTCAGGCTAGCTAGTTTCTTAGGCTGTGCCGAGTTGCCTAGGTAGTTGTTAGGCGCAATCCACAGCCGCTTTTAGTTGTGTTTAGGATAGGATCAGGTGTGCAGTCTACAGAGTTTCCACGTCTCAGAGCTCGTTCTTGTATTTTTGGGTATTTGTCAGATCACTGTGTGCGCTCTGATCGCTAAGCACACTGTGTTTCTGGATTGCCTTCATAACACCTGTCATTAGCAAACATAACATGCCCCCTATAGTAGTTATGACATTTTTCTACACAAAAAAGTAGTAATGCCACCCATGGCATCCAAATAATAATGTCCACTTTTGTGCCCCAATACAGTAATAATATTTACTTCTCATGTCCCCATACAGTAGCAGGGTCTACCCTTGCAACCGCCCCATTTAATAGTAACATCCCCCTTTGTGACCCCAAACAGAAGAATTCCTGTACCTTCCTGTATCCTTTATTCCCCCACACTGTACTAATGCCACGCATTGTGCTTTCATATATTAATAATGCCCCTCACTTTGTGGCCACACTTCAGCAGTAATGCCATCATTTTGCCCCTCAATAATGTTAATTATAATGCCCCCGCACATTGGGCCTCAGCGCACCAATAGTTACTGCCATACAACCTGAGCAATAACAGCAATTTAAAAAAAAACTTTCTCACCTGTTTCTGCTCCTGTGACTAGCAGCTGACTCTTTTCCCCTTTTGCTTTGAGCAGATAGTGACATTAATGGGCAGTGAGGGGATGTTGAAGTCTTCTGATGCTGCGGGCTTCTTATTATTAGTGTGAGGAGCTGGCAATGAACTAAAGCCTATTGGACCAATGGACATAGAGCGGAGTCCACGCCTCTAGGGATACAGACTTTTTCCAGCATGGAGCATGTCAATCTTATTGTTGTGTTTTATAAGAGATTGATTTGCTCATCAGTTTAAGGTGCATAAATCTCTTCTGGAAAGTGTTCAGCCTCACAAGTCAATGTTTCCATTCAGTGATAGTAAGCAAACGAAGGGGTGTGGGCTGGATCTTTTGAATACATAGGGCCTAGATTAGCATTTCTGTCTTGCATCTGGTGATGGCATGTGTGTCTTTTTTCCTCTGAAAGGGGCATCCCTAGTACACAAACCTGCAGACAGGCTGGAGACTGTGCTTCTGAAACATTCTTCAGCAAAGGTTTAAGGGGGATGGTGTGAACACTTCTGCACATCCAGGGGGCTGATTCTAGGAGAGGGAGAACAATAAGCCGCATGGTTAGTGAGGCACTTGGTTCAGTGACATCCAGGGGTGAGGATCTGTTGCTGAGGTCTTGGTGCCCATGTATTAATGGCCTATGGAGATTGCAGATCGGTTGCTGGCTGTAGCTGCATACGCGTGCTACGCTCGTGGAATCAGTCATCTGAAGGTGCATGGACTGTGACAACAGACTATACTGGCAGGAGATACAAAAGCTATGGGCCAACCCAAAGTTAGGAGACAGTGGTGAGAGGGGAAGTGGAACTACTGGCCCTGGGTTGGGATCTTGGGGACTGAGACACATTACATTGTGGTCATCTACCCAGATTTCCAGATTTGTTGCAAGATAATGGACATAAGGAATAAAAAAGTTATAGCGTTAACCTGCCTAGATGATTATTACAACCCACAACCTCAGATCTTCACAGTTAGTAGGAAGCAGGGAACCTACAGTCCTGCTCATCATTATTGGCACCCATTAAGTTTAAGTACATAATGTGAAATATCTCCTGAAAAAAATGAATCAAGTGAAACAGTTTTTTTATATATCGCACTCGTATTTAATGCAACAGAGCAAATGATAAACAATAATTTAAAACAAGAAACAATGGGAGGGGAAAATGAAAAAAACCTAAAGCTTGCTGTGACACTGGTATTGGAACCCTTTACAATAAATTAGTATAGAAACACAATTTGACTCGCCTGTGGAAAATCACAAATGAGAATCACCTGTTATTAATTGTCGGTGCTCATGTGACATGAACTAGACAATAATGATGACTTCAGTGCTCCAAAAAAGGCACATGGTAGGCCCTGTTCCTTTGTCACAATGACGAAGACAAAGGAGCTGTCTGGAGTCTGAGGACATCAGAACTGTTAGTATTAGCAAACATAAGACTTCCAAAGGGTATAAGTCCACCTCCAAAGATGTTGGTATCCCAGTTTAGAAAGGGCGCAATGCTATTAAAGGGAGCCTGTCACCTGAATTTGGCGGGACCGGTTTTTCGGTCATATGGGCGCAGTTTTCGGGTGTTTGATTCACCCATTCCTTACTTGCTGGCTGCATGCTGGCCGCAATATTGGATTGAAGTTCATTCTATGTCCTCCGTAGTACACGCCTGCGCAAGGCATAGAATGAACTTCAATCCTATATTGCGGCCAGCATGCAGCCAGCGGGTAAGGAAAGGGTGAATCAAACACCCAAAAACTCCACCCATATGACCGAAAACCGGTCCCGCCAAATTCAGGTGACAGGTTCCCTTTAAGAAGTTTTCCAAGCATGGAACCATCAAGAACCTCCCTGAATGTTGGAAAAAGAAGAAAATGGGCAAGAGATTTCTTCGAAGGTTGGTGCGAATGGTGAAAAAGATCACTTGGTCAAACATCCAAATACCTGAAGGCCAACCTGGAACAGTTTGGGGTCATGCTTTGAACAAGTACCATGCGCTGTACACTAAACCAAGCAGAGCTTTATGGTCACAGGCCATGGAAAAAACCATTGCTGAAGAAAAGACATAAAAAGGAACACCTGATCTTGCAAATAAGTACCTTGACAAACTACAATACTTTTGGGAACATGTTCTGTGGACAGATGAAGCCAAAATAGAACTTTTTGGCAATGCAAAGTTTGTTAACAGACGGTGCAATTAAGCTTATAAAGAAAAAAAACACCCTACCAACAGTTAAGCATGGTGGAGGATCCATAATTCTGTGGGGTTGCTTTGCTGCATCTGGTACTGGATGCCTTGACTGTATCACATGAATTATGAAATCAGAGAATTATCAAGAGATTTTAGAGCAAAATATCCCACCCAGTGTAATAAAACTTTGTTTGAGTCTGAGATTATGGGTCCTCCAGCAAGACAATGACCCAAAGCCCACATCCAAAAGTAGACAGAAACGGTTGAAAAATAAATAACTGTTTTAAAATGGCCTGCAGTTAGTCCTGACATCAATTCTATTGAAAATCTTTGGGGTGAGGTGAAATCTGCCATTGGGAAAAAGAACCCTGCAAACATTCAAGAGCTTGAACAAACTGCAAAGAAAGAGTGGAGTAAAATACCAGCTGACAAGTGCAAGAGACTTAGGGTATGTGTCTACGGGCCAGATTACATCCGGATTAGCTGCGGATTGAATGCTGTGTACAACCGCAGCGTTCAATTCGCAGAGTCCCGATGTTACAGCATAGTAGAGGGGATTTTATGAAATCCCGTCTCCACTATTTGTGCGAACAGGCATCCGGCAGCCCTGTGTTTACGGACATGCGGCGCAAATTTTTAGACCGCAGCATGTCTGTTTACCTTGCGGCGAAGCTCCATCGCTCCAAGGTAAATAACAGGGTCCTATGTATAGGGTGCGGAGATTCCGGATGTGTGCAATGAACACATCTGGAATCACCGCGCATACAGAAGGGGGTGGCACTTTGGGCGGTGCGGGTTTTCCGCTCCGTCCAAAGTGCATTCAATCCGGACAGTGGACACATACGCTTATAGATGGCTTAAAGAAACGTTTGGAGGCTATCCTCAATGCCAAAGGGTGTGCAACCAAGTGTTAATCAGGGGTGCCTTTATTGCTGCATGTGTTGTTTTTTCTGTTTCTTTTTTGAAACTGTAACGTGTAAGTTGAAAAACAATGTTTTATTGTTGCATTACTTTAGACCACTAGTTAAAAATTCCTGAGGATATAACTATGTTACGTTTCCATTTATTTCTGAAGAAATTGTACAGTCTATGAGGAAAATGAAGGGGTGCTAATAATGGTGACCAGCACTGTATGGCTTTCTTCTCCTCAATAGTTTACGTCTGGTCTCAGGATGCACGTATAGTTGAAAATAAGACTTAGCGGCTCCCCTGCTCTACAGACTACAAATTAGATGTTATGTATACTTTCATGTCTATGGTTAGTTTTACTTGTAAACATTTTGGTCCCGGAACATCTATTTTCACCAGAGGTATGGTGTAAAACTGATGGAAATGTTGCAACATTTTTACATACCTCGTAGTTGCACAAAAATTATGCAACTTTTTGCATTCTATGCCAGACTCAATCACGTCAGTCAACTTTTTGATCACCGGGAGTGGGCATTGCCTAGCGCAACCAAGAAATTCTTGATACCTTACGCCACTAAAGTTGGTAGTAAAGATAATCATATGTAAAATTACAGTAAAATAGATAACATAAGGTAAAAAAATCAATATTTATATTAAATTCTGAAATACAAGTAATAATTACATGACTTTTACTTTGTGATTTTGCAGGTTTGGAAAAAAATCAAAAGTTAATATAATAATATAATAGTAATTGAAAGTATAGACATGCATGCGTAAAGGAATTAGTTACCACTTTGAAGCTGAAAGAGATAATATCTTAGAAATATATAATTTTATCTATAAATCTTACATACCAATAATTAAAATATTACATGACGATCACAGTTTAAACAGGCAAAATATAATAATCTGCTTTTGTATAAATGAATTGAAGTTTAAGAAAAGATAATATGCAACTCACACATATATAATGGTAAGCTCTCTGTATGCCCTATGCAGGGTAATCCAACTGAAAACTAAAGGACGCTTGTCTTCAAAGTGAGCATTTAATCCACTTGACAAATTGTAATTTGACACTGAAATCATTTCCAGTGTCATCCTAGACACTATTGAGTCTCATTCTTTCTCCCTGAGTACATCTTTGCCCCTGTGGGAGATGTGATGTTACAGCCAAGGAAAAGAATTAAATTAGGTACAGAAATCAATCGTATAACTGTTTCCAGAAGGGGTAAACATTGGCTAGCTCTGATTTCCCATCGTTGACTACAACACAAATGTCTTTGAAATTGCATGTAATGAAATGAAAGGCACACCGTGACTCAGTAATGAAATACACGGCATGACACATGGGGCCCCTGGCTCCTTTTGGCAAGTGTCATATCAACGTTGGTACACATACTGTATTTGAAATACTAATGATTCCCTCAATTGATCTTTACATGTTCTATTAAGTCCCAGTGCAGATTCGCAGGGTTTGGTGCATAGATTACAATTTAATACTGTGTATCTCATGGTTTAGTAACATTATTCTTTAATTATCATGGGAACTGTGCAGCACACTATTTTTTTAGATCAGTACAAAAAAGAAGAAACATGGCTCGCTACTTGTTTAGTTCTAGAAAATTACTTTTTGCTATAAAAATTTTGATTGTCAGAATCATTTCCTTATTTAAAAAAATGAAAAAAATCCCATAAAACTTATGCAAATCTCGATTAACTGCATAATTCTTCATTCTGAAATGATCGGACTCATACTTTGAGCTATTATGGAAAAATTGAACAGTAAAGCCCAATTGGTTCACCAATTTTTATGTTTGTTTTTATTACAAAAGTTTTTTTTTATAAACTTGCAACATTTGCAATATCACGCCACAACAACTGTTAACTTTTCAAAAAAAAATGCAGCATACATGACAGGCTTGACCATATGTGCTTCACTCCTTGCTCAAGTTAAAGGAACCTCAAATCCGACATTAAAAAGGTATTCGACTTTTAGGAAAGTGGACTCAAAACACTGTCAAAAACCTGAAAAAACAAACAGAGCAAGGACCCCGCTCCCTGGGTCCAATACTGGCTCTGTGCTGCTTCTTGGGTATCGGTGTTTTGGAGGCAGCAGTGACATCACGTCAAGTTAAAATCCATTGGCTGTGTTCCACAGCATTTTTGTGTATAGTCAAAAAGAGAATTACAGTCAAATTGGATACACTATGGAATACACCCAATATATGATCTATTAGGCATAATATAAAAAAACTGCATCTTAAAACTGCAGATTTAAAAAAAATGTACACAAAAGAGGAGACATTTTATTCATAGACACTGTTTAGAATAAGCAGTAACTCTGATGATGACACTTGTCACCTTTACATCTTAGTAACTTTTGGGGAAACTAATGGCAACTTTAAATTAAACAATTGTCTTAAATTTAAACCAATTTTTTTTATTCTATGTGGACACTGGATTCACATAAATTGAAATTCAATATATAGAAAACATTACTAAATAATAAATTGATATTAATCTCAATACTTATACAGTAAACTGGTTCATTATTAAATTGCCACTCAGCACTTTCATGCAATATTGTGTCACAGGGAATTATTTTTGTAAAAAATGCATGCATATTTATACAAGTGGCTAAAAGTGTAGCCCAAGCTGAAAATTACATACCCCACACCTTTACTTAAAAGTTTAACATGTACAAGACCTATATCAACATTTTATATATATTTATAAAATTATCAGAGCTAGAAAAAGCAAAAACTTTAACATTGGAAAATTCTAATTTAGCATCTGTTGTTTTTCGATAGCAATAACTTTCGAATGTCTTTACATATTCCCTCGGTTCAGAGATTGTTTTTTTTCATAACATATTGCACTGCGTTAATTGTAAATGCAAGTTGATATGTTTTGAATTTATTAAACCAAAAAGCTGAAGTGTAAAAAAGTTGAAACATTTGAATTTTTCATATTTTTTATGAGTCTACCTTTAATACTGGTAGTCATATCATGCAAAACAGTTAGTAATTGACACTTCCTGTGTACTGTATAATAAGTTTTAAACATTTTAAACCCCTGTAATTTTACACAAAGCATGTTAAACTACATGGATGACAATAGTCAATTGCTGGAACAAAAAAAATGTTCTAAACTGTAGCAGTCAAAGCGCTTTTTAAAAATTTTGAATCCCCCTAATTTTACACAAAGCACGTTAAACTGTATGGATGACAATTGTCAATTTTTGGAACCAAAATATTTAGTGAACTATAGCAGGCCAAGCAATTTTTAAAAAATGCTAAATCATCGTAGTTTTACACAAAGGATGTTAAACTGTATGGATAACAATAGTCAATATTTTGAACAAAAAACATTTTGTGAAATGTGGCAGGCCATGCGGTTTTTAAACATTTTAAACCAATGCAATGTCACACACAGCAGGTTAAACTGAATTGATGACAATACAGACAATTTTTTCACTAAAATAAAAAAATGTTGTGTACTGCAGCAGTTATATCTTTTTCAATGGTATATATGTTTGGGAACCTACTGTAGGACCCTCACTCACTGGTTGTGCTAGGATTTCTACTCTAAAGGTACCGTCACATTAAGCTACGCTGCAGCGATATAGACAACGATGCCGATCATTGCAGCATCGCTGTTTAGTCGTTGTGTGGTCGCTGGAGAGCTGTCACACAGACAGCTCTCCAGCGACCAACGATGCCGAAGTACCCGGGTAACCAGGGTAAACATCAGGTTACTAAGTGCAGGGCCACGCTTAGTAACCCAATGTTTACCCTGGTTACCATTGTAAATGTAAAAAAAAAAAACACTACATACTTACATTCCGGTGTCTGTCGTGTCCCTTGCCGTCAGCTTCCCGCACTGACTGTGAGGGCCGGCCATAAAGCAGAGCACAGCGGTGACATCACCGCTATGCTTTACGGCCGGCGCTCACAGTCAGTGCGGGAAGCTGACGTCACGTCACGGATCGCTATCGTTATCGTTGTTAAGTTGTTCAGTGTGAAGGTACCTTAACATATCTTTTGCAATGGACTGCAAATCCCTAGGGCCTGCCTAGAGGCTATATTTAGCCACTCTCTCAGCTCCAGCTATCCCTAGGCCAAATGCAAAATGTATCACACAAAAACAGTAAGGCACAAGATTAGCTCTAATAAGGACTTTTAGTATGGTGTTTCAGCAAAGTATCACCACTAGAGGACTTGATTCCTAAAACTGTTCACACAGGTCTGGACAACTACTTTCTCCCTGAAATCACAACTGTCCCTGAGCTGTACAATGGTATTATTGTGCCGAGCATGGCGATGCCAGTCCTTTTATAACCTCTGATGAGGTAGGGTGGTCAGCCAATCACAGTAATGTCACTACCAAGATGGCTATGGCATTACACTGACTGGCAGGCAATTACCGCATGTTTATTGGCTGCGTAACAGTGAGGCTGGGATTCGCTCATTCAATTTGAGCATCAGCCAATGCTTGACAAGTGCTGATCACATCCGATCACTCAATTATTCGAGTAATATCCGAGTATCACTGAGCATGTTCGCTCATCACTAGCGGATATCTCAAGTTTGAAATGTATTCCCTTTCCACGGGATAGGGAATTATTTTCCGAAGACTGGGGGTCCAACCACCATTGTTCCCACAATCATGAGAACCAGGGATCTGAAGAGCCCTAGTTGAAAGGAGCAGAGGGATCCACATTACTGCCCCATTCATTCTAATGGGAATGCCAAAGATCATCAGAGGGCTGCGCTCAGTAATCTCTGGAACTCCGATTAAGAATGAATGGAGCAATAGTGCGGATGATAGACTTCTGTTTCAGTTTTCGGAAACACTGACAGTTCAACTACTTGCGGATAAGGGATAACATTCCAGCTTGAAACAACCCCATTAAGGAGCAATAAAGGAGTTGTCTTGACTAAAGGGGCTGTATGAGCTAAAACTATAAATCTGCCGTCACTCTATGAGACTACAGACCTGTGAATCCTCACATCATGCACTGCTTGCTGAGAGGAATCTCCAGTGTCAGCAATGGCAGTGACAGTCATGTGACTGCAAGCATGTGCATTTGCATACTTCTGGCCACAATCCAAGTATGCAAGTAAATTGAGCGAAGCTGCTCCCATTTAGTTGGGCTCTGGTTGGGAGTGTGTATATTGCATAATTGCAGTCACATGACCACTGTTCGCGGCGCTGACACTGGAAAATCCTCACAGCATGCAGAAGTGTGTGCATTGGGAGGATTCACAACCTTGCAGTCACATGGTGACTGCTGATTTGTAGCTTTAGCACTGCAGCTGATAATGGGAAACTGATTATCAATCTATATAGACAGGCTGCCAATCACACGATGCACGAGCAAAATGCTCATTCGTTGGGTGAAATTAATTTTAAGCTTGCTGAAAGGGAGTCTGTCACACCAAAATGATAATAATACTGCATAAAGATATACATAGGGACGTAGCCCTTCCAAAAATAATACCAGGTATCTACAGTTTAGCGTAATATTTGCTGAAAAAGCGACATTTATTTCATGTGTACAAGAAGACACTTCTATTCTCCCTTGGAGTGGCCTAAACCTTGGTGCAGTATTATAACCTAACATTTAAAAATGAAAGGAAACCTGTCACCAGGTTTTCCCCATATGCAGTATAGCCAGTCCCTTGTCTTGATAGTGATCCATTGGTAAGAGCGAGCACATTCTAATATCAGTTCATCTGTCTGCGCTTGCGCACCCACAATGGAAATATAATATAATTAAATAATAATATATTCCCACCATACTGTGTGCCCTATGGTTAAATATAACAGACACACCACCCCCGCACATGTTCTTCACACATATCCCGAACCCATGTTCTCCACACAGAGCTCTCCGCCCCTGTTCTCCACTCAGTGCCCTGCCTTTGTTCTCAAAACAGAGAACTCCACCCATGTTTTCCACACAGCCTCCTGCCCATGTTCTCTACACAAAACCCCCACCATGTTCTGCATACAGCGCCCACGTATCTTCGAATCTGTGAGTGTTTACCTGCTCTAAGCTTCAGCTTGTCCTCCTCCTTGGCACTATGCATTAATGTCAGCAGCGTGATGAGGTCTCCTCATCGCGTTGCCATGATGTTAGCAGCGTGCACATGGAGTCAGGGAGATTATTTTTTATTCGCTTCTTAAAGACACGAATACAGATTAATGTGCTACACCCCCTCCCTCCTTCAGAAATATGCCGGTTTTCTTAAAGAGCCTGGAGAAGGGAGAGTGATTTCAAATTTTTTATTTTTTATTTTTATTTTGATCTGTATGCTGCCCCCTGCAACCCACTGCACTAGGCAACGAACCTCTGGTGCATAGAGGCAAATATGGACCTGAGAGAACCCCTTTAAGGTCTGTAAGTTATGAGTTAAGGCTTCCATGGATATGTATTTCCAACATATCCCACCAATCCTTGATTGAATTAAGATTTAGGTACTTTGGAGGTCAAGTCACTGCTTGAACTTTTTGTCATGTTTCTTAAGTCATTACTGGACAATTGTTGCACTGTAGCAGGGCACACTATCCTGCTTAGAGAGGCTAAATCCATTTGGGAAATATAGTGTCATGAAAGGGGGCACTTAGTTGGTAATAAAGTTAAGGTAGCTGATAAGTTTTGAAGTAACATCCATAATACTAACCCCACATAGACCGACTGGCCTTCCTTTCCTATTTTCATCAATAGGCATAAGGCACCCATGACTCTATCACCAACTGTCCTTCCAAAACCACTTTTGGTAAATATTAACCACTACATACTGATTAGCCCTCAATACCTGCATGTTTAAAGATTCTCTGTACAATTTGTATAGTGCTCTCAATTTGACCCATGTCAGAGTCACTTAATTCTTTACGCTTGTCTATTTTTCCTTTTCCAACACACCAACTTCAGGAACTGACGGATCCCCTGCTAATATATCCCACGGCTTAGCAAATGCCATTGCACCTAGAGCAATGTTATTCACTTTTGTCATTGGTTTTACAGTAATGATATAATTTCAACATTGGAAAATAAGGCACATGTGGTAGTTTGACCCACAGATGACCTGCAAAGTATAAAAATAATGCCACTTCTGAGATTTTTTCTGAATTTAGTAGAGTGGTGGTGGGGGGGTTTGCCTCGGTTTCCTGGTTTCGTCCCACACTCCAAAGACATACTGATAGGGACTTTAGATTGTGAGCCCCAATATGAAGAAAGTGAAGACATCAGTAAGGTGCTGGGGAACTAATGCCACCTTATAAGTAAGTAAAATGAATTTATAAAATACCTTTAGAGTTACACTTCCAAAATGTTTGTGTTCTTTCTAACTTGCTAATATCTACTCTGCATTTTAAAATAAACTGTATTACTTTGAGGAGGGAGGTTTAGTCTTGAAAAGAGGAATGAAAATGGAATTATTTAGACCCATCCGTTTTTCTAGGCTAGGTTTGCACTAATATCACAGTATTGACCATTATTAACCATAAATATATAACTGAAGCAAAATTATTAAATAGTTTCACAACCGTCCCCAATATACATGGGGCTGGAAACGTTTACAATGTAAAATGCACACTAAAAATTCCAGTATTAAATAGCTGATTTTATATGACATTACCCACTAGACAAGAGCTTACCCATGTCTTGACTTACCTGTTGCATCAGTACTTGCTGTCCTTGAAACTGTCACAAAATGTCTTAGGTTGATGTGATTTTGGCACTGTGGGCTTACTATACATGGAGCCGGTGGTAAATATTCACCTATACACTTGTCATAGTGACAATTTTACTGCATTGGAGCCCAGCAGGGATGATCTGTAAATGGAGTGCTAACAAGTAACAAGTGTGAAAGTTTTTCATAGTGAAGACTCATAAAATTCTGGTTATTCTTTGAAGGAAAGATTTATAGACCAGTGCTTAGTGAGACTCTGCAGGGGGACACTTAACAAGATCATTCCCTCTAAAGCTCTCACAAAGGGAAAGTGAGTACAGATTTGCGATGAATAGTTAAGCACTAGGGAAAGTGGGTGGCAGAACCCTCTGGACTGAACGCATCGGATTATGGTTACAACAGTAAAAGTTGACTGCCCATCTGTTGCTATACTACATAAGGAAATAATGTTGAGCTAAAAATGTGTTAAAAGGGATGTTTGAATCCCAACCATGTACATAGATATGTTATAAATGTGTGATAGGTGTGTGTTCCACCTGTGAGACCCACACCTGTCTCCCGAAAAGGGGTTCCTTCAATCTTCCACTGCAACTGGTATCGTGGCTGCTGTAAATTGAGCCATCACCCCTCTGTATTCACCTCCACCAGTCATTATTGGCAATCAATTGGATATATTTGCCATAACTGTATGTAATGAGAGTCCCCTTTTAAAACAAAGTAAAATTTACTGACTTCCTATGATGATGTCATGGTTTTATCACTCACTGTGTGCTGGGGTCTCTATGAGTGATGGCTCAGCTGTCCTATATAATCAGTCTAGAGGTTTAAAGTGGTTTTCTAAGCTTGACCTTAGAGGAGATTACAGTTTGATACGTATCCAGAAAGGTGATGAGTGAAAAACAGCATTTTTAAATTTATTAAAAAATCTTCTCGTGTCTTTTGGGTTAACTAATGCATCAACAGTATTTCAAAACTTTATAAATTATGTCTTTTCTGATTGCATTGGTAGATTTGTTATTTACCATGATGATATTTTAAGTTTTTCGCCTGATATGGCTTTCAATAGGAACATGTACATGTAGCGTTACAAAGACTGAGGGAAAATTATCTTTTGTGAAAATTGAGAAATGTATTTTTTTGTTCGGAAAGTTTCATATTTTATAGGTTGATGGGTTTAAAATGGATCCTAGGAAGATGTAAACCATAATAGTTTGGGTTCCACCTAGTGACCTGAAAGCGATGCAACGTTTCCTAGGATTTGCCAACTATTCTAGCAAATTAAGTTTTTTTTTTTTTATTTTTTTTTCTTGTTTAACAACTTACTGATCTCACACGCAAGGAGGTGGATCTTAACGTTTGGTCACCGGATGCTATTGAGGCTTTTGAAAAATTAAAAAAATTTAAAAAGTGTTTTATGTCTGCTCCTGTTATAATCCAGCCTGATCTTCAAAAACCATTAATTGTTGAGGTGGATGCTTTGGAGGTTAGGGTAAGGGGCCATTTTAATTCAGGGGCCAAAAACTCTGACTAATTTACAGCCATGTGCAGATAGTCCTTATTTTTCTCTAAATTCATTTGCTTATTCACATTCAGGCCAGGGTCCAAGAGTGTGAATGCTGATGCAATGCCATTCAGTCTTGATTCAGTTTCCCCTCCAAAACCTCCCTTAGGGCATGGTACTTTCTGTGGTATCCTCGGGGTTAAGAGCATCAATCCATAAAACTCAGTCATTGGCCCTGTCTGCCACTTTTGATCCCAAATTATTTGTACCTGCGCACTTAAGGAGTTTCAAGATTCTGTTTCGAGTGGTCATCCTGGGATCACAGATACACGGAAAGCTATTTCTAGGCTCTTTTGGTGGCCGTTTATGAATAATGATATTAAAGATTTTATATCCGTTTGAGAAGTCTGCGCACATCTGTCATAACTAGCCAGCTGGAGAACTGGTTCCATTCCCAATTCCAGAAAGACCATGGACTCATCTGTCCATGGATTTCATCACAGATTTGTATCTGTCTTATGGGAAAACTGTCATTTGGTTGGTAGTTGCCAGATTCAGTAAGCAAGCTCATTTTATTCCTTTATCAGGGTTATTTAATGCAGAAACACTATGCAGGATGCGTATTTGTCATGTGGTGAGGTTGCATGAAATGCCTCTTAACATTGTGTCTGATATGGGAGTGCAATTTCTGTCCAAATTCTAGAGAGCTTTTTGTAAGAAACTGGGAATTGACTTGTCATTTTCATCTTCCACCCTGAAACCAACAGTCAGACAAAGAGGATAAATCAATCTTTGGAGCAAATTTTGAGGTGTTTTGTTGCTGCTCAACAGAAGGATTGGTCCTCTTTCTTACCTCTGGCTGTGTTTGCCTTTGATAGACGGGTCAATCAATCCAAAGGAACCTCAACTTTTTTTGTAATTATGGTTTTTTGTAAGTCATGGCTTTCATCCCCATTTTGGGGAATTTTATAGAATAGAATAAGAATGAGTGTTCAGGGGTGAACATAGCCATAGAGAAGCTCAGTGATATCTGGAGGGAAGTTCAGAAGAACATTGTGGTTGCTCAAGTTTGCCAAAAATAGAAGGCTGATAAAAGACGTTAGGTAGTTCTTGTTTTTAAAGTTATGAGATTTGGTTGTCATCCAGAAACATTAAACTTAAGGTACAGTCGGCAAAGTAGGGTCCGAAGTTCATTGTCTTCCATGAGATTATGGAGATGGTCGATCAGGTGGCCTTTAGGTTGATGCTTTCTCCATCTCTTTACATCACTAAAATCTTCCATAGATCCCTGTTAAAGGTGTTTGTTCCTTCTGTGGTGTCATACTTGTCTTTACCTCCTCCAGTTGCTGTTGATTAGATTAGAGTAGACGGCGCAGATAATTGTGCATTATCAGAGGGTCTGATATTCCTTCCAGTACCTTATCCGTTAGAAGGGATATGGACCAAAGGAGAGATTCTGGGTCCAAACCCAATCCGTGAAGGCTGATCAACTAGTCAAGGCCTTCCATTCTAGGTTTCCTAGAAAGCATAGGGGTCCAGTGGCCCCCCTAGAAGAGGGAACTGTCATGATTCAATTGCTCACTGTGTCCTAGAGATTCTGGGAGTGACAGCTCAGCCACCCTATAGTATCTGGAGTGTGGTAGACTGTCAGTATGGTAAGTGACAGCTCAGTCATCTAATCTTGTATTTTTGCTCAGTGAGATGTGTGATCAGTGCTCTGTGAGTGATCTCATAATCTTTGTTGCCAGACCTTGGATTTGTCTTGATTATTCATGTGTATTATTCTATTTATTCTTGACGCTCTGTGACCTCAGGTATCTAACCCTGGGCTCAGAAATTTGAGCCCAGACTGTGACTTGACCATACCATTGTATTGCCCCTCTGTATTATGAGCCCTCCTCATATCTGACCTTGGATTCCCTGACTACCCTGTGTCATGGCCTGTCCATGAGTACTGACTGAGCATCACAGATAACATATACACACTACAAGAAAAAAAAGAGAAAAATATGGCCCGCACACCGTTAGTATTAAATTAATGCACAGGTGCACAAATATGCTATGTGGCAAATAAATAGGCATATCGCAAGAAAGAAAAAGAAAAAGAACATGCAATAACACAGGGATCAACAGATATAACAATATTTATTTATTACAAGTCCTTTAAACAGCAAAACAGTAAATAGAAAAATGGGTGGGCCACAAGGGGGCTGATTTCCTTATGTCCTCTTTTGCCTCAGGGAATTGATCCACTATGAGCATGTCCATGGATATCCTTATTTGGTAATTATAGAGCTTAATGGGTCGCCACAGGTTGGTATATATTATTGGACTATGCTGTGGCTTTTCTATTTACCGTTTTGGCTAACCATCGGATCGCTTGTTGATATATTGTACATGTGATTATTTGTAATTTTTGCACTTTATAGCGTTATCTGGTTGGTAGCCTTTTTGGGACAGCTATATGCTCAGGAAAATATAGGAACATAGAGGTTTTTTGGTAGGATTTCAGGCCTTTTGTGGGTTATTAGTTCTCATGGGTAATTGTTCTATGTATGTTTTTAAATGCTTTTAAATGTGATGGTGTGCTGTTTAACCCCTTAGCGACCGCCGATATGCCTTTTAACGGAGGCCGCTAAGAGTACTTAAACCACAGCGCCGTTAATTAACGGCGCTGTGGAAAAAGTCAATAGCGCCCCCCAGAGGCCGATTTTCTCCGAGGTCTCGGCTGCCGAGGGTAGCCGAGACCCCAGAGAACATGATTCGGGGGGTTTTTAACCCACCCCGCATTTGCGATCGCCGGTAATTAACCGTTTACCGGCGATCGCAAAAAAAAAAAAAAAGAGATCTCTTTTTAATTTCTCTGTCCTCCGATGTGATCGCACATCGGAGGACAGAGAAAAGGGGTCCCAGGTGGCCCCCCAATACTCACCTAGCTCCCCCGATGCTCCTCGTGTCTCCCGGTGGGCGCCGCCATCTTCAAAATGGCGGGCGCATGCGCAGTGCGCCCGCCGGCCGGCACCGGGAGAATCTTTGGGGTCTCGGCTGCCGGGGGTAGCCGAGACCCCAAAGAGCATGATCGGTATTACCGACCCCTGTTTTGCGATCGCCGGTAATTAACTGTTTACCGGCGACCGCAAAAAAAAAAAAAAAGTAAAGTGTAATTCTCTGTCCTCTGATGTGATCGCACATCAGAGGACAGAGAAATAGGGGGATTCGGGGACCCTACAATACTCACCTGTGTCCCTGGATCCTCTTGCTGCTCCTCCTGGCCACCGGCAGTAGAACATGGCGGACGCATGCCCAGTGCGCCCGCCATCTGTCTCCATCTGCCGGCCGGCAGGAGAACAGTAGTTGGGGCTAAAATTAGGGTTAGGGGTAGGGTTAGGGTTAGGGTTAGGGATAGGGTTAGGGGTAGGGGTAGGGTTAGGGTTAGGGGTAGGTTTAGGGGTAGGGTTAGGGGTAGGGTTAGGCTAGGGTTAGGGGTAGGGTTAGGGGTAGGGTTAGGGGTAGGGTTAGGGGTTTAGGGGTAGGGTTAGGTTAGGGTTAGGGCTAGGGTTAGGGCTAGGGTTAGGGCTAGGGTTAAGGCTAGGGTTGGGGCTAAATTTAGGGTTAGGGTTGGGGCTAAATTTATGGTTAGGCTTCTTTCACACTTACGTCGGTACGGGGCCGTCGCAATGCGTCGGCCCGACATACCGACACACGTTGTGAAAATTGTGCACAACGTGGGCAACAGCTGTAGTTTTTCAACGCATCCGCTGCCCAATCTATGTCCTGGGGAGGAGGGGGCGGAGTTACGGCCACGCATGCGCGGTCAGAAATGGCGGATGCGACGTACAAAAAAAATTTCATTGAATGTTTTTTTGTGCCGACGCTCCGCCAAAACACAACTGATCCAGTGCACGACGGACGCGACGTGTGGCCATCCGTCACGATCCGTCGGCAATACAAGTCTATGGGCAAAAAACGCATCCTGCGGGCACATTTGCAGGATTCGTTTCTTGTCCAAAACGACGGATTGCGACGGAATGCCAAACGACGCAAGTGTGAAAGTAGCCTTAGGGCTAGGGTTAGGGTTGGGGCTAAAGTTAGGGCTACGGTTGGGGCTAAAGTTAGGGTTAGAGCTGGGATTAGGGTTAGGGTTTGGATTAGGGTTGGTATTAGGGTTAGGGTTGGCATTAGGGTTACGCTTGGGATTAGGGTTAGGTTTGGGATTAGGGTTAAGGTTAGGGTTGTGATTAGGGGTGTATTGGGATTAGGGTTAGGTTTGAGGTTAGGGTTGAGATTAGGATTAGGGGTGTGTTGGATTTAGGGTTTTGATTAGGGTTATGGTTAGGGTTGACATTAGGGTTGTTTTGGGGTAAGGGTTGTGATTATGGTTAGGGTTAGTGATTAGGATTATGGATCAGGTTGGGATTAGGGTTAGGGGTGTGTTGGGGTTAGGGTTGGAGCTAGAATTGGGGGGTTTCCACTGTTTAGGTACAGCCAATTTTGCGCTCAAAAAGTCAAATGGTGCTCCCTCCCTTCTGAGCTCTGCCGTGCGCCCAAACAGTGGGTTACCCCCACATATGGGGCATCAGCGTACTCGGGATAAATTGGACAACAACTTCTGGGGTCCAATTTCTCTTGTTACCCTTGTGAAAATAAAAACTTGGGGGCTACAAAATCTTTTTTGTGAAAAAAAAAATATTTTTTATTTTCACGACTCTGCATTCTAAACTTCTGTGAAGCACTTGGGCATTCAAAGTTTTCACCACACATCTATATAAGTTCCTTGGGGGGTCTAGTTTCCAAAACGGGGTCACTTGTGGGGGGTTACTACAGTTTAGGTATATCAGGGGCTCTGCAATCGCAACATAATGACCACAGACCATTCTATCAAAGTCTGCATTCCAAAAAGGCGCTCCTTCCCTTCCGAGCTCTGCCGTGCGCCCAAACAGTGGTTTACCCCCACATGTGGTGCATCAGCGTACTCGGGATAAATTGGACAACAACTATTGCAGTCCAATTTCTCCTGTTACCCTTGTGAAAGTAAAAACTTGGGGGCTACAATATCTTTTTTGTGGAAAAAAAATTTTTTTTTATTTTCACGACTCTGCATTCTAAACTTCTGTGAATCACTTGGGCATTCAAAGTTCTCACCACACATCTAGATAAGTTCCTTGGGGGGTCTAGTTTCCAAAATGGGGTCACTTGTGGGGGGTTACTACAGTTTAGGTACATCAGGGGCTCTGCAATCGCCACATAATGCCCACAGACCATTCTATCAAAGTCTGCATTCCAAAAAGGCGCTCCTTCCCTTCCGAGCTCTGCCGTGCGCCCAAACAGTGGTTTACCCCCACATATGGCGCATCAGCGTACTCGGGATAAATTGGACAACAACTATTGCAGTCCAATTTCTCCTGTTACCCTTGTGAAAATAAAAACTTGGGGGCTACAATATCTTTTTTGTGGAAAAAAAAAATATTTTTTATTTTCACGACTCTGCATTCTAAACTTCTGTGAAGCACTTGGGCATTCAAAGTTCTCACCACACATCTAGATAAGTTCCTTGGGGGGTCTAGTTTCCAAAATGGGGTCACTTGTGGAGGGTTTCTACTGGTTAGGTACATCAGGGGCTCTGCAAACGCAACATAATACCCGCTGACCATTCTATCAAAGTCTGCATTCCAAAACGGCGCTCCTTCCTTCCGAGCTCTGCCGTGCGCCCAAACAGTGGTTTACCCCCACATATGGGGTACCAGCATACTCAGGACAAATTGGACAACAACTTTTGGGGTCCAATTTCTCTTGTTACCCTTGTGAAAATAAAAACTTGGGGGCTAAAAAATCTTTTTTGTGGAAAAAAAAAAAATTTATTTTCACGGCTCTGCATTATAAACTTCTGTGAAGCACTTGGGCATTCAAGGTTCTCACCACACATCTAGATAAGTTCCATGGGGGGTCTAGTTTCCAAAATGGGGTCACTTGTGGGGGATTTCTACTGTTTAGGCACATCAGGGGCTCTCCAAACGCGACATGGCGTCCGATCTCAATTCCAGCCAATTCTACATTGAAAAAGTAAAACGGCACTCCTTCTCTTCCAAGCTCTGCGGTGCGCTCTAACAGTGGTTTACCCCCACATATTGGGTATCAGCGTACTCAGGAGAAATTGCACAACACCTTTTGTGGTCTAATTTTTCCTGTTACCCTTGTGAAAATAAAAATTTGTGGGCAAAAAGATCATTTTTGTAGAAAAAATGCGATTTTTTTTTTCACGGCTCTACGTTATAAACTTCTGTGAAGCACATGGGGGTTCAAAGTGCTCGCCACACATCTAGATAAGTTCCTTAAGGGGTCTAGTTTCCAAAATGGTGTCACTTGTGGGGGGTTTCCACTGTTTAGGCACATCAGGGGCTCTCCAAACGCGACATGGCGTCCAATCTCAATTCCAGCCAATTCTACATTGAAAAAGTAAAACGGCGCTCCTTCACTTCCAAGCTCTGCGGTGCGCCCAAACAGTGGTTTACCCTCACATATGGGGTATCGACGTATTCAGGAGAAATTGCACAACAACTTTTGTGGTCTAATTTCTCCTGTTACCCTTGTGAAAATAAGAATTTGTGGGCGAAAAGATCATTTTTGTGTAAACAAAAGCGATTTTTTATTTTCATGGCTCTACGTTATAAACTTCTGTGAAGCACTTGGGGGTTCAAAGTGCTCACCACACATCTAGATAAGTTCCTTAAGGGGTCTAGTTTCCAAAATGGTGTCACTTGTGGGGGGTTTCCACTGTTTAGGCACATCAGGGGCTCTCTAAACGTGACATGGCGTCCGATCTCAATTCCAGCCAATTCTGCATTGAAAAAGTCAAACGGCGCTCCTTCACTTCTAAGTTCTGCGGTGCGCCCTAACAGTGGTTTACCCCCACATATGGGGTATTGGCGTATTCAGGAGAAATTGCATAACAAAATTTATGGTTACATTTCTGTTTTTACACTTGTGAAAATAAAAAAAATGGTTCTGAATTAAGATGTTTGCAAAAAAAAGTTAAATGTTCATTTTTTCCTTCCACATTGTTTCAGTTCCTGTGAAGCACGCAAAGGGTTAATAAACTTCTTGAATGTGGTTTTGAGAACCTTGAGGGGTGTAGTTTTTAGAATGGTGTCATACTTCTTATTTTCTATCATATAGACCCCTCAAAATGACTTCAAATGTGATGTGGTCCCTAAAAAAAATGGTGTTGTAAAAATGAGAAATTGCTGGTCAACTTTTAACCCTTATAACTCCCTAACAAAAAAAAATTTTGTTTCCAAAATTGTGCTGATGTAAAGTAGACATGTGGGAAATGTTATTTATTAACTATTTTTTGTGACATATCTCTCTGATTTAAGGGCATAAAAATACAAAGTTTGAAAATTGCAAAATTTTAAAAATTTTCGCCATATTTCCGTTTTTTTCATAAATAATCGCAAGTAATATCGAAGAAATGTTACCACTAACATGAAGTACAATATGTCACGAAAAAACAATCTCAGAATCAGCGGGATCCGTTGAAGCGTTCCAGAGTTATAACCTCATAAAGTGACAGTGGTCAGAATTGCAAAAATTGGCCTGGTCAATAAGTACCAAATTGGCTCTGTCACTAAGGGGTTAAAGGACTTGTAATAAATAAATATTGTTATATCTATTGATCCCTGCGTTATTGCATGTTCTTTTTCTTTTTCTTTATTGCGAGTTCATTTTTAACATGTAGCAGGTTGAACACAGTAGTATCATAGATGGTGCCCTCTATCTAGTATTTGTCAAATAAATAGGCATATAAGATGTGTCAGCACACTGCGATTAATGCATACATGAACTCTAATATTGCTGTAAATGTAAGGTACTTAGGTAGCGTTTTTTGATCAAAGAGCGCAAAACCCATCTAACCATGTCAAGGTGTACTTTTTAATATGGATGGTCCTTAGCCTCTAAATGTCCTACCTTTATGTGCCAAACAAGACCTCATATGAATGGGGAGTGAAAAGTAAACCAGGAAAAGCTCGCAGTTAAAATCTTGTATGGGAAAGATGGATCGATAAGGGTACTGTGCTTTGGAGGGGACAACCCTCTGATATGCTGCAAAAAAGAAAAATATGGCCTGCAACCATTATCGCAGTGTGCTGATGCATCGTCTTTATATACTGTATATTTGCAAATTGGCCACATAGTGTATTTATGCAACTGTACATTAATTTAATAATAAACATGTGCGGGCCCTTCTTTCTTTTTTGCTGTACATATCGGTGGTGTGGTACATGGAGACGTCTTACATTTAGTGTTTAGGAACCATCAATATTAAAAGGTACATCTTGACATACTGTAGTTGGATGGCTTTTGGCTCTTTGATAAAAAAAAATGCAAACTAAGTGTTAGACGCTGGGATTCTCCCACTGCACGGGGTAGAGCCCAAGCCTTGTTTGCATCTGCGGTCTCCTATTCTGTTTTGCCACTGTGGGTGCTGCTGAGCACAGATGTCAGTCCCATCATCTCGCTCAGGCTTGTGCTATTCGTCTGGCTACTGTTGGCCCTTCAGCCAAGCATATGGTAACCAGCAGTAGTCAGCGCCGAGCAAACACTCTGGGGACTATGTCCAGAAATCACCTTACTGAGCATGCTCATGATGTGGCGACGTCTCATTGGTGGTTGGACGTCAGCTGGTCTGGTGATGTGGCAGCTCTAGATTGGTTCAGGGGCAAGGTCCTGTCTGACTGGACTTGAGCTGTACGTATAAAATGTTCTCTAAGGCACATGCCCATGCGCTAGTATCAATCTCATTTCATGTGTGTATGTACTTTGCAATGGTGTGGTCTGTGTCAGCATGTGCTCAGGGTCGGCTGTTAGCTGTTAGAATTCCAGCACCACCGGAGAGGAGTTTGTTCATGTGGATTCAGGGCTGGCATAGTGCCATAAGAATTCCGACACCTCCAGGGAGGAGTTGTTTGAATGGTGTTGCTGACTGCCTGACCACTGTTGCGATCTGCTCCGTTAGTGGGCTTCAATCCTCTGTGAAGTTAACAGGGATCGTTTCAAGCATCATATCTTTCATTACTATGTGTGAGTGACACAGCTCTATTGCTGAGCATCAGCTGAGTTACTGTGTGCGAGTTACACTACCTTGTGTGCTGCTCACTGAGTGACGAGCTAGCAATTGCTCACTGCATTCTCTGTTATTGTTAACATTAGCTGCAGTTTTACATCTCTGCACGGTGGACCCCGGGTTGCGATTGCACTTCCTCATTAAATCTATTTAGTGCAATCCGCCAACCCTAACATTAAGTACCTTACATTTTTAATGTTTACAGCAATATTATGCAAATTGACTCTTCAGAGAGAAAGAGGACTTGGACTCTATAGTGCCACCTGTTGGAAGTAGCGATCCTCGAAGTCACAATCAATCCTTTAATGAGTCTTGAAATATGACTTAGGATAAAAGCCAAATCAGAATCTCAATTTGCAGACACGGTGTTTCAGGCTATTGGCCTACAGCAATATTGGAATTCATGTACTGTATTTATTAGTCGCAGTGTGCTGACGTATGGTGACATATCGTGTATGTATATGGACATATACTCACTGTCAAAATACATGCAAGTATTTCCACTTCTGGGAGGCTTAGGTGACAACCTGAATACTATTAAATCTTGGCTACGCATTATCACCGATCTTTTCCTGAATCATGTGCAAATTTAGGAATTTCGTAATTCTCTCATCTTGTTGCTATTCTGTTCTACATTATCAGACTTTCTGGATTAGCAAATGCTGGATTAAACAAATTTTACAGTATATAAACTTTGATTCTTCAGATTCTTAATCACATGATAATATACTGTATCTGGACCAGTCGCTGTTTTATTACTGAAATACTGAATTGTATATCATTGAAAATGCTACCAAATCACAGTAAGTCATCCAGTATCCAATAAACCCACAGCATGTCATTGCCTGAATATTTATATGATTTCAATGTGAAAGTAGATTATGTATTTTCCCTCTGGCTTCCCAAATTTCCTAATGATGTCTGTAAAATAAAGAGATTGATTTAGTTTTTAAAATGGATCCATTTAGTCATGGCTGGGTGACTTTTTAAGTCTGTCCTCATTTATAATGAGATTTTTTTTATCTAATTTTAGCCAGAAAATGTATGTCACCCCAGTCTTTCACTGCCACTTCACGGTGGGGTTTGCGGTTCTTACTGGAAAGAGTTCATTGGCAGGGAATGGCTTATTTGATAACCCAGCTAACAAAAACTGTACTATCACCAAATGCCAACCAATCTTAAATTCACTTTAATTGCCTCATTTTCATTAGTGTGGTTAAAGTGGGTATTAGATTTGCTTATACTGTTTTAAGGACATTTACATTATTAAGTAAATATTTCTCGCAGTCAAAAATACTGACAAAATGCATCTAAAGATTTTTATTTTATGTTCTGAAGCATTTTCAAACAGTTTCTAAAGGAAATGAATAAACGTGAACTATTGATTTCTCTACATATTTTGACCTTGGGCATGGAATTTTTGAAGTTCCATTATTTTGTTTTGTCCTTATGAGTATGTGCACACAACATCTTTTAGATGCCAGCATACCTGTTGAGTTTTGCAAGAGGAAGATAATTGAAGAAAGCACCATCTTTTTTGGTGTCTTTTGTGTCATTTGTCATTGCCTTTTTTATATATAAGTATACAATTGTGAGGAGCTTTTGAATGGTCGGGTCACTTCTTTTATCCACTTTGAGGCTTTTAAAGTGGCTAAAAGAAGTTCAAAAAGCTTAGACACATACACATATACACAAGTCATTTTGACATTGCAGTGCATATGTTTGTTCTCTTCAGCATTTTTAAGTGCTTTTTTTCAGGTAGAGCTGCCCCAAAACCCACCTGAAAAAGACATCATATGCATATTCTCTAAAGTGGTTGTTCACTACTGGACACCTTCCTATGAATTCCACCGTGTGCTAAATAAAATTGAAAGAACAACATATTTACCTACCAGCAAAGCTCCTCTTCATTGACTGCTGTGTTTCCTGGCAATCGTCGTTCAGCCTGATAGAGTTGTGAATGTTGCCATCCATCAGTGGCCGCTGATAGGCTACAATTCTCATATGACATAAACAATGTAAAGGGATTGCCAGGGAACAGAATGCTTTGAGTGGAGGAGTGCTCTGATGCAGGAGTTAAGTATGCTCTGTTTCTTATTTTATTTGGTTGTCCAATAGTGGACTTACCCTTAATTTAAGGCAACACTTGAACAAGAGGACCCTTATACAGGATCTGTCATTATCCCAGTGCAGGGCTTGACCTGAACTCGGAGTCTGTTGTTCCTCCAGTGTTAGTGGAGGGTCACTGGGAGTACGAGGTCGGACATGTTGTGGACTCTCGGCGAGTGCACCGCTCTTTGCAGTACCTGGTCCAGTGGAAGGGATATGGACTGGAGGATCGTTCATGGGTCTCTGCTCACGCGGTACATGCAGATCGTCTGGTTCGGGCTTTCCATGCCATGTACCCAGGGAAGCCTGGGGGTCCAGAGGCCCACGTTGAGAGGGGGGTACTGTCATGATCCCAGTGCAGGGTTCCACCTGCATGCCAGGGGTTAATGTTGCGATCAGTGCAGGCTCTGACCTGCATGCCTGGAGCTTATAATTGGCCTCTCTTTGGTTCGGGGAGAGCTACTTATAGCCCTGGGAAGCTCCAATCTCTGTCAGTTATACTTTTGCTATTGGCTGAATGTGTTGACCTCTGTTTGCTTGTGCCTTGTGCCTGTATTCTAGTTTGCTTGTATGGTTCTGACTCGGTTCTGTTCCCTGGTGTGATTTTGCCTTTTGATTCTGTACTGTGTATCTGCTTCTCTGGTTTTCTGACTTCTGCCACGTCCCTGACTATTCTTGATTTCCTTGCTCCTTATGTACCGCGTTACCTCTCCCGTTTACTGACCTTGGCTTGTCTTGGATTGCATCTCCCTCTGTTGTCTCATCCTTTCCCTGGTGTCCGGTGACTCCCTTTCCCTTCTCCTGTTCCCTTTGTTCTGTAGTATCCTGCATACTCCAGCTACAGGATGCAAAGCCCCACCCCCTGTTATCACGTGACCACAGATCCTTTCAGGACACTCACCACCTGGTGTTCTGCTTACTCCAGCTCTGCTGTATCTGTGTTTTCTTGCCAAGCTCTCGGGCGCTGTGAGTACAACTGTCACAGGCTGTCTTGAGACTCTGGGTTCTCACTGTCAGGGCAGCATAAACCATTGGGGAGTGCCACCTGGTGGTTTCTCCTGATAGTTTGCCTTGATAGGATAATTTATTTCCAGTGCTTTGAGGTGTGTTGGCACATTATGCAACAACACCTTGTTAGGGCTAGCAGAACGCACCAAATAATTAGAAGGATGGTATAAGGTGTGTTCGCAGCCCGGGGTCCATCGTGCAGAGATGGAACTTGCTGCTGAGTAATGACGGACTATTTGGTGGTATAATGTGGATACACACACGGGTTAGCTTCACCCGGTATGAAAGAAGCGAACCCTTTTGCGTCACAGGGCCGCGGCTCCGCACAAAGAGCGCAAGCAAGGAGCCACAGAACTTCTTGCACTCGACACTGCTACTAGGGTGCCAGAGATTAACAGAAATAATAATTTAATGCACAAGAGTGCATGCAGTGCCGCTCTGGCGGACGCCACTAACCACCCAGACTTGGGCCAGGAAAGCTCTCTATTAGCGCATGGCGCCGCACTGGCTGTCACTGCTATCAGATGCTGTATTGTGTGCTAGCTGTGCGGAATAGAACTGTCAGGCACTAGGTAGCTTCCACTATTCTCTAACAGTCAACAACACTAGGGATGGGAATGATTCGGAGCTTTCATCCATTGACAGGCATACATCCACACACGTTAATAAGTTTATACTAGTGTATGGCCATGCTTGCCATGCGAACCTTTTATAGCGGAAGCTCTCCAGGACCTTCCTAGTGGTCCAATAGGAGCTGCTACAGGGCCTGAGCATGTGACCCCCAACCTTCAGAGAGAGGTTATCCCTTGGGCATGCTCAGAAGAAGAAAAGCATGACTTAGTCCCAGGGACACCTGCCCGCCACTGATCAGTACTGGTTACAATGGCTGAGCCTGGAAGGACAGCAGTAACCAGCTGCACAGTATCAGCTTGAGCCAGATGCTGGCACCAATGTCTCTGCTGAGCAAGCTCCACTGTGGCTGGAGGAGAATGGGAGACCGCAGAGGACATGGTTCGAGATTCCCCTTGTGCAGCAGCGGGAACTCGACACCTAACACACCTGAGATTAACTTTGAAGAGTAGTCCCTCAAATGTCCTCTTGTATTTTTCATGTGAAAAGGTCACATTTTTAATACCTAGTAATTCTATAATGAGAACAGAACAATACCGCTCACTGGACTCTTGTACATACAAACACCTGGGATTTCAATGACTAAAATATAAATTTACTTAAAATTTAACACAAAATTGTGTATCGGTCTAATCATCTTCTCCTGCTCTAAAACATCCTGTCTCCAGATCAGATTCCATTGTTAATAGAACAGGTTCCTTTAATCCCTGTACACCATGGCTATTTTCCTTTTTTTTCCCTTTTCTTAAGAGCCATAACGTTTTTTTTTCTTTTTTTATGTTATTTTCTTTAATATAGCCATATGACGGCTTGTTTTTTGTGGGATGAGTTTTACTTTTGAATGTATCCATTCATTTTATCATGTGTTGCACTGAAAAACGGGAATAAAATTCCAAGTGCGTTGACAATATAAAAAAGTACAATTTCACAATTTTTTTTGTTTTTTTATTTACAATGTTCATTATACAATAATACTAACCTGGCAATATGTTTCTCAGGGTCAGTATGAGTACGCAGTTACCAAACATGAATAGTTTTTCTTAAAGTGTTCAAAACAAAATTTGTAAATTCATTAAAAAAAAACCTTTCTTGTGTCTCCATTTTCCAAGACCCGTAACATTTTCATTTTTTTAGGATATGGCACTGTATGAGAGCTTATTTTTTGCAACCTGAGAAGATATTTTTACTAATACCATTTCGGGGTACATACAATGCTTTAATGGTCTCTTACTGCATTTCATTGCAATGTTGCGGCAGAAAAAAATGTAATTCTAGCATTTCAATTCTTTTTCTCATTACGCCATTTAACAATCGGATTAATTTGTTTCATATTTTTATAAATTTGACTTTTATGAATGCAGCAGTACCAAATATGTGAATTTTTAGTTGTTTTTAATTGTTCTATTTTTAATGGGTCAAAATTAATTTAGCAAAGATTTTTAATAGGCCAAAAATTTGAACTTTTACTGTATTTAAAAGTGCCCTTAAAGGACTTGAAGCTTTGACTCATCCGATCTCTCGTGCTATACATAGCAGTGCATCAGCACTGCAATATATAGAGAAAAATCTAAATCTCCTATGAACGAAAGCTAAACACTGGCTTTCACAGGAAGATTGTAATGACAGGCACGGGGGTCTCCGGCAGACCCCTGATTGTCATGAAAACCCAACGGCGCACTGGGATCACATAATGCCGGCACACGTTATATGCTGCTGTCACAGATTGACAGCAGGATTTAACAGGTTGACAGCTGAGGGCAGAACTCCACTCCACCAACAACTGTAAGAGACATATGATGGCTGATTAAATCAGCCATCATGTGGCGGGAAAGATGCGGGCTCAGTGTGCGTGCTCGCATCAAAGTCAGGAAGCCGGTATATAGCATACCAGAATGTCATATATCAGTAAGATGTTAAGTCTAGTGCTGTCAGACAACAAGTTGGTGGTAGCAAAACTTAAATTTGGGCCTTCTATGGATCTGACTTGTTTTGTCAACATATCCCACAAATGCTTGATCAGACTGAGATCAATTTAACTTGCAGACCAAGTCAACAACTTTAACTTTTTATTTTACTTCAGCAATTTTTGCACATGGCTGGGTACTTTTTCCTACCATTAGGGAATACCGATGCCAAGAAGGGATGAATTACTATAACATTTAATGGGTGTTACGTGGTGAAATAAGTTACTTCCACACAAAGTTTTCCAACAGAACATAGCCCAGATCATCGCAAGACCTCCTCCAGCGTGTCTTCTTCCCATAGTACATCCTGGTGCCATGTCTTGCCAAGATAAGTGTTAGATGCACCTAGCCATCTATATGATGTAAATTTGTCAGATCAAGCTATGTTCATTACACATATCCCCATAAGAGGTGCTTTTGGCAGTGGACAAGGGTTAAATCTAGATTTCTCTGACCAGTCTGCAGTCACACTGCCAATTTTACAGCAAGCTGTGATGCACTGTAGTGTTTTGCCACCTTTCTATCATGAGCAGTATTACCTTACCAGATTCTCTCAATTCGGGATTGTGAGAGAGACAGATTTGCTAAATGCAGAGGGGAATATTCATACATGCCTCTCTCCATTTGGTTATCATTGTCATGCTTCACTCCAATCAAACTAACAAGGAATTTTGGGAAACTAACCAAATATGATTACCTTAGAATTGATTTGCTCATCTCTACTAGACATTTTTTTTTATATTGCTTAACTTCTTTTTTTTCCCCAAAAATATATAGTTTACTGGTCATAAACAAGGGGAAAATAAATTGGTACAGAACATTACAGTTTTATAATATCCCTGCTTTGAATAAAGAATTGAAGGAATGTATTGAGCCCCAAGGGCAGATGCAGACAACTGTTTTCTATACATCTGAGAAAATGGTCCAATTATGCTAATCAGACCTTGATGAGAATGGGATCCGATGTTCTTGGAGGTGGAGAGAAAAAGAAAAGTTTTTCCATCTTCTACATTATGTCCATTTGTGAAAATCAGACCACACTCGGATGTCATCTGAATGCAGTCCAATTTTTTTCACGGACCCATGGACATGAATGGGGAGTACTATCTGATTCTCAGAGGCAAATCGTGCATACTGCAAATTTTTATCCTTAGACTACTCTGACCTTTGCACGGAACCATAGAATAACATGGGTACGAGTGCAATCCATCAAAACCACGGGTAGTACTTGGCCAATTAAAACAGTCGTCTGCACGAGCCCTAAAACAAACTAATAGATAGCTAATGAGAGATAGCTAGATAGATACATTTAGAAAAATAGAGCAGCACCTTTAAGCAAAGAGGATGCAAATTATCCCTGTTACATACAAATTCATTCAGATAAAAAAGAAAAACTGGAGGCAATACTCTAAAACAATGTACAAAAATGTATAATATTTTTTTATAATCCCATTGTGTTGACAATATCTCCGATATCTGAACCTTTTTCTGGCCTATTGGAACCAAAATGTCACCACAATGGACTTTTGAGGTGTTGCATCCAGTTTTACTTTTTTCCATAACCTCTTCACGCCGCAGCCCATTTTCATTTTTGCATTTCTGATTTTTGCTCCCCTCCTTCCCAGAGCTATAACTTTTTTATTTTTCCATCAATATGGCCATGAGAGGGCTTGTTTCTTGGGGGACGAGTTGTATGTTTGAATTATACCATTGCTTTTACCAAATAGTGTACAGGAAAACTGGAAAAAAAAATGTCAAGTGCTGTAAAATTGCAAAAAGAGTGCGATTCCACAATTGTTCTTTCTTTAGCATGTTCACCAAACGCTAAAACTGACATGCCATTATGAGTTCGTAGATACCAAACATGTATAGGTTCGATTCCTTGTGCTACTCAAAGCAGGGCTGCAGCCACTCTCTGTGTAGCAGAATTGCTCACTTGCTATGAGCGCCACCCATAGCAATCAGGCAATGAGAACCACAAGGGTCTTCTGCAGACCCCAGGTTGTCATGCCAATAACTCAGCGACCCGTGGTCATGTGACTCGGGCACCGATGGATGGGATTAGTGACGTGCTTCTGGCACGATCGTTTTAAATGCTGCTGTCAGAGATTGACTGCGGCATTTAACAGGTTAAGAGTCGGGGTGGATCACGATTCCACCCGCTGCTGTTAGGGGCACATTTCAGCTGTTTAAATCAGCTGATATGTGCCAGAAAATTTGGGGAGACATGTTGTGAAGGGCGCATGTTGTGAAGAAGTT
Source organism: Ranitomeya imitator (assembly GCF_032444005.1). NCBI lineage: Eukaryota > Metazoa > Chordata > Amphibia > Anura > Dendrobatidae > Ranitomeya > Ranitomeya imitator. Next base: position 455,695,943 of record NC_091286.1, on the reverse strand, counting down.
AAAAGACTCCAAAAAATGAGGGCAGCACTCCAAAGTCAAATGATGAAAAAACAGATTTTAATCCGCTCATACAATGTCTTAGCTCAATAATGTAGAGCTTTTCTCAAGCTTTATAGTGCTGCCCCATTTTAAGATGCAAGAGGTTTTGGTGACAAGCTTGAGAGCTTTACAACCATCTTTGAATGGAAAACTGCTTCCTTTATTTTTGTACCTCTAAGTATAGAGATATGCTAAATAATACTTTATAACAATATGAATTTATGTTATGTGTATATTTCAAATGAATATATAAATAGAGCAGTAGTTAGTTTGTCTTTTGTGTGTTTTATAGTCCGGTGACAATCTGTGTTATAACAGCAGTAAGAATACATTATTTCATGCAATATTTTCTCATAGAGAGACAGGCGTCTGAAAGCTTTCACCCCAAATAGCTGAGCAGAGAAAGAAACCGATGTGTCATGTCGGCTGCTATAATTACATACATTATGATTTAACCTATATATTTAGAATTTAAAAGGGTCCGAAAAATGCATTTGTGCCATTTCGAAACATTTAAGCAGCAGAGCAGAGGACTGAAAAGTCACATGTCTCAGATGCAACGACTTCTATTCCAAATAAAAACAAAGGTGTTTTCATGTCTGAACTTATTATTATTCTGAGAATGTACTAATTTGTTACATCCAAGATGATGGTTGGTTTGGTCCATGAAAAGGGCAATGTGCCAACTGCCGCGGTTAAGTAAAAGGGCTTCTTTCATTCAAAGTGGTGGGACAGAAATTAGCCTGCAGTGCATGTGGGTGGGGGGAGGCAGGCTGCCAAGGGAAGACATCCCGAAATCAGGCTTTGCTGAGCTAGCTTCTGAATGAAACTCAAACTATGATTTCACTAGATGTCAGCATGGGCAGGGACGTTTTAAACCACTAGTGGTCTAGGGAACAACTGATGAGTGTTTTATCCCCACAGGCTATAGATGGCGATTCAGAAGCCTTTTGCATGTATTTAATATGCTGTCATTCCCAGCACTAAGCTTAGATAATTGTCTACTTACATGAATCCTGTCATATCAAAACACCAGTGAAGAGATGGGCTCTACAAAGTAAAACTATGAAATAGGTTTATCTTTATTGCTATGTGTAGTTTTTGTTCTAGCCATCTAAATTTGAATACGAATCAAGAGCATTATTCTGTATCTTAAGTCTGCTCAAGCCAGGGTGGTCTTGTAATTTTGTTTTACATGCATGACATTGCTTGAGGTCATTAGTTGTAAATCTTAGTACAAAAAGATTGCAAATATATTCAGCACTTTTGTACTTTCCGAATACATATTTTAAAAGCTGCGATGAGAAGCTCAGACCTACATGGCAGATTGCTGAACAGTGAATAGGATATTTGGTACAGGGCATTTAACCATTATAGAGAGCCCATAAAATTGCTTTTTGAAATGTCATAATGGGAACTTCAAGAATTTAATCAACTTTGCGTATTTTATGTTTTACAAAAATTGTTGTCAGAAAATGAAAAAGACCCTTCTGTTTTGTTCTGCTTTTCATCTTTCAGAAAAGTTGTTTCTTTTTCTTTTTTTCTTAACACACCATATATTTGTTCAATCTAGTAAAAAAAAAATAATGTAAAATACCCATTTGAAATTCTAACACACAAAAGAAATATTGCTTCAAAATAGGAAATTAAAATAGGTGAAAATTAATGCTGATACAAATACTACTTTATATTTGATTGATGATCATTTATACTGATTATAAAATGTAACTTTTTAAATTTATAGTCATCTTACTGATTCTTATAACAAGAGATAAATATAATTTATTTTTAATAATTAATTTTAGCATTTACTTCTTAATTATTGTTTGCATATGTAATGCATTTTTAAGCATAAAAATAAAGCAATAATTCCGTAGAACAAAAGTAAATATCTTTGATAATTATATTAATATGCAATACATACTGTTATCTGCAATTTTTGTTGCTATACAGTACATATCCTTTAGTATATATTGATTTGTTTGTATTGATTTAGATTTATACTTTATATACAGTATGTATATATATATATATATATATATATATATATATATATTATTTACTTATATAGCACCATTAATTCCATATATCTACAGGAACCTTAACTTTGGCACAAATAATTATGCATGTATGAGCAAGTGGTTAATTTGAACTGTGGTCTGGAAAAGTACATTGAGTTGGTTTCTTTTCAGCTCGTTGACAGAGGAACAAACATTTCTTTAATAAGACTAGTGAACACTCTCATTTTGCTGCAAGAGCTTAGATAAGGATCAGACCCCTGTGAATCACAGCATTGACCTCTAACCTCAAAAGTTCTGAAGCGCTTTGGCACAAGAAGAGTTCGCTATTATTATGCATCGGACTTTCCATTTCTAAAGAGTCTCTGTGCTTGCTCCCTGATAGACTTGGTTTGCTGGAAATGAGAACTGTATTTTGGCAGTACAAGACAAGCACTGAAATTGCTCTGCCAACTCATTATGACATAATCCTTCATTAATCTGTATTCTCTGCAAGCCCCTTTGGTTTCAGAAGCTGCGAGTTTGTTTGGCTCCAAAAAAGACACAATTAGCTTAAGATACTATTTGTTTTAAAGGTAGCATATACATACATGATAGGACTAATAAGGATTTATCCGTTTTCTGTACAACAAACTGGATATGTAAATGTGATGTTCTAAAAACCCTATTAATCTATAGTGAAGTGAGGCTAGATGATGAAGGTAAGGAGAAATTAGTAACATTCCAGGGATCGTGATATGAAGTGCAGTCATATCTATCTATCTATCTATCTATCTATCAATCTATCTATCTATCTATAGATCTATCCATTATCTGCCTATCTATCTATCTATTTATTTATCTATCTCTGTATCTATAAGGCGATGACCTCCAGCACTCAATAAGTAGCAGAGAGATTGAGGTTTCAAATGAATTCCAATTTAATATATAGCTGACATGATAGGATATAATAGGATATACATAGGATATACAGACATCAATCCATCCCAACGTTTCGGCGTAAATGCCTTTATCAGGGATGTCTGTATAGGATATATGTCAAAATGAGTTCCAGCATATCGGAATATGGCAAAAGTGCAGGGGCAAATGAAAGTCGGCGTGCTTCTGGTGTCCGGACACTATGACATGATGACAGTTACTTTGTACGTGTGCTGTGCAAGGATTCAACCTTAAAAATTAGAAGGAAATTATATACCGAATCTCCTGTCATCAACTCGACCTGTGCCTCACGGTCCAGGAATACCTGTCCCTTCTCCTTCAGAGAAAATTGAAGAAACACCTGATGCAGAAGGTTCAGAACACGAAGAGCAGGAGTCTGACAAAGACTTTTAATTAGTCCCAACAAGCCACAGCCTTTATTACACCTTGAATTAAGTGACTTAGTCAGGGACTTGGACCTTCCTAAACATTCAGCAGGCTCTAGACTAAAGGAAAAGTAACTGCTCGATCCTGGTAGCTGGTTTTCATGATACAGGAGGGAGAAAAAGAATTCATACTTTTCTCAAGACGGTTCTCCAGTGTGTTGCAGTGATGCTCCTGGGCTAATGGAAAAATGTATCTTTGAGCACAATGTGAGTAATTGGAGACTTTTTATTGATTCAACAAAAAAAAGTCTGAAATCTGTGCTACTGCACAACAGCACCAAGTATGCTTCAGCACCTGCAGGACATTTTGTGCACTTGAATAAAAGCTATGAAAATTTAGACTTTATTCTCAAGAAGTTTTAGCTATGAGAATCAAGGATGGTCAATATGTGGTGATCTGAAAGTTCTCTCTTCGCTCCTTGGGCAGCAAGGACATTATACGAAACACATTATTTTTGTGTGAATTTGACAGCTGGGATGGGACTCATCACTGGAGCCAAAAAGTTGGCAAATGAGAACATCTCTGCAACATGGATTCAAGAACATAGTTGGGGAAATTTTAGCTGATCCCACTAAAGTTTTCCTGCCACAACTCCACATTCAACCTTAAAAATTAGAAGGAAATTATATACCAGAATCTCCCGTCAGCGACTCGACCTGTGCCTCACGGTCCAGGAATACCTGTCCCTTCTCCTTCAGAGAAAATTGAAGAAACACCTGATACAGAAACTGATGGAGCAGTTTGTAAAAGCTCTACCGAAAGGAGAGACTTTTAAGTACCTGTGTATCAAGTTTCAGGGACTATCCAAAGCAAAACTGCAGAAAGGGATTTTTGAGGTCTGGACATTTGGAAACTCATAAAGGATAACATGTTTGAAATACAAATGAAAGCTGTTGAGAAAAGGGCTTTGGATTCTCATAAAGAAGTTTAAGAAGTTTTTAAGTAATAACAAAGACCCATAATTTAAGTCCATTGTGGAGAAAATTCTGAAACATTTCAAAGCTTTGGCTCTGGGTTTTCTAATAAATTTGAAGCTACATTTCCATTTGGACTATTTTCCTGAAAACCTTGGTGCTGTTAGCAAAGAGCAAGGAAAAAAGATTTCATGGTGTTATCAAGGAGATGGAATGACAATACCACCGTAGATAGGATGTGAACATGATGGGGGACTATTGCTGGATGCTTCACAAAGAAGATCCAAAGGCTTTCTATAAGAGAAGAGGTATCAAGAGAAGCTTTGAAGAAAAAAGTTGTAAGAATTAATTTCCAATAAAGTTGCAGAATGAATGTTCAATACATTTTTAAATATAATATTGTGTACATGTTTGCTCACAATAAAGTTTTTCCTCCTTCATCTCGCTTGTACATAATTTCACGTGCACTTTGTACAAAACTCATAGATGATGGTTAAAAATAGAAGTGTTTTTGAAGCAGGACAGAAAAATCATAACAATCAATCATTGGATTTGAAAAGAATTTCATAGACCCAAATTTTCCATTCCTGTGTAACCGACAATCACCTCTCAAAATGGGTGCAGGGCCCGAGAAAAGGGGGAGGGGGATTCCTAGACTTAATTTTAACAAGTAGGCAGAATATCAAATATACGGGTTGGGGTCACGTGCCTAATAGTGATCACAAAATAAAAAGTTTTCATGTATCCTTTAATAAGATGTATAGTAGAAGGGTTACAGCTTAGAGATGACCATAGTGCCATAGGCTGAGACAATGTCCTGAGAAATAAAAGTGCAAAATATGAGAAAGACATTATGGCTAAATAAATCAAAAATATCATTCAACTACATAAACAGTAAGAAATTAAAAAATGATAGTGTTACCTCCCACAAAAATAATCACCCCTTTTATTTTTGTGTCCACGTAGGCATATGAGGGCTTGATTCTTAAGAGACGAGTTGTACTTATGAATGACCCCATTCATTTTATCACATAGTATACTGGAAAATGACTTGCCTGTTTTGATTAACTTTTTGTGTTTGTCGATTGTTCTTAATGCAAATCAAGAAATAAATTGACAATTAAGCAAGACCATTGTGACTCGTGTTGTGAATTCTGTGGCTGAATTCACTCCTGTGGTCACAAGTGGTACTGCAGCTTCTGAGCTTCCTCCCTCAGGTGTTCTGGTGAGCTCGTTAACTGCTTCATTACTTAACTCCGCCTGATGCTGCTATCCTTTCTACTTGTCAATGTTTCAGTGTTGGATCTGAGCTTCTCCTGATTGTTCCTGTGACCTGCTGCTCTGTATAGCTAAGTGCTTTTTGCTTTTTTGTTGCCTTTTTTCTGTCCAGCTTGTCTTTTGTTTTGCTGGAAGCTCTGAGACGCAAAGGGTGTACCGCCGTGCAGTTAGTTCGGCACGGTGGGTTTTTTTTGCCCCCTTTGCGTGGTTTTGCTTTAGGGTTTTTTGTAGACTGCAAAGTTCGCTTTACTATCCTCGCTCTGTCCTAGAATATCGGGCCCCACTTTGCTGAATCTATTTCATCCCTACGTTTTGTCTTTTCATCTTACTCACAGTCATTATATGTGGGGGGCTGCCTTTTCCTTTGGGGAATTTCTCTGGGGCAAGTCAGGCCTATTTTTCTATCTTCAGGCTAGCTAGTTTCTTAGGCTGTGCCGAGTTGCCTAGGTAGTTGTTAGGCGCAATCCACAGCCGCTTTTAGTTGTGTTTAGGATAGGATCAGGTGTGCAGTCTACAGAGTTTCCACGTCTCAGAGCTCGTTCTTGTATTTTTGGGTATTTGTCAGATCACTGTGTGCGCTCTGATCGCTAAGCACACTGTGTTTCTGGATTGCCTTCATAACACCTGTCATTAGCAAACATAACAGTACAAGGAGCCAAACTAATGATTCTCAATAGAGGGAAAGAAAAAGTTCTGACATCATTTTTTTTTTTTTTTTTTCTGCTCTGTGTTCACTTTTTTTTTTTCCCCTAGACATTTGGGTGATTCTGGACACAGGTGTGGACATGGATATTCAGGGTCTGTGCTCTTCAATGGATAATCTCGTTATAAATGTACAAAAAATTCAAGATACTATTGATCAGAAATCTATGTTAGAACCAAGAATTCCTATTCCTGATTTGTTTTTTGGAGATAGAACTAAGTTTCTAAGTTTCAAAAATAATTGTAAGCTATTTCTGGCCTTGAAACGTCATTCTTCTGGTAATCCTATTCAACAGGTTTTGATTATTATTTCTTTTTTGCGCGGCGACCCTCAAGACTGGGCATTTTCTCTTGCGCCAGGAGACCCTGCATTGAGTAGTGTCGATGCGTTTTTCCTGGCGCTCGGATTGCTGTACGATGAGCCTAATTCAGTGGATCAGGCTGAGAAAAATTTGCTGGCTTTGTGCCAGGGTCAGGATGATATAGAAGTATATTGTCAGAAATTTAGGAAATGGTCAGTACTCACTCAGTGGAATGAATCTGCGCTGGCAGCTTTGTTCAGAAAGGGTCTCTCTGAGGCTCTTAAGGATGTCATGGTGGGATTTCCTATGCCTGCTGGTTTGAATGAGTCTTTGTCTTTGGCCATTCAGATCGGTCGACGCTTGCGCGAGCGTAAATCTGTGCACCATTTGGCGGTACTGCCTGAGGTTAAACCTGAGCCTATGCAGTGCGATAGGACTATGACTAGAGTTGAACGGCAGGAATACAGACGTCTGAATGGTCTGTGTTTCTACTGTGGTGATTCCACTCATGCTATTTCTGATTGTCCTAAGCGCACTAAGTGGTCCGCTAGGTCTGCCGTCATTGGTACTGTACAGTCCAAATTCCTTCTGTCCATTACCTTGATATGCTCTTTGTCGTCGTTTTCTGTCATGGCGTTTGTGGATTCGGGCGCTGCCCTGAATCTGATGGATTTGGATTATGCTAAACGTTGTGGGTTTTTCTTAGAGCCTTTGCGGTGTCCTATTCCATTGAGAGGAATTGATGCTACACCTTTGGCCAAGAATAAACCTCAATACTTGGCCCAGCTGACCATGTGCATGGCTCCTGCACATCAGGAAGTTATTCGCTTTCTGGTGTTGCATAATCTGCATGATGTGGTCGTGTTGGGGTTGCCATGGCTACAAACCCATAATCCAGTATTGGATTGGAATTCCATGTCGGTATCCAGCTGGGGTTTTCAGGGGGTACATGGTGATGTTCCATTTTTGTCGATTTCGTCATCCACCCCTTCTGAGGTCCCAGAGTTCTTGTCTGATTATCAGGATGTATTTGAAGAGCCCAAGTCCGATGCTCTACCTCCGCATAGGGATTGTGATTGTGCTATCAATTTGATTCCTGGTAGTAAATTCCCTAAAGGTCGATTATTTAATTTATCCGTGCCCGAACACGCCGCTATGCGCAGTTATGTGAAGGAATCCCTGGAGAAGGGACATATTCGCCCATCGTCATCACCACTTGGAGCAGGGTTCTTCTTTGTAGCCAAGAAGGATGGTTCGCTGAGACCGTGTATTGATTACCGCCTTCTTAATAAGATCACTGTTAAATTTCAGTATCCCTTGCCATTGTTATCTGACTTGTTTGCTCGGATTAAGGGGGCTAGTTGGTTCACTAAGATAGATCTTCGTGGTGCGTATAATCTGGTGAGAATCAGGCAAGGAGATGAATGGAAAACTGCATTCAATACGCCCGAGGGTCATTTTGAGTATCTAGTGATGCCGTTCGGACTTGCCAATGCTCCATCTGTGTTTCAGTCTTTTATGCATGACATCTTCCGTGAGTATCTGGATAAATTCCTGATTGTTTACTTGGATGACATTTTGATCTTCTCAGATGATTGGGAGTCTCATGTGAAGCAGGTCAGAATGGTTTTTCAGGTCCTGCGTGCTAACTCTTTGTTTGTGAAGGGATCAAAGTGTCTCTTCGGTGTGCAGAAAGTTTCATTTTTGGGGTTCATCTTTACCCCTTCTACTATCGAGATGGATCCAGTTAAGGTCCAAGCCATCCAGGATTGGATTCAGCCGACATCTCTGAAAAGTCTGCAAAAGTTCCTGGGCTTTGCTAATTTTTATCGTCTCTTCATCTGTAATTTTTCTAGCATTGCCAAACCATTGACCGATTTGACCAAGAAGGGTGCTGATTTGGTTAATTGGTCTTCTGCTGCTGTGGAAGCTTTTCAGGAGTTGAAGCGTCGTTTTTGTTCTGCCCCTGTGTTGTGTCAGCCAGATGTTTCTCTTCCGTTCCAGGTCGAGGTTGATGCTTCTGAGATTGGAGCAGGGGCGGTTTTGTCACAGAGAGGTTCTGATTGCTCAGTGATGAAACCATGTGCTTTCTTTTCCAGGAAGTTTTCGCCCGCTGAGCGTAATTATGATGTGGGCAATCGAGAGTTGCTGGCCATGAAGTGGGCATTCGAGGAGTGGCGTCATTGGCTTGAAGGAGCTAAGCATCGCGTGGTGGTATTGACTGATCATAAGAACTTGACTTATCTCGAGTCTGCCAAGCGCTTAAATCCTAGACAGGCCCGTTGGTCGTTATTTTTTGCCCGCTTCGACTTTGTGATTTCGTACCTTCCGGGCTCTAAAAATGTGAAGGCGGATGCTCTGTCTAGGAGTTTTGTGCCCGACTCTCCGGGTTTATCTGAGCCAGCGGGTATCCTCAAGGAAGGAGTCATTGTGTCTGCCATCTCCCCTGATTTGCGGCGGGTGCTGCAAAAATTTCAGGCGAATAAACCTGATCGTTGTCCAGCAGAGAAACTGTTCATCCCTGATAGGTGGACTAATAAACTTATCTCTGAACTTCATTGTTCGGTGTTGGCTGGTCATCCTGGAATCATTGGTACCAGAGAGTTAGTGGCTAGATCCTTCTGGTGGCCATCTCTGTCACGGGATGTACGTACTTTTGTGCAGTCCTGTGGGATTTGTGCTAGGGCTAAGCCCTGCTGTTCTCGTGCCAGTGGGTTGCTTTTGCCCTTGCCGGTCCCAAAGAGGCCTTGGACACATATTTCGATGGATTTCATTTCTGACCTTCCCGTTTCTCAAAAGATGTCAGTCATTTGGGTGGTCTGTGATCGCTTTTCTAAAATGGTCCATCTTGTGCCCTTGGCTAAATTGCCTTCCTCCTCTGATTTGGTACCTTTGTTCTTTCAGCATGTGGTTCGGCTGCATGGCATTCCTGAGAATATTGTTTCTGACAGAGGTTCCCAGTTTGTTTCAAGGTTCTGGCGAGCCTTTTGTGGTAGGATGGGCATTGACCTATCCTTTTCCTCGGCTTTCCATCCTCAGACTAATGGCCAGACCGAACGAACCAATCAGACCTTGGAAACATATCTGAGATGTTTTGTTTCTGCAGACCAGGATGATTGGGTGTCCTTTTTGCCTTTGGCTGAGTTCGCCCTTAATAATCGGGCCAGCTCGGCTACCTTGGTTTCTCCATTTTTTTGCAATTCTGGGTTCCATCCTCGTTTCTCTTCAGGACAGGTTGAGTCTTCGGACTGTCCTGGTGTGGATTCTGTGGTGGATAGGTTGCAGCAGATCTGGACTCAGGTAGTGGACAATTTGATCTTGTCCCAGGAGAAAGCTCAACTTTTCGCTAATCGCAGACGCCGTGTGGGTCCCCGACTTCGTGTTGGGGATCTGGTTTGGTTATCTTCTCGTCATATTCCTATGAAGGTTTCCTCTCCTAAATTTAAACCTCGTTTTATTGGTCCGTATAGGATTTCTGAGGTTCTCAATCCTGTGTCTTTTCGTTTGACCCTCCCAGACTCCTTTTCCATACATAATGTATTCCATAGGTCGTTGTTGCGGAGATACGTGGCACCTATGGTTCCATCTGTTGAGCCTCCTGCCCCGGTTTTGGTGGAGGGGGAATTGGAGTATATTGTGGAGAAGATTTTGGATTCTCGTGTTTCTAGACGGAAACTCCAGTATCTGGTTAAATGGAAGGGTTATGCTCAGGAAGATAATTCCTGGGTTTTTGCCTCTGATGTTCATGCTTCCGATCTTGTTCATGCCTTTCATGCGGCTCATCCTGGTCGGCCTGGGGGCTCTGGTGAGGGTTCGGTGACCCCTCCTCAAGGGGGGGGTACTGTTGTGAATTCTGTGGCTGAATTCACTCCTGTGGTCACAAGTGGTACTGCAGCTTCTGAGCTTCCTCCCTCAGGTGTTCTGGTGAGCTCGTTAACTGCTTCATTACTTAACTCCGCCTGATGCTGCTATCCTTGCTCCTTGTCAATGTTTCAGTGTTGGATCTGAGCTTCTCCTGATTGTTCCTGTGACCTGCTGCTCTGTATAGCTAAGTGCTTTTTGCTTTTTTGTTGCCTTTTTTCTGTCCAGCTTGTCTTTTGTTTTGCTGGAAGCTCTGAGACGCAAAGGGTGTACCGCCGTGCCGTTAGTTCGGCACGGTGGTTTTTTTTTGCCCCCTTTGCGTGGTTTTGCTTTAGGGTTTTTTGTAGACTGCAAAGTTCGCTTTACTATCCTCGCTCTGTCCTAGAATATCGGGCCCCACTTTGCTGAATCTATTTCATCCCTACGTTTTGTCTTTTCATCTTACTCACAGTCATTATATGTGGGGGGCTGCCTTTTCCTTTGGGGAATTTCTCTGGGGCAAGTCAGGCCTATTTTTCTATCTTCAGGCTAGCTAGTTTCTTAGGCTGTGCCGAGTTGCCTAGGTAGTTGTTAGGCGCAATCCACAGCCGCTTTTAGTTGTGTTTAGGATAGGATCAGGTGTGCAGTCTACAGAGTTTCCACGTCTCAGAGCTCGTTCTTGTATTTTTGGGTATTTGTCAGATCACTGTGTGCGCTCTGATCGCTAAGCACACTGTGTTTCTGGATTGCCTTCATAACACCTGTCATTAGCAAACATAACAGACTCGTCAGTGGCGTGTGTCTGTACACTATCTTAGGATATGTACACAAGTAGGTTTTCAAAATGGATTTTGAAGTGCATCTGCTTTAAAATCGACACGTAAATATACCTTAAGCCTTTTAACACTGTTGGAGCAATCACAGAGGTTTTTGCAACACACCGCATTGCGAAACGGAAGGAAAAGGAACACACTTGCCCAATATTCTTGCTTCCTGCTTTTATGGGCTCAGGCAGCTGATTGTGATGCAAATACCCATTGCCCATAGTGATATCACATTACATGACCAAAGCAGTCATTTTTTTACACCTGTAGTGATATATTGAGCATAGTGACATCACATCTCTTGGCTGCATTCTGATATCTACACAAATATTATAAATTGTAAAAATCTCCCATCAAGTGGTGAGATAACAATATAAAATATTTTCTTTCTTGTTTTCTATTATTATTGATTTTACTATTGCCTTTTGTTATTACCGTATATTAAATAAATGAAACTCCATACTTGGACACAACATTAGAATACCAGGGACCCTTTGGTTTATCAGTGTCATCTGTCTATTGATATCATTCTTTTTTTTTACCCTAGCTTAGTTGTGTGTTTTTTTCCTCCCGCAGCACATGGACAGTGCAATTACCCTGTAGCCTGCTTTGTATGTGGATCTCTGCCAGAAGCAGACTTGAAGGTGTTATAAGAATGAAGACATCTGGCAGCTGGCATACTTACAATTCATTTGCCAAACACAAGTTGCACATTGTTGGAATTTTCAATTGAAGGTCACGCACCAGGTAAGAGGCAGTCAGGTGAAGCTGGTGTGTGGTGAACCACACTAAGGAATTGTTGGCTCAGTCATATGTGGGTGGGCTAAATTGACAAGTATGTTTGTCTTTTTTTTTCTTCCTTAAGAGAAAAAAAAAACTAAATTCTTCTAAGCCAAGATTAGGTCAACAGAGCTGACAAGAAATCACAAGGCTATGACAACTCATCGGTAATTAGTCTAAGGAAAGGGTGCCAAAAAGAAATGAATAATAGAATTTGACAAACATACTGTTGTCATTTGTCAACTGTGTGGTCACAGTTTTTTTTTTCCACATAGTTTTCAGTTAGAAATTACCAAGAGGATTATTTGTGTTTAGCTTTTTCTGTTGCCAGCAAATTGGTAACAGTATGTCATTGTCTGCTAAGCAGCAGTAACTGGCATAGTCTGTTTACATGAGCTGATACTTAAGATTATTAATTGGCTATGTTTTCATGTTGTGGTAAACAGCATTAAATGCTGTCTACATTGGAAGCGGCTCACAAATAATAGTCATCAGAGCCTAAAAATAGGTGTTCTGCTATGCCGAACCTTTGAGGTGCACTTGGCAACTTTGCTATGATCTTGCAGAGTGCTGTGCTGTTTGTCTCGCTTGATTAATTAGTCATGCTACTGTGTGAGGCCCCTTAACAGATATGGAAAATCCCAGGACAATTATCTATGATTGTCAAAGTAATAATCAACAAACAAGATATAATCTGACGTGGAGAAATACACACGTAATGATCCGGCATGAATTGCCTTGTGGCTCAGAAGGTACACTCCCTTGTTATATTACAAACCTCACACCTTTCTGACTTCTGTATTCCCCATAGCACAGAGACCTACTCACATAAGAAAAGTCTTTCTAGTCTCCATAATAAGGATTCCCATTAACAAGCTACAACTGTCCTATCAATAATGGTACCAAGATCAGAAAAAAGTGTTATGTATGAGAGAAAAAGATCGAAGAAAACTGAAGTTATCATTGCAACTATACTGAGGTTATAGATATACGGTAATCCTAAAGTCTTGGTCATATTTTATAGATACCTCCAATGTATCATGCTAAATAAGGGAGTTGCCTCTTAAATGTGACATTGTAACATCCATGTCTGTACTTGCTTTTACTTCTTCTGTTTCTGTCGCTCGTTGGCACTGCACCTTTGTTAAAGGGAATCTATCACCATATTTGACCTATCCAAACTGTTAATATGGGCATATAGTTTATAGAATGCTAAAAGATAGTCATACCTGTGTGTCTCATATCAGATGTCTTGTCGACAAATCATCTTTTATCACTTTAAATAAATGACCTCTTCCAGGCTCCGGAGCAAATGGTACCTAGAAGATAATTCTGCCTCCAGAGCTTATTTTAGATGAAGAGGAGTTATCAGTGTGATGTGTAATGGTAACCAGTGTTACCTGTGTGATGTGTAGTGATAACCAGTGTTACCAGTGTGGTGTGTAACAGTCACCAGTGTGATGTGTAATGGTTTACCGGGTTCCCAGTGTGATCTGTAATGGCTCTCTCTGCTCTCCTGATGTCACTGCAGAGCTGTGTGTGACTATCTGACACATCTGCAGCTTCATCTCAGCTCCAGCTTCCATCTCACAGGTAGACGAAGAGGTAATATTGTTGCAATACAGCAGAGGTCTGAGAGCTGCAAAAAAATATGTTTGCAAGACAAATATCATTTTTCCTGTTCTGTTTTGGTTATGTTTCTCGCTGATAACTCCCCTTCATGTAAAATAATCTCTGGAGGCAGAGTTATCTTCCAGGCACCATCGACTACGGATCCAGGAAGAGGTCATTTATATAAAGTGATAAAAGATGATTTCTCCACAACAAGTCATCTGATATGAGACATTCAGGTATGACTTTTTTCAGCATTCTGTAGCCTGTATGCCCATATTAGTAGTTTAGATAGGTCAAATGTGGTGACAGATTCTCTTTAAGGGTGATGCTTGTTTATAATGCTTATAATGTAGCATTTCTGTTCAATATTCTGAGACTTATGGTGCTGTGTAAGCAGTGCACTTGAAAATTAACTCCTGAACCTGGTTTTCTATGTAACACCCATCTGTGGACCTTGGGCTGGTCTTTATAATATATAAATCACAAGTTCCCTGCCTTCAGTTGTTTGTTATAACTTTATCTTACCCTGGTTTCCCCCATGTTTCTGTTCCTTTTTAGCTAGTTTGATTCCTGTTTCAGACCTCATTCATGTTTATTTTTATATAGCGCTAACCTATTCCACAGCACTTTACAGTTTGCCCACATTATCATCGCTGTCCCCAATAGGGCTCACAATCTAAATTCCCTATCAGTATGTCTTTGGAGTGTGGGAGGAAACCGGAATACCTGGGGGAAACCCACTCAAACACAGGGAGAACATACAAACTCCTTGCAGATGTTGTCCTTGGTCGAATTTGAACCCAGGACTGCAGCGCTGCAAGGCTGCATTGCTTACCACTGAGCCACCGTGCTGCCCACTCATGTTTTGGCTATTCTACTGCAAGACCATGTTCCTGCTACTGACCGTTTGGTGCTGATCTGGCATTCTAACCATCCTCTGCCAGCCTACTACACTGGCCAGCAACAACTCTTTGCACTTAAATTCAGATCACTGTATGGTTTAAGGGATCTTATCTGCGGATTTCTCAAAACAGGTGCGGAAAAATACGCAGGGGTTCTATCTATGAGTGCACATACCCTTAGGGTACCGTCACACATAACGATATCATTAACTATATCGTTGCTTTTTGTGACGTAGCAATGATATCGTTAACTAAATCGTTATGTGTGACAGCGACCAACGATCAGGCCCCTGCTGGGAGATCGTTGGTCGCTGGGGAAAGTCCAGGACTTTATTTCGTCGCTGGATCTCCCGCTGACATCGCTGAATCGGCGTGTGTGACGCCGATTCAGCGATGTTGTCATTGGTAACCAGGGTAAACATCGTGTTACTAAGCGCAGGGCCGCACTTAGTAACCCGATGTTTCCCCTTGTTACCGTTATAAATGTAAAAAACCAAACACTACATACTTACATTCCCGGTGTCTGGTCAGGTCCCTCGCCTTCAGCTTCCCGCACTGACTGGTGAGCGCCGGCCAGCACAGCAGTGACATCACCGCTGTACTTTACGGCCAGCGCTCAGTCAGTGCTGGAAGCTCAAGGCGAGGGACCTGACCAGACACCGGGAATGTAAGTATGTAGTGTTTGTTTTTTTACGTTTACAACGGTAACCAGGGTAAACATCGGGTTACTAAGCGCGGCCCTGCGCTTAGTAACCCGATGTTTACCCTGGTTACCGGCATCGTTGGTCGCTGGAGAGCTGTCTGTGTGACAGCTCTCCAGCGACCAAACAATGACGCTGCAGCGATCGACATCTTTGCCGGTATCGCTGCAGCGTCGCTTAGTGTGACGGTACCTTTAGTGTTGTAACTTAGTCTTCAATTGACAATGCACCATTAGTGACATGGCTACAATAGAGAGTAACTCAAACTCTGGTGGGGTTGAGTCTTCTAAGTAATTGTAATACAAACATTTACTACCACAGGTTTCCTGCAAAGACTGCAGGAGAAATATATGGCTACTGTCAGAATCTAGAAATAAATGATAACCACATTGGTTCTGTTTTGAAAGGAGCTATTTGCATTGACAGAAACAATTTAGATAGCTGTGATGGCCATAATCCACCCACCATGATGGTCAATTGTCGAACTATTTGCTTTCACAGTCATGCAGCCATTTGTTGGCTGTAGACAGATACCTTAAGGGTATGTTCACAATTGAGATCCACAGCAAACTTTGAGTCTGTGTTTGTGGGTGGAAA
Source organism: Ranitomeya imitator (assembly GCF_032444005.1). Classification (NCBI taxonomy): domain Eukaryota; kingdom Metazoa; phylum Chordata; class Amphibia; order Anura; family Dendrobatidae; genus Ranitomeya; species Ranitomeya imitator. The sequence continues at coordinate 455,680,067 of NC_091286.1, read as the reverse complement.
ATACTCACCTAATTGCTTCAGGAAATGGATTAGATTTGAGAAAATCTCATTTTCATACTCAAATGATCAGCTATAGATCATACTGTTTTGTAAAGTATACTCCAATGGAAAGAGACTTCATACATCAAACTTCATTTACATAGCATCTATTCTCTTCAGAAACATTTTTAACACAAAATAATAAAAATGAATTTTTGTAATATACTCTATATCTGAAGGCTCTACAGGTTAACAGGAGAAAACCTCTGGTTTGTTAGATACCTAAGCCCCGATTTATAGACCTGATCAAGGAATAGTCAGTATTCTATCCATGCTTTTCATATGAACAGAACTCTGGGCAATATAGCGCTACATTATTGCTTGTTGAAACATATAAGTGAATATTGAATTATCGAGGTTATTCCATAAATTGATAATTGCTGGGGTCCAGCCTATGGGACTTTTCCCAATGCAGAGAATAGGGCTCTGGAGTCCTACATTTAAATTTAGTGCTGTTCCAGCATGTACATCTTCTCCTTTAATTGTTCTTAAGAATGACAGTTATAGTACTGTGTAGCACTTTTTTAAATAAATGAATGGGGTAGTTTGAATATTGACCTGTGGGGGTCCCAGTACTGATACACCCACCAATCAGTAACTTATCACCTATCTTATGCATAGGTTATAAGTTGCTATGGCGGGACAATAATTTTTAAAATGACTTACCAGCTCTTCTGACATGTATCTTCTGAGGCTTCTGATCCACAGTAGAATATAGAAACTTCCCCAGCGTACAGATTATTCATGATCAGGATGATCATATGATCTACCTATTTTCACACACAGGCATGTTCCGTAGCATTGACGCAGTTTTACGGATCCAGTTATCATGTAAGAAAAGCAAATACTTCTGTTACTTTAATGGGGTCATCTGTTAAAAAAAAAAATCACCACTTGCATAATAAGCGCTGATGGTGATCAAATTTGAATTTTTTTAGCGGATCACATTACTGAGCTCATTTAAGCATGATGATTATCATTGCAATCAGTCACTTTCAGATCATAGAGAAAATTGCTAAACCTAATATGATTTAACTGGCTATATCAAATTATCATGTAATTTTCATCTGCAAATGTAATAGTAGCAACAGTAGAAGTGGGTTAACAGTATATCAAAAGTGCAATTTCCATTCCTTTCTAGTGCAGACTCCTTTGTACATTTCTTGAGACAGAAACATATAAAGTTGTCAGTGCCAAGACAAGTTTCATATGCTCCTAGCCTGCGGATAATAGCATAATAAGTCATCCTTCAGTCGTCCTAGGCAATCCTTTGTGAAAATGATTGTAACTGCAATTCTTGGTTCCTACAGCAATTCTTGGTTCCTACAGCAGGGTGCGCTCTATGCAAAAAACCATGTTTGGCTTGAGTTTATTTGTGAAAAAAATGGAAATTTGGTGAAAATTTAGAAAATTTCGCAATTTTCCAACTTTGAATTTTCATGCCCTTAAATCGCAGAGATATGTCACACAAAATAGTTAATAAAGAACATTTCCCACATGTCTACTTTACATCAACACAAGTTTGGAACTAACAATTTTTTTTAGGGTGTTATAAGGGTTAAAAGTTGACCAGCAATCTCTCATTTTTACAACACCATTTTTTTTAGGGACCACATCACATTTGAAGTCACTTTGAGGGGTCTATATGATAGAAAATACCTAAGTGTGACACCATTCTAAAAACTGCACCCCTCAAGGTGCTCAATACCACATTCAAGAAGTTCATCAACCCTTCAGGTGTTTTGCAGCAATTTTTGGAATGTTTAAAAAAATGAACATTTAACTTTTTTTTACAAAAAATTTAATTCAGATCCAATTTGTTTTATTTTACCAAGGAAAACAAGAAAAATTGTGCCCCAAAAGTTGTACAATTTGTCCTGAGTACGCTGATACCCCATATGGGGGGTAAACCACTGTTTGGCAGAGCTCGGAAGGGAAGGAGCGCCATTTGACTTTTCAATGCAAAATTGGCTGGAATTGAGATAGGATGCCATGTCACGTTTGGAGAGCCCCCGCTGTGCCTAAACATTGAAACCCCCAAAAGTGACACCATTTTGCAAAGTAGACCCCCTAAGAAACTTATCTAGATGAGTAGTGAGCACTTTGAACCCCCAAGTGCTTCACAGAAATTTATAATGTAGAGCCGTAAAAATAAAAAATCTTATTTTTTTCACAAAAATGATTTTTCGCCCCAAATTTTTAATTTTCCCAAGGGTAACAGGAGAAATTGGATACCAAACGTTGTTGTGCAATTTGTCCTGAGTATGATGATACCCCATATGTGGGAGAAAACTACTGTTTGGGCGCATGGCAGAGCTCGGAAGGGAAGAAGTGACGTTTTGAAATGCAGACTTTGATGGAATGTTGCATTTGCAGAGCCCCTGATGTACCTAAACAGTAGAAACCCCCCAAAAATGACCCCATATTGGAAAATAGACCCCACAAGGAACTTATCTAGATGTGTTGTGAGAACGTTGAACCCCCAAGTGTTTCACTAAAGTTTATAATGCAGAGCTGTGAAAATAAAAAAATCTTTTTTTTCCACAAAAATGATTTTTTAGCCTGTTTTGTATTTTCCCATGGGTAACAGGAGAAATTGGACCCCGAACGTTGTTGTCCAATTTGTCCTGAGTATGCTGATACCCCATATGTGGGGGAAAACCACTGTTTGGGCGCACAGCAAAGCTCGGAAGGGAAGGAGCACCGTTTTACTTTTTCAATGCAGAATTGTATGGATTGAGATCGGACGTCATGTGGCGTTTGCAGAGCCCCTGGTGTGCCTAAACAGTGGAAACCTCCCAATTCTAACTCCAACCTGAACCCCAACACACCCCTAACCCTAATCCCAACCCTAACCACACCCCTAACCCCAACACACCCCTAACCCTAATCCCAACCCCAACACACCCCTAACCCTAATCCCAACCCTAATCACACCCCTAACCGTGACACACCCCTAACCCAACCGTAAACGTAATCCAAACCCTAACCCCAACTCTAGCCCCAACTCTTACTTTAGCCCCAACTCTAACTTTGGCCCCAACCCTAACCTTAACTTTATCCCCAACCCGAACCCTAAACCTAACCCTAATGGGAAAATGAAAATAAATATATTTTTTAAATTTTATTTTTTTTCCCTAACTAAGGCAGTGATAAAGGGAGGTTTAATTTACTATTTATAGTGGGGTTTTTATAGTTGGTTTTTATGTTTGGCAGCTGTCATACACTAAAAGACGTTTTTTATTGCAAAAAATATTTTTTGCGTTACCACATTCTGAGAGCTATAATTTTTCCATATTTTGGTCCACAGACTCATGTGAGATCTTGTTTTTTACGGGACAAGTTGACGTTTTTATTGGTACCATTTTCGGGCACATTCCGTGCTTGGTAAAATTGATAAAGCAGCAATACCTCATTTATATCATGTTTTTATGTTTTGGCGCTTTTATACAATAAAAACTATTTTATAGAAAAAATAATTATTTTTGCATCTCTTTATTCTGATGGCTATAACTTTTTTTATTTTTTGCTGATGATGCTGTATGGTGGATCATTTTTTGCGGGACAAGATGACGTTTTCGGTGGTACCACATTTATTTATATCCGTCTTTTTGATCACGTTATTCCACTTTTTGTTCGGTGGTATGATGATAAAGCATTGTTTTTTGCCTTGTTTTTTTTATGGTGTTCACTGAAGGGGTTAACTAGTGTGACACTGTTATAGGTCGGGTTGTTACGGACTCCGCAATACTAAATATGTGTACCTTTATCGTTTTTTATTTACATAAAGAAATGTATTTATTGGAACAATATATACTTTTTCATTTATTTAGGATTTTTTTTTTCCACATGTAAATATTTTTTTTAAACTTTTTTCCATTGTCCCAGGGTGGGACATCATGCTATAGTGTCAGATCGTTGATCTGACACTTTGCACAGCACTGTATCTGATCAGCGATCTGACTGTCAGTGCTGCAGGCTTGACCACATCTACCCCCTGTGGCCATCTTGGATCCATTGCGCTGTTTTGAGGGTCTCAGGGAAGCATGCAGGGAGCCCCCTCCCTGCGTGATGCTTCCCTATGCCACAGGAACGCTGTGATCATGTTTGATCGCAGTGTTCTGGGGGTTAATGTGCCGTGAGACCACTCCTGGCATACAGTGCTGGATGTCAGCTGTGATAATCAGCTGAGACCCGGCCGCGATCGGCCGCGCTTCCCCCGTGAGCGTGGCTGATTGGTGATGACGTACTCTCCCGTCGGTGGTTATAGGGGCCCAGACCACCTCAACGGAATAGTACATCTAATGTCAGAAAGGGGATAAATACTATTGTGACGCCCAAGAGACCGGGATACCCAGCACCGGACCAATGGAGTCTGTCTCTTGAGGGGGATGTCACGGGTAGCTTGACCCGGTGCTGTGGCCTCAGGCAATGCACAGTGTAAGGGGTATCATGAGGGGACAGGCACTTACTTGATCAGCAGCAGGTTCTCCCAGCGGTGACGATCCCGATCCTGGATAGATGGCTATTGTCCAAATGAAAGACTGAGGCACTGAAACGTTTAACCAGTTTACTTTAACATAAAAGGATTTACAACCAGTCCTGTCACCGGAGTCTGTATGGGAACTCTGAGTTACTTTGACCCTGCCGGGGTCTTCGCCTCTTATTGTGCGCAATTTCTGTGTGGCCCTGCTGCTGTATGTGAACTGGCTGCCGGCCCAATCTGTCCCCTCCGGGTCCTGGTTCGACGGGCAACCCGAGTCCTTTTATCGGTTTACCCCCTCTGGGAGTACCGCTGAACTCTGTGTCTGTTGCTGCGTCCGGCCCTAGTGAAGCTGATATCACCTCACGTTTTTCCGGTTGCTGTATTATATATAATGAATACAGCCACGGATCCGGTATCCGTCTTTGCGCCTGTTCTGGGTAGTGATTAATGCTACCCGGTTCTCACAATGTCCTTTTTCTCTATCCCTCTTCTCCTCAGGCCGGTGATTTAGGCCTGGTAACAGTCACAGGGCTGTTAGAGATTCAACTGTATGACCTCTCACTTTCAGCTCCTTGGCCCAACTGCCATTTCTTCTCTCAGACCAGAATGGATCAAGGGGAGTCTCTGGAGCTCCCCCTTCTGGCCGGAGGTGGTAGTGCAGTCTTGCTATTTTAGTATTTGTACTTACTGTCAGTAACTATTTTTGTGGCAAATACCCCTAGGGGTGCCACATTCCCCCTTAGTTAAGAACAGTACTCCGGCACTGTGGGACAATAACATTTTGAAATAACAATTAATATGTACAGAGTCTTAAAAATGAAAAGTTACAAAAACCACTCAAGGAAACAAAAATAGAGCTCTGTAAAAAGTCACTTCAAATAGCGTCCATTAATACAGTTCTATCCTTGAAGGTATTAGGAACGGCACTGTACTTAGTGTCCAGGAATTTAGTTCCATTTTTCCAACGGAGTTATCAATATAAAGTCTAAAGAAAGTTCAAAAAGAGCAAAAAGCAAAGTTCAAAAAGCAGTCTTTCCGGAGCTTTGATTTAGTGCCTCCGGGCTGATAAAAAGTTCAAGAATATGCAATAAGTTCATACAGACAAGTCTCTGTAGGCACTGGGCTTAAACGTTGCAGACTGATAACAATGACTATACTACATTTTCTGTTTAACTATATACGGCATAACATATATACAATTCACATTATGAGCTTTATAGTTGGTAATCTGCATACCTGGCCGGTAATTGACCCTGGGTACTACGCTGTGATCTACGTAATAGCGGTGTCTCTTCATGTGGTGTACTACTGTCTACTGCGGATGTAGTATCTGCCCGCTCTGCTAAAGATAATTCCACGACTATGGAGTTGGCAAGTCCACCGTGAATGGGATTATTCTGACCAGGAATCTGTTCTTCCTGGCCTGCAACCTCCTGTAGTACGGGGTCAGCCTCTTCCTGTCTTGGGACTTCTGGTATTGGGTTCGGTGTTGGGTAAAAGGCCACCATGGGAACCACTACTGCACCATGGTATGTTAGTAGGGTTTTGGGAAAGTCTCCTATACAGGTGTGATACACTTCCTCTTCTTTTTCCTTTACTGGTTGAACCTGTATGGGTTGAATAACTTCTGGTTCTGGCTGGACAACGTCTGGCTCTTTCAATGCTTCCGGACATAATTTAAGATTGTCTCTTGACACTAGTACAGATGTTAAGCCTCCGTTTTTGCTAATGAGACACATTTTAGGATTATCCACTCTTGTTGGTAAAACTGTGTAGGGTACGGCTTCCCACTGATTGTCCAGTTTATTGGTTCGACGATTTCTCTTGAGCACTTGGTCACCCGGTCTTAATGGGGTCGCTAGAGCATTCTGGTTGAAAGTTCGCTCTTGTCTTTCTCTAGTTTGCTGAAGGCTTCTTTCCACATTCTCTTGCACTTGGCGATACTGCTTTTGCCGTATGATATCCCAATTGGAGTCTTGAACTTCTGCGTCTGGTTTCAGAATTCCCATTTCTAGATCGATTGGTAATTGGCCGGGTCTTGCACGCATAAGGTAAGCTGGGGTGCAGTTGGTGGAGCTCACCGGGACATGATTATACAGATCCACCAAGTCAGGCAATTTCTCTGGCCATTGATTCCTTTCTGTCTCAGGTAAAGTCTTTAGTAGGTCTATTACAATATGGTTCATCTTCTCGCATAAGCCGTTTGTTTGTGGATGATAGGCCGTCGTCCGGATCTTTTTGCAACCATACATATTACAGAATTCTCTGAAGATCTCTGATTCAAAGGCTGTACCTTGGTCGGTGAGAACCTGTTCCGGATATCCATGGGGTCTACAAAAGTACGTTTGGAACGCTTTGGCTGCTGTTTTTGCTGTCAGATCTTTTACGGGTACTACTACCAAGAAACGTGAATAATGGTCCACGATGGTCAAGGCATAGACATAGCCGGACCGGCTTGGTGTCAACTTCACGTGGTCCATGGCTACAAGTTCAAGTGGTTGTTTGGTGATTATGGGCTGCAGTGGTGCTCTTTGGTTCTTTTGATCGTTTCTTCTGAGGTTGCACGGGCCACAATTTCTGCACCACTGTTCGATTGATTTTCTCATCCCGACCCAATAAAATCTTTCTCTTAGAAGTACTTCTAACTTTTTCCAACCGAAGTGACCAGCACCATTATGGTAAGCTTCGAGGACCATCTTCACATCTTGTTTAGGCACAATAATCTGCCAAACCAATTCATGTGTTTTCGGATTGGTGTATCTTCTACAGAGCTTCCCTTGATACAGGAACATTTTGCCTCTCTCTTTCCAGAGTTGATGCGTCTCTTCTGGGGCATCCTCATCGGGATATGCACTTTGCTCAGTCAACAGTTCCTTCACCAACTTCACAGCCGGATTGCTGTCTTGGGTGTCAGCCCATCTATGGTGTGCTAACGGATTAAAATTCACCTCTTGTTGTTTCTGATAGGTACTTGACTGATGATGTTTTGCCTTGGGACGATGGAAGGCTGGTAGTTCAATTTCTTCAAGCTCCCCCGTTTCCTCTTCTACATCTCTCAAGTGTGGCATCCGGGATAGGGCATCGGCATTTCCATTCTTGCGACCTGCTCGATACTTGATTATGAAGTTGTAATTAGATAACCGGGCTATCCATCGCTGTTCTAACGCACCTAATTTGGCTGTGTCCAGGTGGGTCAACGGATTGTTGTCAGTATAGACAATAAATTCTGCAGCGGCCAGATAGTGTTTGAAACGCTCCGTCACAGCCCAAACTACTGCCAGTAGTTCCAATTTGAAGGAGCTGTAATTTTCTGAATTTCTTTCAGTAGGCCGGAGCTTTCTACTTGCAAAGGCGATGACTTTCTCCCGACCTTCTTGCTTTTGTGACAGCACCGCTCCTAGTCCCACATTACTGGCATCGGTGTAGAGGATGAAAGGTTGATGGTAATCTGGGTATGCCAGAACCTCTTCTCCAGTTAGTGCCTTCTTTAGTTGTTCAAAGGAGTCTTCCCTTTCGTCGTTCCACTGAAAAGGAGGGTTTCGGTTTGAAGGTTTCTTCGTCTGCCCTACCAAGGTGTCTTGCAAGGGTGCTGCCAACTTGGTAAATCCTTTTATAAATCTGCGATAGTAACCCACCAATCCCAGGAATTGTCTCACTTCTTTTGCTCTGGTAGGTCTTGGCCAATCCCTTATGGCGCTTATTTTCTCGGGATCTGGTGCTACTCCCTCCGAACTCACGATGTGTCCCAGGTACTGTACCTTTGGCTTGAGAAGGTGACATTTGGATGGCTTGACTTTCATGCCATACCTGGATAAGGCTTCGAACACTTCTGCCAGGTCTATTAAGTGTTGTTCGTAAGTCTTTGAGTAGACGATCACATCATCTAGGTACAGGAGGACGGTCTCGAAGTTCTTGTGTCCGAGGCAGCATTCCATCAGCCGCTGGAAGGTACCGGATGCGTTGCAGAGTCCGAACGGCATGCGATTAAATTCACATAGACCCATTGGTGTGGTGAATGCCGTCTTTTCCTTATCTCTCTCAGCCACAGGGACTTGCCAATACCCGCTTGTTAAGTCTAAGGTGGAAAAATAATTAGCAGATTTCAAAGCAGTTAAGGACTCTTCTATCCTAGGCAAGGGGTAGGCGTCTTTATGGGTGATGTTATTAATCTTCCGGTAGTCTACGCACATTCTCATGGTTCCGTCCTTTTTTTTGACAATCACTAGAGGGGCCGCCCAGGGGCTACAGCTGTCTCTTATTACCCCGGCCTGTTTCATTTCCCTCAGCATATCTTTTGCACATTGATAGTGAGCGGGCGGTATGGGTCTATATCTTTCTTTTATTGGGGGATGGTCACCTGTGGGGATTGTGTGTTCTACCCCTTCTATCCGTCCGAAGTCCAATGGGTGTTTACTGAAGACTTGTTCATATTCCGTCACTAGCCTATACACCCCTTGTTTTTGATGGGTAGGTGTTGAATTTATGCCCACGTGTAGCTGTTGGCACCAATCCTCCATTTCTCCATCTGAGCCATTGCCTTCCACCTGACAGGTTGGTTCTAAGGGCTCAATGGTTGTGTTGGCATTGTTGTCAACAGTATATAGCTTTGCCATTGTAGCATACCTTGGCAAAGTGACCTCTTCCTCTCCACAGTTCAAAAGTCGTACCGGCACTCGTCCCCGGTGTACCTCGACTATCCCTCGTGCTGTGAGTATAGTGGGCCTGCTGTCGGTGTACACTGGTTCTATTAAGGCTTGATAATCTCGTCCCTTAGTACCAATGGCTGCTCTACACCATACCAGCATTTCTGTTTTTGGTGGGATTACAATAGACGTTGGATCACTTACCCTCACACTGCCGATTTCTCCACCTGCAACTTCTACCTGTTGCCTTAACATCAATACTTTTATTTCCCTCCGGAGAACTCTCTGCTGGCAGGATTGGGCAGTTTCAGCAATTTGCTGTAAGACAGAAATGACTTCGGAAAAGCAGTTCTCTAACACATTCATTCCTATCAATACAGTTGGTTCACAGTTCCGCCGGTCAACATCAACAACAATTATACCCTGTTTCTTCAGTTCTACTTTACCAATCTTTATGGTCATCTCCCTGAATCCTAGTTTCGGTACCAACTTACCATTACTGGCCCATATATCTAGTTCAACATCAGAGGGCCCTTTATCAATATCTGCATCAGCCCAGTACCTCTTATAAAGGATATACGGTATAGATGAAATCTGGGAACCTGTGTCCAGCAAAGCGTTGAGGGGAATTCCGTCCAGCACGATAGGGATAATGGGTCGTCCTCCGATGTACCTGTCGTGCCAGGGTGTTGGGCCTTGAAAGTTCATTCCTGCGAAGCGGCCCGCATTCCCAGGGGATTCCCGTTTAAATCACAATCTCGTGCAAAGTGGCCCGGCTGCTGGCAACGGCGGCAAATGGGCTGTCCATCCGGTTGGTAGCGGTCGCGGGGTCGTCCTCTCCATGTCGGGTATCTCCGGGGTCTCATCCATGGAACATCCTCTCTACAGTTTGCCAACTCCATCTTGTGTCCTCTCATCTCCTGCATGGTTTTAGCCATTGAAGCAACAACATCAGCTAAAGAGTCAAGCTTTTGTTGAAGAGCCTCATTAGTACTGGGCCCCAGGGGCTTAGCAATGGCCCCAGACATAGCTGATGTCACTGGCACTCCCTGTTGTTGAGGTGCCTCTGCCATGGGTTGCGCAGGATCCTGATCCCGAGGTGCCTCTGCCAGCTGGAGACGTATAGCGCTCTCCTTTAATTGGGCAAATGTCAATTCAGGGTTCTTAAAAACAAGCATGCTCACATGCCCCCGGTGAGAAGGGGTGTAGAGTCCCTCAATAAATTGATCTCTTAGCAGTTTATCTGCTCCGGTGTTAAAAATGGGTTCAGCCAGTGTAAGTGATTTAAGGGCTTCCTGCAGGTTTAAGGCAAAGTCTCTCACGCCCTCATTAGCTTTTTGTTTGCAATTAAAGAATCGTATTTTAGCTTTGCTGCTGGCCGTGGTTTCAAATGTAGCTTTTAATCCAGCAAATATGCGTTCAACAGTGCCTTTTAGATCAGCTGCCCATGCTGTGACTTCTCGCTTAGCATGGCCACTTAACTGCATCATCAGGAGACTAACACGCTGAACTTCACCCACAGGGAACATGTCAAAATGGGCCAGCATCTTTTCTCTGAAATCGTCAAGGGTATTAGGCTCACCTTCATACATTGGAAGCCATGGGCCACCCGGGGTATATGGCATCAGCACCGGCATGATGGGCGCCACTCCTTGCACCGCTGCGCTACCGGACTCTCTATCGACACTCTGTCTTTCAGCTGCATTAGCGTCGCCGGGTGCTGCGGCGTCTCCGTGCTGCGACATACTGTGCCCCCTTAGTTAATCCGGACCCTTCCGGTCCTCCGCTTCCGTCGGGATAGTGTAGATTCGTTCCGCTGTGCAGCAGGATCGATTTTCCCCTTGCTCTGATGTCAGAGCGCTCAGCTTGGTGCCGCCCACAATGACACGCCCCCTGCTGCTCCCACCCACCGCGCTCTGTAATGGCGGATTCTGAAGTTTTTCAGTTAGACTGGGGCTCAGGTGATGGCGTAGCTCAATTAACAGTCTCGTGCCTAACGGTTATGAAGTGATTACCTCAGGGGATGGCGGCCATCTTTACTCCATTATAACCAATGGGGAAAAGTCAATTTCAATAGTTTTCAATGGGGAATGGATTTTTCTTTAATAAAGTCAATTTTCAAGATTTTTCATCCCAGTTTTCACAGTTTTGGGCTCCAATCACGGCACACAATACCCGGTATACGGGCTGGCTAGATCCTGTTCGTGACGCCAATTGTGACGCCCAAGAGACCGGGATACCCAGCACCGGACCAATGGAGTCTGTCTCTTGAGGGGGATGTCACGGGTGGCTTGACCCGGTGCTGTGGCCTCAGGCAATGCACAGTGTAAGGGGTATCATGAGGGGACAGGCACTTACTTGATCAGCAGCAGGTTCTCCCAGCGGTGACGATCCCGATCCTGGATAGATGGCTATTGTCCAAATGAAAGACTGAGGCACTGAAACGTTTAACCAGTTTACTTTAACATAAAAGGATTTACAACCAGTCCTGTCACCGGAGTCTGTATGGGAACTCTGAGTTACTTTGACCCTGCCGGGGTCTTCGCCTCTTATTGTGCGCAATTTCTGTGTGGCCCTGCTGCTGTATGTGAACTGGCTGCCGGCCCAATCTGTCCCCTCCGGGTCCTGGTTCGACGGGCAACCCGAGTCCTTTTATCGGTTTACCCCCTCTGGGAGTACCGCTGAACTCTGTGTCTGTTGCTGCGTCCGGCCCTAGTGAAGCTGATATCACCTCACGTTTTTCCGGTTGCTGTATTATATATAATGAATACAGCCACGGATCCGGTATCCGTCTTTGCGCCTGTTCTGGGTAGTGATTAATGCTACCCGGTTCTCACAATGTCCTTTTTCTCTATCCCTCTTCTCCTCAGGCCGGTGATTTAGGCCTGGTAACAGTCACAGGGCTGTTAGAGATTCAACTGTATGACCTCTCACTTTCAGCTCCTTGGCCCAACTGCCATTTCTTCTCTCAGACCAGAATGGATCAAGGGGAGTCTCTGGAGCTCCCCCTTCTGGCCGGAGGTGGTAGTGCAGTCTTGCTATTTTAGTATTTGTACTTACTGTCAGTAACTATTTTTGTGGCAAATACCCCTAGGGGTGCCACACTTAGATTCTAAAGCTAGTCATAAAACAGTTAAACATGCCTAAGTATTGTATGGGCCTCCAAAGTGATTGAGGAAAATTCTGCACTTATATTATTTATTGGGTAGGTAAAGTTTCCATTAAGTGTTTTTGGTGAGATTTTGATGCTGCATATTTTTGCTGCATCAAAAACGCAGTTTCAGCAAAGTGGATGGGATTTATGGAAATTTCATGCCCACTGTGCTTCACTGTTACACAGCCTAAACTGACCTGTGGTACATGTTTCAAACTCATACAGAAAGGAATAATGAGGACACCAGCATAATAGAACATAATAAAACAGTGCAAAACATACAAGAGGAAAGAAGTATGCCAAAAACGGGAACACTAACAGATAATCAATTTTTTTTTGTATGAAAAGACAAAAGACTACAAATATAACAACAATTAAAAATGCCAATAGGCTATATTTACAAAACTAGGTGTGACAACAATGGACAATGAGGAGAGGAGTTTTTTCTAAAGTAACAGCAATGAACAGGATATTTGGAACACTTCATTAGTACATCAATGTCAATAGAAATGTTATAATATCATGAAGTTATGGTTAACCTGACATGAATATTACAATATAAACGTCTAATAACCCCAAGTAAAAATATATAAATAAATGATCCACAGAAAAAAGGAATAGTAGATAATGATATAATATCAACCCAACCTAACCACAAGTAGCAACAGTCATTGGGGTATTGATAATAAATAGAAAAGTGTAAAAACCAAAGAACCTGTGATGTAGGCAATAATAAGATGAGGAAATCAGGAAATGAGAAGACTTCACCCCTGAGGAATCCACAGTTTTGGTGGTGATACACGTTGGGTGCTCATTTCCTCATCTTATTATTACCTACTTCACAGGTATTTTGTTTTTTACACTATTATGAGTATTTTACACTATTTATGAGTATCTCCATACTTCTTACCTCTTGTTTGTTCTATGTGTTTCAAATTCGCGAATGTCAATATTCTCTCATGAGTACGCTTAGTTTTGTGTACCGATTTTCCCAATAAAATTGCATTGGATGAAGAAAATCTGCAGATAAAAATGTAATCTGCAGAGTACTGTATTAATAAAGTTTTGTCAAAGCAAATTTGAGGAAGTATCAAAAACAAAGCAGTCTTATTTTTTAAAAAATGACATACTAACAGGAAAGAAAACCCACAGAGTCAAACACGTGATAAAAATGCACATAAAAAACACAAACAAAAAACCAAAATGCAAGAAACCTAATTTACATAATAGGTGCAGACTGCTGCAGACAATCTGCAGCATCATAAAATCACCAAAAGCTGATAGTGGGAACATAATCTACAGGTGATTTGTACACCAGTGTAAATGAGGTTTGTGTAGGAATAAAATGCTCTGAATTCATTATGAGGTGCCCTGGAGGACTGAAGGGAAAAAGTGGGACCTGAGGGCACTACTAATAATTTGATATGGGATCACTGACCACATGCTAGTTAGTTACTATGCCCGGGCCCGGACTATGGGATGGATAATCATTATAATTTGTTATAACAAACCACAGTCAGTTACTATGCCCAGGCAACGCCGAGCTCTTCAGCTAGTCTTACATGTAAATCTAAAAAGACTCAACAGGATGCAATATGCCCGAATGGGCAAATACAATATATGCACAAAATATATATTATCAGAGACAAATAAAGTTTAAACAGGATAAAAAACTGCAAGCTGACAAATAAAGAATGTGAATCAAAAAAGAGAGCGGGAGGAATGGGACTGCAGAGAACCTGCTTGATCCCGAAATAAGAGAGTCACCCGGTCATGGTAATGGAGGAGGGGGAGACACCCCACGCATATTGCCACACAGCGTGGTTTCCTCAGGGAAACGTCAGGACTCAGGAGGACTGAAGGTACATTTATGATGTAATGGACTTTGACACTTTTCAAAGTGTTTTGCACCAATTTTCTAGTGTAAATATTTGGATGAATCGATTACAGTTGTGTAAAAAAGTGTTTGCCCCTTTCCTGATTTCCTATTCTTTTGCATGTTTGCTACACTTAAATGTTTCACCCAACAAATTTAAATATTAGACAAGGATAACAAAAGTAAACACAAAATGCAGTTTTTAAATGAAGATCTTTACTATTAAGATGAATAAGAAATCCAAATCTACATGGCCCTGTGTGAAAAAAGTGATTCCTCCCTAAACCTAATAACTGTTTAGGCCACTCTTAGTAGCAACAACTGCAATCAAGCATTTGCGATAATTGGCAATGAGTCTTTTATAATGTTCTCGAAGAATATTGGCCCACTCATCTTTGCAGAATTGTTGTAGTTCAGCCACATTGGAGGATTTCCATGCATAAACTGCTATTTTAACCCATTCATGACAGAGCACTTTTTCGTCTTTGCATTACTGTTTTTCACTCCCCTTCTTTCTAGAGCCATAACTTTTTTATTTTTCTGTCAATATTGCCAGCTGAGGGCTTGTTTTTTGTGGGACAAGTTGTATTTTGCAATGACTCCATTGGTTTTACCATATTGTTTGTGTACTCAAAAACGGGAAAATAAAATCCAAGTGCAGCGAAATTGCAAAGAAAGTGCAATTCCACAACTGTTTTTTGAATTTTTTTTTACAATGTTCACCATATGCTAAAACTGACCTGCTATTATGATTCTCCAGGTCATTTTGAGTTCATAGACACCAAACATGTCTAGGTTCTTTTTTATTTAAATGGTGAAAAAAAATTCCAAAGTTTGTTAAAATAAATTTGTGTCATTTTCTGAGACCCTTAGTGATCTCGGGTTAGGCGAGGGCTTATTCTTTTGTGCATCGAGCCAACATTTTTAATTATACCATTTTGGTGTGGATACGATCTTTTGATCGCCAGTTATTGCATTTTAATGCAATGTTGCCACGACCAAAAAAAGTTATTCTCACATTTTGCCTTTTTTTTCGCTATACTGTTTACAGATCAAATTAATTATTTTTATAGCCTGATAGATTGGGCAATTCTGAACATGGTGATACCAAATATGAGTATGTTTGACATTTTTATTGTTTTATTTTGAATCGGGCGAAAGGGGGGTGATTTGAACTTTTATAGTTGTTTTATTTTTTTAAAAACAATATTTTATTACTTTTGGCATGCTTCAATAGTCTTTATAGGAGATTAGAAGCTGCTGTAACCCAATCGGCTCTGCTATATGCAGGCAATAATCAGATCGCCTGTATGTAGCAGAATTGCTGAATTGCTATGAGCGCCGACCACCTGGCGGCGGTCATAGCAATCCGGCAGTGACAACCATAGAGGTCTGCTGGAGACCTCTGGTTGTCATGGAAACCCATCGGTGACCCACAATCACAAGTCAGGGTCACCAATGGGTGGGATTTCCGGCATGTTTGCCGGAAGCGTGCGTTGAATGCCACTGTCCGAGATTGACAGCGGCATTTATTAGCTGAACAGCCACTGTACTAGTACAGCGCATGTCATGAAGGGGTTAAGGTCATACCACAGCATCTTAATAGGATTAATCAGGGCTTTGACTAAGTGTTAGGGCTAGCGGAACGCACCAAATAATTAGAAAGATAGAGTAAGGCGTGTTCGCAGCCCGGGGTCCACCGTGCAGAGATGGAACCTGCTGCTAAGTAATGACGGACTATATGGCAGTACAATATGGATTCACACACGGGTTAACTTCACCCAGTATGAAGAAAGCGAGCCCTGTTATGTCACAGGGCCACGGTACCACACAAATAGCGCAAGGAAGGAGTCACAGAACTCTACCCCTAGACTCGGGATTAGAGTACAACTAGACCTCTTGCCCTCAACACCGCAACTGGGGTGTTAGCGTAACTGAAATAATAATTTAAATGCATGGCAGTGTCTGCGGTGCCGCTCTAGCAGACGCCACTAACCACCCAGGTTTGGGCAAAGAAAGCGCTGTGAAAGCGCACGGCACGCTAGATAGCAATCATCCACCTTACATGAGCAGTCATACATAAGGGAGGGGATAATTAATGAGTGACTTTCACACGTCAACACACACACGTTTACAAGTGTACACTAGCGCATGGCCGAGCGGCCATGCAAACCTTATATAGCGGCAGTGCTACAAGACCTTCCAGATGGTCCAATAGGAGCCGCAACAGGACAAGGACAAGGACAATGCCTGGAAGGGCAGTAGTAACCAGTCATCCAGTATCAGCCTGAGCTAGATGCTGGGACTGACATCTCCGCTGAGCAGACGCCTCTGCAGCTGGAGAAGAATGGGAGAGCGCAGCGGAGATGGTTTGAGATTCCCCCTGTGCAGAGGCGGGATCTCGACACCTAACACTAAGCTACCCCAAAGTCTTAATTTTATTTTGCTAAAGCCATTGAGAGGTGAAGTTGTTGGCGTTTTTGGATCTTTGCTTTGCTGCATAAATGAAGTGCTCATCAGATTGAGTTCACAAACAGATGGCCAGATATACTCCTTCAGGATTTTTTGGAAGACAGCAGATTTCATGGTTCCATTTACTACAGCAAGTCTTCCAGGTAGGAAGTGTAATAGGCAGTGTAAGCGGTTTATACCTTGTGGGAATAAAAGGACTAGAAATAGGAAAAACCCAATGTGGCTAAACAAAGAAGTAAGACAGGCAATTAACAGTAAAAAGAAAGCATTTGCACTACTAAAGCAGGATGGCACCATTGAAGCTCTAAAAAACTATAGGGAGAAAAATACTTTATCTAAAAAACTAATTAAAGCTGCCAAAAAGGAAACAGAGAAGCACATTGCTAAGGAGAGTAAAACTAATCCCAAACTGTTCTTCAACTATATCAATAGTAAAAGAATAAAAACTGAAAATGTAGGCCCCTTAAAAAATAGTGAGGAAAGAATGGTTGTAGATGACGAGGAAAAAGCTAACATATTAAACACCTTCTTCTCCACGGTATTCACGGTGGAAAATGAAATGCTAGGTGAAATCCCAAGAAACAATGAAAACCCTATATTAAGGGTCACCAATCTAACCCAAGAAGAGGTGCGAAACCGGCTAAATAAGATTAAAATAGATAAATCTCCGGGTCCGGATGGCATACACCCACGAGTACTAAGAGAACTAAGTAATGTAATAGATAAACCATTATTTCTTATTTTTAGGGACTCTATAGCGACAGGGTCTGTTCCGCAGGATTGGCGCATAGCAAATGTGGTGCCAATATTCAAAAAGGGCTCTAAAAGTGAACCTGGAAATTATAGGCCAGTAAGTCTAACCTCTATTGTTGGTAAAATATTTGAAGGGTTTCTGAGGGATGTTATTCTGGATTATCTCAATGAGAATAACTGTTTAACTCCATATCAGCATGGGTTTATGAGAAATCGCTCCTGTCAAACCAATCTAATCAGTTTTTATGAAGAGGTAAGCTATAGGCTGGACCACGGTGAGTCATTGGACGTGGTATATCTCGATTTTTCCAAAGCGTTTGATACCGTGCCGCACAAGAGGTTGGTACACAAAATGAGAATGCTTGGTCTGGGGGAAATTGTGTGTAAATGGGTTAGTAACTGGCTTAGTGATAGAAAGCAGAGGGTGGTTATAAATGGTATAGTCTCTAACTGGGTCGCTGTGACCAGTGGGGTACCGCAGGGGTCAGTATTGGGACCTGTTCTCTTCAACATATTCATTAATGATCTGGTAGAAGGTTTACACAGTAAAATATCGATATTTGCAGATGATACAAAACTATGTAAAGCAGTTAATACAAGAGAAGATAGTATTCTGCTACAGATGGATCTGGATAAGTTGGAAACTTGGGCTGAAAGGTGGCAGATGAGGTTTAACAATGATAAATGTAAGGTTATACACATGGGAAGAAGGAATCAATGTCACCATTACACACTGAATGGGAAACCACTGGGTAAATCTGACAGGGAGAAGGACTTGGGGATCCTAGTTAATGATAAACTTACCTGGAGCAGCCAGTGCCAGGCAGCAGCTGCCAAGGCAAACAGGATCATGGGGTGCATTAAAAGAGGTCTGGATACACATGATGAGAGCATTATACTGCCTCTGTACAAATCCCTAGTTAGACCGCACATGGAGTACTGTGTCCAGTTTTGGGCACCGGTGCTCAGGAAGGATATAATGGAACTAGAGAGAGTACAAAGGAGGGCAACAAAATTAATAAAGGGGATGGGAGAACTACAATACCCAGATAGATTAGTGAAATTAGGATTATTTAGTCTAGAAAAAAGACGACTGAGGGGCGATCTAATAACCATGTATAAGTATATAAGGGGACAATACAAATATCTCGCTGAGGATCTGTTTATACCAAGGAAGGTGACGGGCATAAGGGGGTATTCTTTGCGTCTGGAGGAGAGAAGGTTTTTCCACCAACATAGAAGAGGATTCTTTACTGTTAGGGCAGTGAGAATCTGGAATTGCTTGCCTGAGGAGGTGGTGATGGCGAACTCAGTCGAGGGGTTCAAGAGAGGCCTGGATGTCTTCCTGGAGCAGAACAATATTGTATCATACAATTAGGTTCTGTAGAAGGACGTAGATCTGGGGATTTATTATGATGGAATATAGGCTGAACTGGATGGACAAATGTCTTTTTTCGGCCTTACTAACTATGTTACTATGTTACTATGTCCTGATGTAGCCAATGGCCCCAGACCATCACACTACCACCACCATATTATACTGTTGGTATGATGTTCCTTTTCTGAAATGCTGTGTTATTTCTACGCCAGATGTAATGGGACATACATAGTGTTGAGCGATACCGTCCGATACTTGAAAGTATCGGTATCGGATAGTATCGGCCGATACCCGAAAAATATCGGATATCGCCGATACCGATATCCGATACCAATACAAGTCAATGGGACATCAAGTATCAGAAGGTATTCTCATGGTTCCCAGGGTCTGAAGGAGAGGAAACTCTCCTTCAGGCCCTGGGATCCATAGGGATGTGTAAAATAAAGAATTAAAATAAAAAATATTGATATGCTCACCTCTCCGGCGGCCCCTGGACATCACGCTGCTAACCGGGAGGCTTCTTTGTTTAAAATGCGCGCCTTTAGGACCTGCGAATGACGTCCCGGCTTCTGATTGGTCGCGTGCCGCCCATGTGACCGGCACGCGACCAATCAGAAGCCGCGACGTCATTCTCATTCACTAAACTCCTAATTCTAGGAATTGAGGACCTGCGAATGATGTCACGGCTTCTGATTGGTCGCGTGCCGGTCACATGGGCGGCACGCGACCAATCAGAAGCCGGGACGTCATTCGCAGGTCCTAAAGGCGCGCATTTTAAACAAAGAAGCCTCCCGGTTAGCAGCGTGATGTCCAGGGGCCGCCGGAGAGGTGAGCATATCAATATTTTTTATTTTAATTCTTTATTTTACACATCCCTATTGATCCGATACCGATACCCGATATCACAAAAGTATCGGATCTCGGTATCGGAATTCCGATACCGCAAGTATCGGCCGATACCCGATACTTGCGGTATCGGAATGCTCAACACTAGACATACATCTTCCAAAAAATTCCACTTTTGTCTCGTCAGTGAATGGAGAATTTTCCCAAAAGTCTTGGGGATCATCAAGATGTTTTCTAGCAAAAATTACTTATTTTCTTATTTTTCAGGAGTTGTTTTCATCTTGGAACTCTGTCAATCCCTTTCTTATGGTGCATTCATTAAAACTGACCTTAACTGAAGCAAGTGAGGCCTGTCACCTGTTGTTGTGAGGTATTTTGTGACCTCTTGGATGAGTCGTCGCTGCGTTCTTGGGGTAATTTTGGTCTGTCGGCCACTCCTAGGAAGGTTCACCACTCTTCCATGTTTTCGCCATTTGTGCATAATGGTTCTCATTGTGGTTTGTTCTTTTATTCTATAAACTACTGACAACATGTCTCAAGTTTTGTATTTTTTTAATGAAAAGGAGAAATGGTCAAAATTACAAAAAACTGTGCTTTCAGACCTCAAATAATGCAAAGAAAACAAGTTCATAATCATTTAGAAACAACAATACTAATGATTTAACTCAGGAAGAGTTCAGAAATCATTGTTTTGTGGAATAACCATGATTTTTAATCACAGCTTTCATGCGTCTTGGCATGCTTTGCACCAGTCTTTCACACTGCTCCTGGTGCAAAAATTTAAGCAGTTCTTTGTTTGATGGCTTGTGACTATCCATCATCCTCTTGATTAAATTCCAGAGGTTTTCAATGGGGTTCAGGTATGGAGAGTGGGCTGCCCATGACAGGGTTTTGATGTAGTGGTCTCTTAAGTTTTGCTACAGATTATATATATATATATATATATATATATATATATATATATATATATATATATATATATATATATATATATACAGTAGATAGATATAGATATATATCTCTTACATCTTGGCATATACAGTTAGGGCCAGAAATATTTGGACAGTGACACAAGTTTTGTTATTTTAGCTGTTTACAAAAACATGTTCAGAAATACAATTATATATATAATATGGGCTGAAAGTGCACACTCCCAGCTGCAATATGATAGTTTCCACATCCAAATCGGAGAAAGGGTTTAGGAATCATAGCTCTGTAATGCATAGCGTCCTCTTTTTCAAGGGACCAAAAGTAATTGGACAATGGACTCTAAGGGCTGCAATTAACTCTGAAGGCGTCTCCCTCGTTAACCTGTAATCAATGAAGTAGTTAAAAGGTCAGGGGTGGATTCCAGGTGTGTGGTTTTGCATTTGGAAGCTGTTGCTGTGAGCAGACAACATGCGGTCAAAGGAACTCTCAATTGAGGTGAAGCAGAACATCCTGAGGCAGAAAAAAAAGAAAAAACCATCAGAGAGATAGCAGACATGCTTGGAATAGCAAAATCAACAGTTGGGTACATTCTGAGAAAAAAGGAATTGACTGGTGAGCTTGGGAACTCAAAAAGGCCTGGGCGTCCACGGATGACAACAGTGGTGGATGATCGCCGCATACTTAATTTGGTGAAGAAGAACCCGTTCACAACATCAACTGAAGTCCAGAACACTCTCAGTGAAGTAGGTGTATCTGTCTCTAAGTCAACAGTAAAGAGAAGACTCCATGACAGTAAATACAAAGGGTTCACATCTAGATGCAAACCATTCATCAATACCAAAAATAGACAGGCCAGAGTTAAATTTGCAGAAAAACACCTCAAGAAGCCAGCTCAGTTCTGGAAAAGTACTCTATGGACAGATGAGACAAAGATCAACCTGTACCAGAATGATGGGAAGAAAAAAGTTTGGAGAAGAAAGGGAACGGCACATGATCCAAGGCACACCACATCCTCTGTAAAACATGGTGGAGGCAACGTGATGGCATGGGCATGCATGGCTTTCAATGGCACTGGGCCACTTGTGTTTATTGATGACATAAGAGCAGACAAGAGTAGCCGGATGAATTCTGAAGTGTACTGGGATATACTTTCAGCCCAGATTCAGCCAAATGCTGCAAAGTTGATTGGACGGCGCTTCATAGTACAGATGGACAATGACCCCAAGCATACAGCCAAAGCTACCTAGGAGTTCATGAGTGCCAAAAAGTGGAACATTCTGCAATGGCCAAGTCAATCTCCAGATCTAAACCCAATTGAGCATGCATTTCACTTGCTCAAATCCAGACTTAAGACAGAAAGACCCACAAACAAGCAAGACCTGAAGGCTGCGGCTGTAAAGGCCTGGCAAAGCATTAAGAAGGAGGAAACCCAGCGTTTGGTGATGTCCATGGGTTCCAGACTTAAGGCAGTGATTGCCTCCAAAGGATTTGCAACAAAATATTGAAAATAAAAATATTTTGTTTGGGTTATGTTTATTTGTCCAATTACTTTTGACCTCCTAAAATGTGGAGTGTTTGTAAAGAAATGTGTACAATTCCTACATTTTCTATCAGATATTTTTGTTCAACCCTTCAAATTAAACGTTACAATCTGCACTTGAATTCTGTTGTAGAGGTTTCATTTCAAATCCAATGTGGTGGCATGCAGAGCCCAACTCGCGAAAATTGTGTCACTGTCCAAATATTTCTGGCCCTAACTGTATGTCCCCATCCTGTTTGATATATATATATATATATATATATATACACATATATATATATATGTATATTAATATTATTTATTATTATAGTGCCATTTATTCCATAGCGCTTTACATGTGTGGTATATATATGTCCTTCATCCTGGTGTATATGTCCATCATCGTAGCATATGTTTTTTATCCTGGACCCCATCCTGATATATATCCCCCATCCTGGAATAAATGTCCCTTATCCTGGGCCGCATCCTGATATATAAACTACTCAAAAAATAAAGGGAACACTTAAACAACACAATATAACTCCAAGTAAATCAAACTTCTGTGAAATCAAACTGTCCACTTAAGAAGCAACACTGTTTGACAATCAATTTCACATGCTGTTGCGCAAATGAAATAGACAACAGATGGAAATTATTGGCAATTATTAAGACACACTCAATAAAGGAGTGTTTCTACAGGTGGGGACCACAGACCACATCTAAGTACCAATGCTTTCTGGCTGATGTTTTGGTCACTTTTGAATGTTGGTTGTGCTTTCACACTCGTGGTAGCATGAGATGGACTCTACAACCCACACAAGTGGCTCAGGTAGTGCGGCTCATCTAGGATGGCACATCAATGCGAGCTGTGGCAAGAAGGTTTGCTGTGTCTGTCAGCGTAGTGTCCAGAGGCTGGAGGCACTACCAGGAGAAAGGCCAGTACACCAGGAGACATGGAGGGGGCCATAGCAGGGCAACAACCCAGCAGCAGGACCGCTATCTTAGCCTTTGTGCAAGGAAGAACAGGAGCAGAACTGCCAGAGCCCTGCAAAATGACCTCCAGCAGGGCACAAATGTGCATGTGTCTGCAGAACTGATTAGAAACCGACTTCATGAGGATAAACTGAGTGCTCGACATCCACAGATGTGGGTTGTGCTCACAGCTCAACACCGTGCAGGACGCTTGGCATTTGCCACAGAACACCATGATTGGCAAATTCGCCAAATGCTCTTCACAGATGAAAGCAGGTTTACACTGAGCACATGAGAAAGATGTGACAGAGTCTGGAAACACAGTGGAGAGCAATCTGCTGCCTGTAACATCCTTCAGCATGACTGCTTTGGCAGTGGGTCAGTAATGGTGTGGGGTGGCATTTTTTGGAGGGCTACACAACCCTCCATGTGCTCTCCAGAGGTAGCCTGACTGCCATTAGGTGCCTAGATGAGATCCTCAGACCCCTTGTAAGACCATATGCTGGTGCGGTTGGCCTTGGGTTCCTCCTAATGCAAGACAATGCCAGACCTCATGTGGCTGGAGTGTGTTAGCAATTCCTGCAAGATGAATGCATTGATGCTATGAACTGGCCCGCCCGTTCCCCAGACCTGAATCTGATTGAACACATCTGGGACATCTTGTCTCGCAGCATCCACCAACGTCACATTGCACCACAGACTGTCCAGGAGTTGACAGATGCTTTAGTCAAGGTCTGGGAGGAGATCCCTCAGGAGACCATCTGCCACCTCATCGGAAGCATGCCTAATGTTTTAGGAAGATCATACAGGCACATGGAGGCCACACACTACTGAGCAACAATTCCTTGTCTTGAGGCATTTCCACTGAAGTTGGATCAGCCTGTAACTTCATTTTCCACACTGATTTTGAGCATCATTCTAACTCCAGACCTCCGTGGGATATTAGTTGTGATTTACATTGATAATTTTTAGGTTTTATTGTTCTCAACACATTCCACTATGTAATGAATAAAGATTTACAACTGGAATATTTCATTCAGTGATATTTAGGATGTGGGATTTTAGTGTTCCCTTCATTTTTTTAAGCAGTGTATATCCCATCCTGGTATTTTTTTCCCAAGTTTTGCTGCTGTTCTTTTTTACATAGAAAAAAATAAACAATTCTATTCACCTTTTGTCCGCACTCCCACCGTGCGGTGTCGTCTTCTGAAATCGGATGTTGACTTCAACGTGCAAGTGATGGGAGCGCATGACCTCACTGTCATGTGCTGAGCAACATCAGCTGCTGTCCTATGATTGGCTGGCAGTGTGTATTGCTGCACACGGACTCGATAAGTCTGTGCACTGTAATATACTTCAGCTGAATGTGCACCCAAGGCTCTTTTTCGGTCTAAATTACTATTCATGTGCCGGTCTAAATTACTGAAAGAGATACCTCCACAAGAAAACAATGTGAAGCTTGGATTAAGCTATTTATCGTGGGATTTGAAATTGAATGAATACATGAAGATTGCAGGCTAACACTTAGCACAATTTTATTAACTAATGGTAACCAGAAACTACATAAAAGTCTTTTTTCCATTACAAAGTTATCCCTAGTGTTTAAGAACCAGAAGGCATTTGGAATGTGGCAGCATGTCTGAAAGGTCAGACTGAAATACTGCTCCTATATATAAATATTATAAATAGTCATCAAAGTAAAGGAGATAAAAGCACTTTGGGCCAAATTCATTAGGAATGGCATTGTATACGTCAGTCATCATTTTGGGCAAGCAGGCGTAAGATGCGCTTAATTCATTAAGAGGTGCATGCAGCTTAATGAATTAGACGCATCTTATCGCTGACGTGCACCATACTATGAGTGTTTTTCCTGTCAAGGCCTGGAGTAACATTTCTGGAGTAAGGTACTCAATAACTCTTTATGAATTTATCAGCCAGGCCTCACCACGTCCCGTCCTGCCCATTTTGGCTGGGTTGACCACAACTCGTGAATACACTAAAAGTCACAAATATTTTTGCACACCTTTGTTTTACGCAAAAAGCTTGAGAAAATTGAAAATTTGAAGGTGTTTTCCCCCAGAAAGCAGGTGAAAACACTGTTAGGGCTAGCGGAACGCACCAAATAATAAGACAGATAGAGTATGGTGCGTTCGCAGCCCGGGGTCCACCGTGCAGATATGGAACCTGCTGCCAAGTAATGACGGACTATATGGCGGTACTCATAAGTATACACACGTGGGTTAAACTTCACCCAGCGTGAAGGAAGCGATCCTGTTGCGTCACAGGATCGCGGTACCGCACATAGAGGGCGAGCAAGTAGTCAGCGAACTCAACCCCAACTAGGATTGAAGTCCGATTAGACCCTTGCTGGCACAACACTGCAACTGGGTGTGTAAGAAAGCTAAATACCAATATTAGGGCACAAGAGTGCATGCGGTGCCGCACTGACGAACGCCACTAACCACCCAGGCTTGGGTAAGGAAAGCACAGAGGAAGTGCACGGCGCCGTACTGGCGGACACAGCAACTGGACGCTGTAATGTGTGATTAGTGCTGTAGGATAAGTCGGGCGCTAGATAGCAACCATACACCTTCCGCGAACAGACATTCAATAGGGAAGGGGTATCCAAGGACGACTTGCACTCACAACAAACACACGTAAGCAAATGTACACTAGCGCATGGCCGTGCGGTCATGCGCAGTTTATTTAGTTGCAGCACAGGAAGTGGCCACAGAAACTTTGCCCTTCCAAGACCTGCCAAGAGGACCAATGGAATGTGCTGCAGAGCCTGAGCACATGACCATCGATTTCCAACGGGAGATCTTGCCCTGGGCATGCTCAGTGTGTGCAGACAAGGACTTAGTCCCAGAGAAGTCCGCTCGCTGCTGACCAGCACTGGCTTTAATGGCAGAAGCTGAAGAAGCAGCAGTAACTCTCTGTACAGAGTGAGACTGAGCAAGACGCTGGGACCGACGTCCCTGCTGAGCAGACTCCACTGCGGCTGGATAAGAATGGGAGACCGCAGCGGATCTGGCTCGAGATTCCCCCTGTGCAGAAGCGGGAACTCGAGACCTAACATTACCCCCCCTCCTAGGGCCCCCCTCCTTGGGCCTCGCTACGCTCGAAGGCAGCAATGAGCTGTGGGGCCCGAATGTTTTCAGCAGGCTCCCACGACCTGTCCTCTGGGCCATAACCCTTCCAATCCACCAGATAGAACTTTTTGCCGCGTACCACCTTGAACCCCAAAATAGCATTCACCTCGTAATCGTCCGTAGACGAACCCGATGTCCCGGCAGATGACTCGGAAAACCGGGACATGTATACGGGTTTCAAGAGGGACACATGAAAGGTGTCGGTGATACCCAAGCGTGGAGGAAGAGCCAAACGGTAGACCACAGGATTAACTCGTTCGAGAACCTTGAAGGGACCCAAGTAGCGAGGAGCAAACTTAGTGGACTCAACTCGCAGCCTGATGTTACGGGCGGAGAGCCACACCAAGTCACCAGGAGCAAAGGTCGGAGCGGGGCGCCGATGAACATCGGCGGAGGACCTCATTCTCTCCTTGGAGGCCCGAATGGCATCCTGCGTGCGGTCCCAAATGTCCCGTGCCTCCACAGCTCAGTCTGCCACCCTGGAGTCAGCAGAAGACACAGGCATGGGCACAGGAACACGCGGATGCTGGCCGCAATTTAGGAGGAATGGAGTCTGACCAGTGGAGTCGGCTACAGCATTGTTAAGTGCAAACTCTGCCCATGGTAGCAAGGATGCCCAGTCATCCTGCCTGGCAGCAACAAAATGTCATAAATATGTGACCAAGGTCTGGTTGGCCCTCTCTACCAACCCATTCGTCTCGGGATGATATGCCGAAGAGAGATTCAACTCAATACTGAGTAGACGACAAAGCTCTCTCCAGAATCAAGACGCAAACTGGGGACCCCGGTCACTGACAATTTTGTCTGGCATACCGTGTAGGCGAAAGATATGCTTGACGAACAAGACAGCCAACGCCCGTGCAGAAGGTAGCCGTGGAAGAGGCACCAAGTGCACCATTTTGGAAAAATGGTCGGTGATCACCCAGATAATGGTGCAGTTACGAGACTTGGGTAAGCCCACCACAAAGTCCATCCTGACCATCTCCCAGGGCCTGTCCGCCACCGGCAGAGGATAAAGAAAACCAGCTGGCCATTGCCGAGGAGTCTTGTTCTTGGCGCAAGAGACACACACCCGAACATACTCTGTGACATCACGAGCCATATGCGGCCACCAGTATGTCCTCGCCAGTAACTCAGATGTCCTTTTGGTACCAAAATGTCCACCCACCCTGGACGAGTGTGCCCAAGAGAGAACCTCCGGTCGCAAGCTGGATGGTACAAAAGTCTTGCCCGGAGGCACAGACTCTAGCGAAACCGGGGCCACAGTTCTCAAGCTCTCGGTGGGGACAATAAGCCGAGGCTCCTCCTCCTCCTCCGCAGATGACACAACGGAGCGAGAGAGAGCGTCGGCCTGAATGTTCTTCTCCCAGAAAGAAAATGGAGGGTGAAATGAAACCGGGAGAAGAATAAGGACCATCTGGCCTGGCGAGAATTCAACCGCTGGGCTGTCTGCAGGTACACCAAATTTTTATGGTCTGTGAAGACTTGGAAGGGAAAACGTGCTCCCTCCAAGAGATGTCTCCATTCCGAGAAAGCCAACTTCATGGCTAGCAACTCCCTGTCCCCGATGGAATAATTCCTCTCTGCTGGTGAGAAGGTCTTGGAGAAAAAGAAGCAAGGATGCTTCCGACCTTGAGCATCCTTTTGGAAGAGGACTGCTCCAGCACCAACAGAAGAGGCATCCACCTCCATGATAAATGGCTTATCAACATCGGGGCGATGTAGGATGGGAGCGCTAGCGAAGTGTGACTTTATATAGTTAAAGGCCCTGGAGACCTCCTCAGACCACAATTTGGCATTCGCCCCCTTCTTGGTGAGGGCAACCAAGGGAGCTACCAAAGTTGAGAAGTGCGGAATGAACTGGCGATAATAATTAATGAACCCCATAAAGCGCTGCACCGCTTTAAGAGAATGGGGTTCCTGCCAGTCCATCACAGCCTGTAGTTTGGCAGGATCCATAGCCAATCCCTGGGCAGAGATGATGTAGCCTTGGAAAGGTAAGGACTCCTGCTCAAACATACACTTCTCCAACTTGGCATAGAGGGAGTTTGCCCGTAGGAGGTCGAAGACTTTGCAAACATCTCTCCGGTGGGAGTCAATATCTGGAGAGTAGATGAGAATATCATCCAGATAGACTACGACCGAGGTGGAAAGCATATCCCGGAAGATATCGTTCACAAAGTCTTGGAAAACGGCTGGGGCATTACAGAGCCCGAAGGGCATCACCAGATATTCATAGTGCCCATCCCTGGTGTTAAAAGCCGTCTTCCATTCGTCCCCCTCACGGATGCGAATCAGGTTGTAAGCACCCCGCAGATCTAGTTTAGTAAATACCCTTGCTCCCCGAAGCCTATCGAAGAGCTCAGATATCAAGGGCAAAGGATACTTATTTTTAACGGTGATAGCGTTAAGACCCCTGTAGTCTATGCATGGACGCAATTCCCCATTCTTCTTCTGCACGAAGAAGAACCCTGCCCCAGCAGGTGACACTGACTTCCTAATGAATCCTCTTGCCAGATTTTCCTGGATGTACTGTGACATTGCCTCCGTCTCCGGGAGAGATAGCGGATAGACCCGACCCCGGGGAGGCTCAGCACCAGGCAAGAGATCAATAGGACAGTCATAGGGGTGATGGGGCGGAAGGATCTCCGCTGCCTTTTTGGAGAACACGTCTGCATAAGACCAATACTGCTTGGGGAGTGAGGAAAGATCTGCGGGTACCTCTGTAGTAGCAACCTGAACGCACTCCCTCTGACACCTACCCCCACAAGATTCGCCCCATCCCAGGATTCTGCCAGAGGACCACTCGATATGAGGAGAGTGGTACCGTAGCCAAGGTATTCCCAACAGGACCTCATCAATTCCCTCAGGAATGACGAGCAGAGATATAATCTCCTGATGAGATGGCGACATGGACAGAGTAAAAGGGATGGTCTGGTGTGTTATCTGTGAGGGCAGTGTCGACCCATTCACCACTCGTACCGTTACTGGTTGAGCTAGCATAACCAGGGGTATTGCGTGACGTTGGCGAAGGCAGAAGACATAAAATTGCCCTCCGCCCCAGAATCCACGCAGAGCTCTACCGAGTGGGAGAATGAGCCTATAGTAATTGTCCCCTTAAAGGACAATTTAGAGGCAAACGTCGCCGTGTCTAGTGTACCTCCACCTACTACCACTAGACGCTGACGTTTCCTCGACCGCTGAGGACATCTGGTGGCTAGATGTCCTGACTGCTGGCAAACATGACAGACCTTGAGTGCACAAGCGGTCCGGGACTTAGATCCCGCTTGTGACACTTCCCTGGCCTCATGTGACTCAGGAACCATGACCGGAGATTCCAGAGGTTTGGCGAAGGTAGGAGCCAGCCGAAACCTCTGCCTACACTGGGCTCACTCTAACCTCCGCTCGTTAAAACGGAGGTCAATTCGAGTGGAGACAGTTATTAACTCCTCCAGTGTGGCAGGAATCTCCCTAGTGGCCAGAGCGTCCTTAACGTGGTCAGCCAGGCCCCTCCAAAATATGGGGATAAGAGCTTTATCCGACCAATCCAGCTCAGAAGCTAAAGTGCGGAATTGGACGGCAAAATGACTGACCAAGGACTCACCCTGAGTTAATGCCAGCAGTTGGAGCGCAGTATCATGGGTGACATGAGGTCCTAAAAAGACCTGTTTCAGAGTGCTCAGGAACAGCGGAGCACTCTGCACCACATGATCGCCACGCTCCCACAGCGGCGTAGCCCATTCCAACGCCCTGTCCGACAAGAGAGACACTATAAATCCCACCTTAGCCCGCTCTGTGGGAAAACGTGCAGCCAGGAGCTCAAGGTGAATAGAGCACTGACTCACAAATCCCCTACAAAATTTGCTATCACCAGAAAATTTTTCTGGCAGCGGGAGGCGAGAAAATGTCGGAGCAGGGGTGGCAATGGACAGGGTTGCTGCAGCCACGCTAGCAACGTACCAAATAATAAGACAGATAGAGTATGGTGCGTTCGCAGCCCGGGGTCCACCGTGCAGAGATGGAACCTGCTGCCAAGTAATGACGGACTATATGGCGGTACTCATAAGTATACACACGTGGGTTAAACTTCACCCAGCGTGAAGGAAGCGATCCTGTTGCGTCACAGGATCGCGGTACCGCACATAGAGGGCGAGCAAGTAGTCAGCGAACTCAACCCCAACTAGGATTGAAGTCCGATTAGACCCTTGCTGGCACAACACCGCAACTGGGTGTGTAAGAAAGCTAAATACCAATATTAGGGCACAAGAGTGCATGCGGTGCCGCACTGACGAACGCCACTAACCACCCAGGCTTGGGTAAGGAAAGCACAGAGGAAGTGCACGGCGCCGTACTGGCGGACACAGCAACTGGACGCTGTAATGTGTGATTAGTGCTGTAGGATAAGTCGGGCGCTAGATAGCAACCATACACCTTCCGCGAACAGACATTCAATAGGGAAGGGGTATCCAAGGACGACTTGCACTCACAACAAACACACGTAAGCAAATGTACACTAGCGCATGGCCGTGCGGTCATGCGCAGTTTATATAGTTGCAGCACAGGAAGTGGCCACAGAAACTTTGCCCTTCCAAGACCTGCCAAGAGGACCAATGGAATGTGCTGCAGAGCCTGAGCACATGACCCTCGATCTCCAATGGGAGATCTTGCCCTGGGCATGCTCAGTGTGTGCAGACAAGGACTTAGTCCCAGAGAAGTCCGCTCGCTGCTGACCAGCACTGGCTTTAATGGCAGAAGCTGAAGAAGCAGCAGTAACTCTCTGTACAGAGTGAGACTGAGCAAGACGCTGGGACCGACGTCCCTGCTGAGCAGACTCCACTGCGGCTGGATAAGAATGGGAGACCGCAGCGGAGATGGCTTGAGATTCCCCCTGTGCAGAAGCGGGAACCCGAGACCTAACAAACACCTTGATGAATCAAGTCCACGGTGTACAAACTTAAAATGAAAAATTTAGAAGTAATTATTCTATAAATACGGCTCTATTACTCAGTTACCAAAAGTTTTATTGTCAAAGTTTTATGAAACCTCATTGCTACGGCTGGTATCTATAGTTTCAAACATTTTTTTTTTCCCAGAGAAACAGTGATTCATTAGAGAGTGCTGGACACAATGGGGTTTTGAACTGTACAATAATCGCATGAGCCTAATTATGTGTGAGCAAGGTCTATCATCCAAGCATAGTTTGTCACTAAGAGTGCTGCAAAAGAAACATCAAACGGTATAATCTGATCTAAGATGATTACTCTGATCAGGTGGCTAATAAGATGTAATAGGATCAAGATCATTTAGGTTACTGTAATTGTATTAAAGGAAACCCATACTGTTAAACTACTTTAAGGTGGATATCATTTACAATTAGCAGCACAACACAGCATATATTTGTGTGACATCTTGCCCTTCGTTTGCTGGTGAAGATGACTGGTTTTGAATATATGCTCCGGATGGCTCTGAATGACTGGTGAACTGGGGAATTTTAATGAGCTGAAGACCGCACAGAAGTCTTTTTTTCTGATTTATTCAGATTTGTTTTAAGCTTTTGCAACTTTGTTACAGACCTCAGGATTTGTGTATAGCATATTTTTAAACACACTTGCAGTTCATTTAAAAATGAAGCAGATTCGGTTCAGAAGATGGATCAGGCGCTTCTGCTTTATATGTTGTATGCGCAAGGTATGAATTGCAGTGTTTTTATGGTTTTAGATATCTCTAAGCCCACATTTTTGGCCTTCATTAAAATCATATATAGACATATACTATAGCATACATATAGGGTTCCAGTGTGTACTTTTGGCATTAAAAGGAGTTACCCATCCTCAGGGTACAAGATTGCAGTCATGTAGGTGACTTCAGAAATGTGAATCCTCACAGGGTTCACACTGCACGCTGTGAGTATACTCCGATGCCAGGTGTGACGGATGCATGAATGCAAATATAAAAATATTTAGAATTAAGAGTCCTCAGTGGTTGATACCTTTTAATGGCTAACTGAAAAGAGGGTAACAAATTCCAAGCTTTCAAGACGACACAGGTCTCTTCATCAGGCAAAGACTAAAAGAAATTCTGAAGAATCACATATTTATGCACAACATAGCACCAAAAAAAAAAAAAAACATGGATAAGACAGGTGACATGAAGCAGAATTACCATGAGTGATAAACAGTTATGTCCATAAATATTGGACCAGTTCTTAGATAGGGAATGTTTTATTGTCCTCTGATTGGGGTCTGGTTCTGTTGTGATGACCCCTCATAGTCTGAGGGGCAAGTTCCTTAGTTGATGCAAAAAGACATAAATCCATGCGGCACATTCATTCCTCCACTGAACCCACAGGATCACGACAACGAACCTCCCAAGGGGGAGCTTGCCTAGTGGACCACCCCCTATACAGGGAGCATCAGGGGCAGGCCCAGGGGAGACTATTGCCGTGGAAGCAGATACCCGGGGACAGGAGGTAGGAGACACAAGCAAAAGACAGACTGAGAACAGGTAGCGGAAACTGGGAACCACCGGAAAGTCTGCCGAATATCCGAAAGAGGACGACGGACAAGGAACACTCAGGAGAGACTGAAGACACGAGAAAGGCAAGGAGCAGGCTGGGATGGACGGCACTAGGAAAGAACACAGAGAGGTCACAAGGTAGGGTGGCGCAGGATACAAGGCAGTGCACAAGGCAGTTCAGACAGGTAGGCAGACAGGAGAGCGCAAGGAAGCGTGGGGCCTGGATCAAGCGTGGAACACAATTGACAGTCAGGCACAGAGCAGGAGGAGAGGCTACCTGAAATAGGGTGTGTGTGGCAATACTTCTGGGTCAGGGTCCTCCTGGGTCATAGAGTGGAGGAACAGAGCGACCGCAGACAAGCCCAAGGAAGTGCACATGCACAGCTGAGGCTGGTATTTGAGGTGTGCAGGCGCACCCGACAAGACTCAGGAGCCGGCGATGAAACAGGAAGTGAGGAGATCAGGTGATGCGCACTCACTCAAGGAGCACGCCGATACGTGTAAGTATGTCAGGAGCGGGAGAAGGTGCGCTAGGCGCGGCAGCAGGAAGCGCCGATGTGACAGTACCCCCCTCCTTACGCCCCCTCCTCCCAAGACTAGAAAGAAACCTAGACAAAATTTGAGGGGCCTGGATGTTCTCAAGAGGCTTCCAAGACCTCTCCTTGGGACTAAAGCCTTTCCAATCAACCATAAAGATGGTTTTACCTCTAGACCTCTAGTCTTCACAGCAAGAATGTCTTTAACTTCAAAGACATCCTAGGATGATTCTGAAAGATAACCACACTTTATCACCAGGATGGTATGACGGAAGATCCAGGCGTCTCTTATCGGCATGTCTTTTTATCCTGTCTCGCGCTCATTCAAGTGCGATTTTGGTCTCCTGCCAGACTCTGGAGAACTCCTTGGACAGAAGATCGGCCACCAGCACACCTGAGACAGGGAGTACCGGCAGAGGGACATCTGGATGTTGCCCGTAGACGATAAAGAAGGGCGATTTGGAAGAGGAGTCACTGGTGTTGTTGTTGTATGCAAACTTGGTCCATGGAAGCAAGCAGTACCAATCGTTCCGGTGGACGTTGGAGAAATGAAGGAGATAAGTCACCAGGATCTGATTTGTGCACTCCGCCTGACCATTAGTTTGAGGATGGTAGGCAGAGGAAGAAGTCTAGCGTTACATTCATCAGCTTGCACAGGGCTCGCCAGAACCGCGAGGTGAACTGGACTTCTCTGTCAGAAACTATGTGTTGAGGAAAGCCATGAATCCGAAAAACATGGGTGATGAAGACTCTTGCTAATTCGGGAGCAGAGGGTAATCCTGGCAGAGAGATGAAATGAGCCATCTTGGAAAATTGATCCACGACTATAAAGATAACTGTATGACCAGAAGACCGAGGCAGATCAGTAATAAAGTCCATTACTATGTGTTGCCAAGGGGCCGAAGGGACCGGAAGTGGGTGCAAGAGACCGGAGGGTAGGTGCCTAGGGATATTGTGTTTAGCACATGAGGGACAGGAGGCAACAAAACTTCGGACATCTTGAAGAAGAGATGGCTACCAGTAGAAGCGAGACACGAGAGTAAGGCTTTTCCTGAAGCCGACATGGCCTGCCAGCTTGGAAACATGACCCCAATGTCAGACTCGCTTCCTATTGCTTTCTTGAACAAAAGTCTTACCCGGAGGCAAGGAAGTCATGCTAGCAGGAGCTACAAGAATGACCTTGCTAGGATCCATGATGTGCTAAAGCCCCACCTCAACATCGGTTGCCAGAATGGACTTGGATAAGGCATCTGCTTTGAAGTTCTTATCACCGGGACGGAAATGCAGTTCAAAATCGAATCGGGCAAAGAACAGCGACCACCTGGCTTGCCGAGGATTAAGTCTTTGTGCAGAATGAATGTATGCCAGATTCTTGTGGTCAGTGTAGATCTTGAAAGGATGTACAGCTCCTTCCAACAAATACTGCCACTCTTCCAACGCCAACTTGATAGCCAGCAGCTGCTTGTCACCAATGGCGTAGTTCCTCTCCGAGGCAGAAAAGTCTTAGAAAAGAAGCCACAGGTTGCCAGCCGTCCGGAGGAAGACCTCTGAGAAAGTACCACACCAGCTCCGGTGGCAGAAGCATCCACCTCAGGAATGAAGGGCTTGTTAGTCTCCGGGCGATGGAGTACGGAGGCTGAAGCAATGGCTTGTTTCAAGGACTGGAAAGTGTTCTCAGCTTCAGGAGACCAGGCATGAGGGTTGGCCCCCTTGCAAGTCAGGGAGGAAATAGAACCGATCAGAGTGGAAAAGTGTGGGATAAACTGCCGGTAGTAGTTAGTGAAACCAAGGAAGTGTTGGATTGCCTTAGCCCCCTGGGGACGTGGCAAGTTGAGCATGGCAGACACTTTTCCCGGATCCATGCGCAGACCAGAGTCTGAGATTATATAACTTAAGAACGGTAGAGAAGACTGTTCAAAGACGCACTTCTCGAGCTTGGCATAAAGATGATTCCTTCTAAGACGTAACAGAACTTGGCAGATGTCTCTTCTGTGGGAAGAGAGATCCGGGGAAAATACAAGAATATCATCTAAGTACACCACCACACAGGAATAGAGTAGATCTCGGAAGACATCATTCAGAAACTCCTGGAACACTGCGGGAGCGTTGCACAAATGGAAGGGCATGAATAAATACTCATAGTGGCCGTCCCGGGTGTTGAAGGCGGTCTTCCACTCATCTCCGGGACGGATACGCATAAGATTGTAGGCCCAACGAAGATACAATTTAGTGAAGATTCGTGCTCCCCGGAGATGGTTGAACAGCTCCAGAATGAGAGGAAGTGGCTACTTGTTTTTAATCATGAGATTTTTGAGACCCCTGTAGTCAATGCAGGGACAGAGGGATCCATCCTTCTTCTTGACGAAGAAGAAACCTGCACCTGTGGGAGAGGAGGACTTGCAAATAAAGCCTTTGGCAATATTCTCCCGGACATATTCGGATATAGCTTGAGTCTCGGTAGGGGACAACGGGCAAACTCGGCCTCTGGGCGGAGTGGAGCATGGAATGAGATCGATCAGGCAATCATATTGGCAATGCGGAGGCAGGATCTCCGCCTCTCTCTTATTGAAGATGTCCACAAAAGCCCAATAGGTAAATGGTAATCTGGAGACACAGAAGTTGGCCAAGAAGAATTCTTTGGCTGGATGGGAAGCAAGCACTTATTTGGGCAGGACTGTCTCCAACTCAGTATGTCACCAGACCGCCAGTCAGGAATAGTCTCATGAGTTCTCAATCAAGGAAGTCCAAGAAGAATTGTGTGAGACAACAAGGGCAGCACGTAGAAGACTATCCTGTCTCGGTGCAGGACTCCGATCTGTAGTTCCAGCTCTTTGGTGATCTGAGTAATGGACTCCCGCAGGGGTTGGCCGTTGACCGAAGCTATCTGCCAAGGAATCTCCAGGGATCTGACAGGAATCTGCAGTCTCATATCTGCCTCGAGCTGGATTAAGTTTCCGGCCGCACCAGAATCTATATAAGCTAATTGAGAAAAATTCTTAGAGCCCAGATGCAAAAGAACAGAAAGAGTTAGGGGTTGAGAGGAATCACAGACACCTAGGGAGACCTCTCTTACCTGTCCTAGGTGGAGGCGATTCCCGGCCTCAGGGGACAGGAATGCAGAAAATGGGATGCACTCCCACAGTAGAAGCAGAGTCCTTGTGTGAGTCTCTCTCTCCGGCGCTGCTCTACCGGCTTGAGTCGGTCCACCTGCATGGGTTCCAGAGCAGGGACAGCAGAAGTGGCGCAGGGCACGATCGGGAAGGGTACAGGTAGCCGAGGTGAGATGGGGGAATCTCCTCTCTCTAGCGGCCTCTCGGGAACACTCCTGGAAGCGCAAATCAATGCAGGTTGCCAGGGAGATCAGATCCTCCAAAGAGGTCGGAGTGTCCCCACCCACCAGTTTGTCCTTG
Source organism: Ranitomeya imitator (assembly GCF_032444005.1). NCBI lineage: Eukaryota > Metazoa > Chordata > Amphibia > Anura > Dendrobatidae > Ranitomeya > Ranitomeya imitator. Next base: position 455,643,385 of record NC_091286.1, on the reverse strand, counting down.
ATTTGGGCTGAGAGCCCTCGCCAAAAGGCTCCTACCAAGGATTTATTGTTCCAACCTAACTCGGACAACAGAGTACGGACCCAGATGGCGTATTGACCCACAGAGAGCGTACCCTGGTGGAGGTTAAAAAGTGACTCGGTAGTAGAAGCCAAGCGACCAGGTTCATCGAATACCTTACGAAATGTAGCAAGAAAGGTGGAGAGTTGAGAGACAAAAGGGTCATCATCACTTTCCCAGAGTGGGTTTACCCAGGCTAAAGCCTCTCCCTCTAAATGGGACACTACAAAGACCATCCTAGCTCGGTCAGTGGGGTACTGCATTAGTAGCAGCTCAAAGTGTAGTTGGCATTGGTTTAGAAACCCTCTACACAATTTGGGATCACAACTAGAGATGAGCGGTGTTCGAGTCGAACTTTTCGACAATTTCAAATTCGAGCTGTTTTGGGCGATGTTCGAGTCGTTCGACGAACTCCAACAATTTGCTTAAAATTCAGCTGTTCGAGTTTCTGTTCGATAACTGTTCGTTCACCTAAAGCCTAACTTGATTTGCACATTAAAATCAGCAGTGTACACACACAGCAATGTGCATGTGATGCACACAAGCAAGGGCATGTGTCATTGGCTGTGTATGTCACATGTCCTTGCCCTATAAGATCCTGCCATTTGCCCCATCGCCACCATTTCCTCACTGCTGCAGCTTAGTGTTAGACGGCACAGCTGCTGATGTGGGCGCTATATAGTCTAAGGCTGCCGTCACACTAGCAGTATGTGGTCAGTATTTTACATCAGTATTTGTAAGCCAAAACCAGGAGTGGAACAATTAGAGGAAAAGTATAACAGAAACATATGCACCACTTCTGCATTTATCACCCACTCCTGGTTTTGGCTTACAAATACTGATGTAAAATACTGACCAAATGCTGCTAGTGTGACGGCAGCCTAAGAGTGTTTTTTTGGAGCAAATTTTCAGAGACATAGGTTTAGGGAGTCGGGAGGAGTCAGGACTAGTTGTAATATCAGCCCTTTTCAGGGTAGGTTACAGCAGTTTATAGCACTGTTTGCCAGGCAGGTCTGTGCCAGTGCTGTGCAAGTGTTTGTCACAGCATTTGGTGTAATCTAGCTCAGCCAATCCTTTTGGGCTAGAAACACATGGGCTACTTGCACATTGAACAAGTCTGTAGGAACCTGTTCACACCACTAAAAAACTTGAAAACACAAAAGAGCACAGTGAGGTCAAAAATACTCTGTTGTAAAAAAAATCACAGTGAAAAGCAAGTGCTTGTCAAAAGATGAAAAAAACAGGGTATTTAGTTGATACGTTTTTTTGCAAAAAAAGTATACTAAGCTGCTCCACCAATCGTCAAGGTATACCCATATAGAGCAGTCCTAACTAATGTATATAATCCCTATCTGATGTATTTAAAACCTGATCATCTGTAAAGTACCTGTATAAGCAGGGTTCATAGAAGGATTATCCATGTGGACATGCAGGATGGAACAGCTTAAATGCAAATGACCCACAGAGGAGTGATGGACTCCCCAGTCTTGTTTCCACAAGAAGCTAGCTACACCGCCTGTGTATCTCAATTTCTACTGCATCTAACCCAGTTAATAGTTTAGGGCCTAGGAGTAGTGTCTGCACGTCAGCAGAGTAGCCCGCCTGTGAAACTAACTATACTGCCTGTGTATCTCAATTTTTACTGCATCTAATCCAGTTAATAGTTTAGGGCCTAGATGCAGTGTCTGCACGTCAGCAGAGTAGCCCGCCTGTGAAACTAACTAACCGCCTGTGTATCTCTATTTTTTCTGCATCTAATCCAGTTAATATTTTTGTGCCTAGGAGCAGTGTCTGCACGTCAGCAGAGTAGCCCGCCTGTGAAACTAACTACACCGCCTGTGTATCTCTATTTTTACTGCATCTAATCCAGTTAATAGTTGAGGGTCTAGTAGCAGTGTCTGAACGTCAGCAGTAGCCCGCCAGTGAAACTAACTATACCGCCTGTGTATCTCTGTTTTACTGCATCTAATCCAGTTAATAGTCTAGGGTGTTATGATCCGGTGACCTTGGAGCAGCATGAAAACTTTCACTGGAGTAGGTGGTAACTATACTGACCACAAATCCTGATCTAAACACCGCAACTAGAAGTAGCCGTGGGGTGTGCCTAACAAAACCTAGACACCTCGTCACAGCCGGAGGACTAAATACCCCTATAGAGGGAAATAGGAATTCTACCTTGCCTCAGAGCAGAACCCCAAAGGATAGGCAGCCCCCCACAAATATTGGCTGTGAGTAGGAGAGGAAAGACACACACAGGCAGAAAAACAGGATTTAGCACAAGAGGCCACTCTAGCTAAAATAGGAAAGGATATGACAGAGAACTGTGCGGTCAGTATTAAAACCCTTCCAAAAATATCCACAACAGATTATACAAAAAATTCCTCCATCTAACTAAAGACGTGGAACGTATATCTGCAACTCCAGAGACTCCTACACTCAGAGCAGGAATACAATCAAAAAACAAGCACACAGCTTGTGTGCCATAGAAAAAGAAACAAACACTTATCTTTGCTGAATTGGCAGCTAAGCAGGGGAAGCCAGACAGAGATCCAACACTTCCCAAGAAACATTGACAACTGGAAAGGGCTAATGAGTCCTGCAAACCTAAATACCCCAGTCAGAATTGCAATCAGCAGATACACCTGTCCAAGACTGCAGCCCAGGGACAACTGCATTACCACCTACAACCACCGGAGGGAGCCCAAAAGCAGAATTCACAACACTAGAGCCTAGGAGCAGTGTCTGCACATCAGCAGAGTAGCCCGCCTGTGAAAGTAACTATACCGCCTGTGTATCTCTATTTTTACTGCATCTAATCCAGTTAATAGTTTTGGGCCTAGGAGCAGTGTCTGCACATCAGCAGAGTAGCCCGCCTGTGAAACTAACTACACCGCCTGTGTATCTCTATTTTTACTGCATCTAATCCAGTTAATAGTTTTGGGCCTAGTACCACAGTTTGGCCACTCAGTTCTGCTCGGTTTTCATCCATCGGTTGTTGTGCCAACAACTACAGATACAGAGCTGCCAATTAGTTAAGCACTAAAATGAGTTGCAAAAGGCCTGCTGCTGGTGAAAAGGGGAATAGGCGTGTTGGAAAGGGAAAAAAACGTTGTGTCCATGGGGTAGGTCGTAAAGCAACAGTAACATCTGCAGAAGAAAGACCATTTTCCAGCCAAAGTAACATGTCTACTTCTTTTCGTGGACAATCTGATATGATCCCTTTCTTACGACCATCGCTACAAGCGTCGCCAAAAATTCCAGATGAGGCTCAAAAACAGCAGGTGCTTGAACGAATATCAAGTGCTCGTTCAAGTGGGCTCTCCTCCATGTCAACTTCAACATCACAACTACTCCAGTCCTCAGAGTTGTCACCCTAATCGCACTTGCCTCCTCACAGCTCCCAAGTCTCCAGCCACTTGTCTGAGCATGGAGTAGCACACATGGTTGAGTCTGTAGAGCTGTTTACGCATACTATAGCCTGGGAATCAGAGGTCTGCTCCAGAGCTTCTGTGAATCCAGACGAGGAAATGATCTGCACTGATGCCAAGAATCTTTGTGAGTCGGATCCAGGCCCAGATGAAGAAGGTTCTGAGCATAATGTAGACCCTCGTTCCCAAACTGTATCTCCTGTTGGTGGAGACAATGAGGAAGATGATGATGAGACTGAGATACCTGAATGGAACGAAAACTTGAGTTTTGGGTCAGGGCAAGAAGAGATTGGCTCTGAGGACGACTGGTGTGAGAACACACAGGATGATGATGACGAGGTTGTAGACCCCACTTACTGTCAACCCCCAGTCCGCCAGTCCATGAGGTCAGCAGAGGAGGTGGAGGAGGATGCTAGTGACGAGTCTGACGATGAGGTAACGTTGCACCTTCCTGGACAGAGACGGAGTACTGGAAGCACGTCAACAACTGCATCCTCAACCCCAACTGTGCCTCAGACCAGAAGTCGTGGTGGCTCTTCAGGTCACATGGGCTCTAAGTCTTGCATAGCTGGGCATTTTTTGACATTGCAAAGGATGACCCAACTCATGTTGTCTGTAAGATTTGTCAACAAAATCTCAGTAGAGGACAAAAAATAACTAGCTTGAGTACTTCATGCATGAACCGTCACATGGATATGAGGCATAAGTTGCAGTGGGAAGCTCACTGTGCTACAATGCGGCCTAGTGAGCCAGGTCAACCAACATCTGTCCCATCAAGTGCATCCGCATCCTCTTCATCCTTTGTGACTGTGGGGACAGCAGTCGCACATGGTTTTGGATGCAGACCTTACACCTTTTTACCTGCAACAGCCAGTGTGATTGGCAGGTCATCAGGACATTTGCAAGTGGAAACACCTGCTGTTGTTGAGTGCTCTCCGACATCGACACCACATTTTGATCAAGGCAACATAACATCTCACAGACCAGTAGTTTGCCGGGGACACCCTATTCAACTCCGTCTAAGTACGGCAGCCAGCCCTCAGTCTCTAGGATGTGGACAATTAAAATACCATTTCCTCCTAGCCATGACAAAGCTAATAGGTTGAATTTCTCCATCTGCAAGCTGTTGGCTACAGAAATGCTGCCTTTCCGCCTGGTGGACACAGAGGATTTTCGAGACCTTATGTCCGTCACAGTGCCCCTGTACCAGATGTCCAGTCGCCACTAGTGTTGAGCATTCCGATACCGCAAGTATCGGGTATCGGCCGATACTTGCGGTATCGGAATTCCGATACCGAGATCCGATATTTTTGTGATATCGGGTATCGGTATCGAATCAATAGGGATGTGTAAAATAAAGAATTAAAATAAAAAATATTGATATGCTCACCTCTCCGGCGGCCCCTGGACTTCACACTGCTAACCGGGAGGCTTCTTTGTTTAAAAAGCGCGCCTTTCGGACCTGTGAATGACGTCCCGGCTTCTGATTGGTCGCGTGCCGCCCATGTGACCGGCACGCGACCAATCAGAGGCCGCGACGTCATTCGCAGGTCCTCAATTCCTAGAATTAGCAGTTTTGTGAATGAGAATGACTTCGCGGCTTCTGATTGGCCGCGTGCCGGTCACATGGGCGGCACGCGGCCAATCAGAAGCCGCGACGTCATTCTCATTCACAAAACTGCTAATTCTAGGAATTGAGGACCTGCGAATGACGTCGCGGCCTCTGATTGGTCGCGTGCCGGTCACATGGGCGGCACGCGACCAATCAGAAGCCGGGACGTCATTCACAGGTCCGAAAGGCGCGCTTTTTAAACAAAGAAGCCTCCCGGTTAGCAGCGTGAAGTCCAGGGGCCGCCGGAGAGGTGAGCATATCAATATTTTTTATTTTAATTCTTTATTTTACACATCCCTATGGATCCCAGGGCCTGAAGGAGAGTTTCCTCTCCTTCAGACCCTGGGAACCATGAGAATACCTTCTGATACTTGATGTCCCATTGACTTGTATTGGTATCGGATATCGGTATCGGCGATATCCGATATTTTTTGGGTATCGGCCGATACTATCCGATACCGATACTTTCAAGTATCGGACGGTATCGCTCAACACTAGTCGCCACTACTTCTCAAAGAAAGCTGTGCCTGCTCTACACCAACATGTCGCACACAACATCACCGCTTCCTTGAGAAACTCTGTGTGTGACAGGGTGCATTTCACCACAGACACTTGGACGAGTAGACATGGACAGGGGCGTTACATGTCGGTGACTGGGCACTGAGTAACTACGGCAAAATCAGGAGAAGGGGCTGCTGTCCAAGTCTTGCCGTCGCTACGATTTGCTCGTCGATCCTCTGTATCTAGAAGTTCCTCCACTGCTTCTGCCTCCTCAACCTCCGCTCGGTCCTCCACCTGCACCCAAAGCCTGTCTGGTAATGCCACCCACGTTGTAACTGTGCAGAAGGAATCCTGCACACCTCCTCACTATGCTGTCACCAGGGCTCAACGGCATTAGGCAGTGTTTACATTGAAATGTCTGGGAAATGTGAGTCACACAGCTGAGGAGTTGTGGTCAGCTCTGGAGACCGAGTTCCATCAATGGTTATCTCCACTCAACCTGCAGCCAGGGAAGGCTGTGTGCAACAATGCTGCAAACCTGGGTGTGGCCCTTCGCCAGGGCAATGTGACACACGTGCCTTCTATGGCTCACGTTTTGAACCTGGTTGTCCATCAATTTTAATCCCACCATCCCAGACTAGATGGGCTTCTGCAGAGGGCATGGTCGCTGTGTGCTCACTTCCGCCGTTCACATCCCGCCCCGCAGCTTAACGACTTACATCTCTACAGAAGTCGTTGGGCCTGCCTGTTCACCGGCTGAAACGCGATGTGCCCACATGGTGGAATTCAACTCTGCACATGTTGCAGCGACTGTGGCAGCACTGACAAGCCCTGGTGCAATACGTTATGACATATAGCCTGGGCCAACGAGATCAAGAGGTGGGGCAAATCACGCTGCAGGAGTGGTCTCAGATCAGGGACCTATGCACCCTTCTGCACAGTTTTGAAATAGCAACGAAGATGTTTAGTGCTGACGATGCCATTATCAGCATGACCATTCCTGTGATTTACATGCTGGAGCACACCTTACACAGTGTTCGGAGTCAGGTGGTGGAACAAGAGGAGGAGGAACAGGAGGAGTCATATGCGGAAGGGATAATATCTCCAAGGTCAAGAAGGTTGGCAGCACCAAGGAGGCTGGCATTGGGTTGGGGGAGAGGGATTACCGAGGGCACATGGTAGCAGCCAAACTGTTGAGGAAGGTGCAGGAGGTGAGGAAGTGGAGGACGAAATGGCACTGGGCATGGAAGACTCATCAGATGAGGGAGACCTTGATCAAATTTCTGTTGTGCGAGGTTGGGGGGAGAGGGCAGCCGAAGGAAGCATGATTCTCACCTCGCAACCACCAAGACAACAAGGACTTGGTCCTCCTGGATGCGCAAGACACATGAGTGCCTTCTTGCTGCACTACCTGCAACATGACCCTCGGATTGTCAGAATCCGAAGTAATGCCCAATACCGGGTTGCCACACTCTTAGATTCCCGGTACAAAAGCAAATTTGGCGGAATAATTCCTGCCATAGAAAGGGATTCACGCATGCAGGAGTATCAGCCGAGACTGTTACAGAATCTAACATCTGCTTTTCCACAAAACACCAGTGGTGCACGTAGTCAATCTCTGAGTTCTAACTTACCAAACGTGGGACTATCGAGTCATCACTCAAACCGTAACAGTAACATCGTCTCTGGTGGTGACAGCAATTTTTTCCAATCGTTTCAAGATTTTTTTAGACCATCCTTTGCAAGGCCACCGGAGACAAGAAGTCTGACACACAGCCAATGCCTAGAGAGGATGGTAAAAGAGTATCTCCAAGTTAACATCGATGCCATAACTGTGGAACTGGACCCTTGCTCATTTTGGGCTTCCAATCTTCAAAAATGGCCTGAGCTCGCCACTCACGCCTTGGAGATCTTGTCGTGCCCCGTAGCCAGCGTTCTCTCTAAATGTGGGTTCAGCGCTGCTGGTGTGCTGACAGATAAGCGCATGCGGCTGTCCAGTAACAATGTAGACAGACTAACGTTCATCAAGATGAACAAATCCTGGATCCGCAAGGAGTTTTCAAACCCTGTGTCATCTTAGGGAGACTAAAAGCTTGATGATTTATGAAAATCACCTCACCCACCTTTTTAAAAAAAACTCTGGCGAAATTGATGCCACTTAAGTGGTGTCTGTGGCCGAATTTTTGGAAAAAATGGAGACTCTTTTATTTAGTCCCCTTGCTGAGTGTTACATGACGTTGCCATCGTCAATTCCAAGTGGGTGGGGTCTTCTGCTGAGTTGTTTACTCATACTATGGCCTGGGATTCAGAGGTCTGCTCCAAAGCTTCATTGTCTGTTAGTCAGCAGAGTAGCCCAGCCACCCACCACCTTTTTACCTAAGTACTATTTTTAATGGCATCTGGCCCAGGAATCCTTTTGGGCCTAGTAGAATTTAGTGCTACTCAGCAGCGTACCCCACCCATGAAGCAAGCTACACCACCTCTTTACCTAAATACTATTTTGTAACGGCATCTAGCCCAGGAAATCCTTTCGGGCATAGTAGAATTTGGTGCTACTCAGCAGCGTACTTCACCCATGAAGCAAGCTACATGGCCTGTTTACCTAACTACTATTTTGTAACGGCATCTAGCCCAGGAAATCCTTTCGCGCGCTCACTTCAGGAGTGCATTGGGATGGGTAAGTATGCCTGGGACCAGGAGAAGGTGTGGCAGGCACGGCGGCAGGAAGAGCAGACGTGACACAAACATAGCGGTAGACATGAAGCACTTTTTTGCCGATATGGCTTAATCTAAGCAAATTTTTTCTTTTATAAATAAGGTGCTGTATTTGATTAAGAGGTGCCAAACTTAATAAGGGGTCCATGCCTCTTAAATATTTCTAAAGGCTGAAATCAAGTCTACAGGTCCTTCTCAAAAAATTAGCATATAGTGTTAAATTTCATTATTTACCATAATGTAATGATTACAATTAAACTTTCATATATTATAGATTCATTATCCACCAACTGAAATTTGTCAGGTCTTTTATTGTTTTAATACTGATGATTTTGGCATACAACTCCTGATAACCCAAAAAAGTGAAAATGGATGAACACTGAGTGGTCAGGGTACACAGATTACATCTAGTAAGTTGTGGTTACCCAAGGGACAGTGTCACTGTTGTGGCCCAATCATTCGAAGAGAAGAAGCATTTGTAGGTCTGTCTAAGCCGGCCCACAATCACCCAACGAACAAGGAGGCTTATAATCAGCGTTATCGGCAGGAAATCATCCCAGTATGGCTGGTTGAGTGCTACATCTAAAGATAATATTCTATGAGCACTGAGCGATTGTATTAATATCTGTGCACTTACAATGTTTGTCAGGTAGTCTGCACGGGCAGGAGAACCCCGCTGATCAGCTTGTACATAGGTTAATGACAGTCATTAAATGGCCTGAATACACAAGAAAAAACCTCTTCAATTTATTTGAAACTGATAATTCCAACTTGTAGCAGAACTGAATTTATTACTTAACTCGTTGGGGGTGTTCATACAATATAATAATGCAATGTACAGTCTTTTGGGAAATTTCTGTAGTTTTACACTGTGATGCTGTACTATAATGAATTGTGCAAAGTGACAGATTCAGCTCTTTTTCATCTGAGATTTTATTTTAAAAAATATATATATATATTTTGAGGCTGTTTTTAATGGTTTCACATATAATTTTACTAGTCCTTGCTGCATAGGAAGTTTGCCAATTACAGTTTTGCATTAGATGTGAAATCATCTGCTTTTCTTTAAAAGGCTAAAATGTAAAGCAAAATGCAGGAAAGAAAGAGTGAATTTTGACACATAAGCTTCAGCTAATTACGTGCAGGGAAAATGGAGACTCCGATCACAGATCCTTTAAAAGTCAAAATTCAGAGAAGAGTGGAAGCATCTGTACTATGTATACAACATTAGAATTTCATTTACCTCTGTACTGCTTTTGTGCAGTTGCAATGTTCAGCAGAACACATGAGCATACTAGTACAGTGTCAGCAGGTGCTTGCCACCAAATTACTGCCTTAAATTTGCATATTCATCTGCTAAGAAGTATGTCATTATCATATCAAAGGGATACTAAGCAACATCTAGCTTGAAGAGATGTGGCATAGTTTCAATACGAACAATTAATGCAAGATGAGGGCTCTCTCCCTGTCTTGTCTCTCAGGACTCGCTGTAATCGGGCTTATTATTGGACACCAGTACCGGTTGGCAACAAACAGATTCAAAACTAAATGAAATAAAAAAATGTCATCAAGACTTTCTAAGCGTGTCACTGCGTATTTGTAACAGGCTGTTTATATGTGCATTGTGCATTCAGATCCATCAGAAAGGTAGCTCTTGACTTCAAAGACTGATTCTCATCTATGAATGATAACTTTGTAATTTACTTATAAGAATAACGTTTGTACATCACAAACACGCACACAAATGCATGCGCACACCATACACGCACACACACACACATTGCACATTCACAAATGCACACACACGTACAGTTCACAGACATACACCCCTCCACACTCACACTATCACCACTACACACAACACGTGTATCTACACACAACTTTAAATATGTATATATATAAATACATACTGTGGATTACTGCAAAATGAACTAGTATAAAAGACAAGAAAAAAACTTGAGATAAATTGATACCATCATTCTTAGAACCTCAATTTATGTGAGAATAATATATGTATATATATATATATATATATATATATTTATATACAGGGCCGGCGTCACCACCTGGCGCACCCGGGCAAGTGCTGGGGCCCTGGCGAGATGGGGGGCCCATAACAGTAAGACACTGATGCCGTCACTGATGCGCATCATGCGCACCTGGGGCCCCCGATGCCAGACTAGATCCCTCCCTGTGCTTGTGTGCTTGACTGTCACTACATAGTCAATTCCCAGCCTGGACTTGGAGGCGGAGCTGGAGCTGACATCCACGGCAGCAGGAGGCATGGCACACAGAGCTCTGGGAGTCAGGACCCCCACACCATCACACCTCCTCCATGCTTCACGGTGGGAACTAGGCATGTAGAGTCCATCCGTTCACCTTTTCGGCATCGCACAAAGACACGGTGGTTGGAACCAAAGATCTCAAATTTGGACTCATCAGACAAAAGCACAGATTTCCACTGGTCTAATGTCCATTCCTTGTGTTCTTTAGCCCAACGAAGTCTCTTCTGCTTTTTGCCTGTCCTTAGCAGTGGTTTCCTAGCAGCTATTTTACCATGAAGGCCTGCTGCACAAAGTCTTCTCATAACAGTTGTTGTAGAGATGTATCTGCTGCTAGAAATCTGTGTGGCATTGACCTGGTCTCTAATTTGAGCTTTTGTTAACCTGTGATTTCTGAGGCTGGTGACTCGGATAAACTTATCCTCAGATACAGAGGTGAATCTTGATCTTCCATTCCTGGGGCGGTCCTCATGTGAGCCAGTTTCTTTGTAGCGCTTGATGGTTTTTGCCACTGCTCTTGGGGACACATTCAAAGTTTTCTCAATTTTTTTGGACTGACTGACCTTCATTTCTTAAAGTAATGATGGCCACTCGTTTTTCTTTACTTAGCTGCTTTTTTCTTTCCATAATACAAATTCTAACAGTCTATTCAGTAGGACTATCAGCTGTGTATCCACCAGACTTCTGCACAACACAATTGATGGTCCCAACCCAATTTATAAGGCAAGAAATCCCACTTATTAAACCTGACAGGGCACACCTGTGAAGTGAAAACCATTCCCGGTGACTACCTCTTGAAGCTCATCGAGAGAATGCCAAGAATCTGCAAACCAGTCATCAAAGTAAAAGGTGGCTACTTTGAAGAACCTAGAATATAAGACATAATTTCAGTTGTTTCACACTTTTTTGTTAAGTATATAATTCCACATGTGTTAATTCATAGTTTTGATGCCTTCAGTGTGAATGTATAATTTTCATAGTCATGAAAATACAGAAAAATCTTTAAATGAAAAGGTGTGTCCAAACTTTTGGTCTGTACTATATATATACACACAGTACTCAGCATAGATTAGACTGAAGTTTCATAGGACACTTTTTAATCCATAACATGAAGCTTAGGTTAATAATATATAACTTTCATTACAAAATCACCAGTTTTATTCAAATTAGTTTATGTAAAAATTCATACACCCCACATCAAAGATATTACATCTAGTATTTTGCATGACCTCCATGATTTTTAAGGACAAAATCAAGTTTTCTAGACATGGAATGAACAAGTTGCTGACATGTAGCAGCATCAAACTTTTTACATTATTCAACAGCAACTTCTTTAAGAGCCTGGATACTGGATGGAGGATGATGTTCAACTTGTCTCCCAAAGGACCATAGGTGTTTGATTGGGTTCAGATCAGGAGACACACTTGGCCACTGAATCACTTTCTCCCTGTTCATCTTCAGAAATAGTGATGAGCGAATATGTTTGGAAATCGGTCCCCGAACATATTCTCTCATCTGTACTCCCATTGACTCGAATGGCGTTCGGTTATGTTCAGCAAATATTGCAAATACAGCAATCTTAATCCAAACTGAATATTGAAATATTTGTTCATCTCTATCTAGAAATACCAATTTTGCTTTAGATATGTATTTTGGATCATTGTCGCGTTGGTTAAGTGCACATTTACCAAGTGATCATAGCATCTTCTCTTTCAATATAGAGGTGTACAGCTGTGAATTTATGATACCATCAATTAAATACAGGTCCTTCTCAAAAAATTAGCATATAGTGTTAAATTTCATTATTTACCATAATGTAATGATTACAATTAAACTTTCATATATTATAGATTCATTATCCACCAACTGAAATTTGTCAGGTCTTTTATTGTTTTAATACTGATGATTTTGGCATACAACTCCTGATAACCCAAAAAACCTGTCTCAATAAATTAGCATATCAAGAAAAGGTTCTCTAAACGACCTATTACCCTAATCTTCTGAATCAACTAATTAACTCTAAACACATGCAAAAGATACCTGAGGCTTTTATAAACTCCCTGCCTGGTTCATTACTCAAAACCCCCATCATGGGTAAGACTAGCGACCTGACAGATGTCAAGAAGGCCATCATTGACACCCTCAAGCAAGAGGGTAAGACCCAGAAAGAAATTTCTCAACAAATAGGCTGTTCCCAGAGTGCTGTATCAAGGCACCTCAATGGTAAGTCTGTTGGAAGGAAACAATGTGGCAGAAAACGCTGTACAACGAGAAGAGGAGACCGGACCCTGAGGAAGATTGTGGAGAAGGACCGATTCCAGACCTTGGGGAACCTGAGGAAGCAGTGGACTGAGTCTGGTGTGGAAACATCCAGAGCCACCGTGCACAGGCGTGTGCAGGAAATGGGCTACAGGTGCCGAAATGGGCTACAGAGAAGCAGCACTGGACTGTTGCTAAGTGGTTCCAAGTACTTTTTTCTGATGAAAGCAAATTTTGCATGTCATTCGGAAATCAAGGTGCCAGAGTCTGGAGGAAGACTGGGGAGAAGGAAATGCCAAAATGCCTGAAGTCCAGTGTCAAGTACCCACAGTCAGTGATGGTGTGGGGTGCCATGTCAGCTGCTGGTGTTGGTCCACTGTGTTTCATCAAGGGCAGGGTCAATGCAGCTAGCTATCAGGAGATTTTGGAGCACTTCATGCTTCCATCGGCTGAAATGCTTTATGGAGATGAAGATTTCATTTTTCAGCACGACCTGGCACCTGCTCACAGTGCCAAAACCACTGGTAAATTGTTTACTGACCATGGTATTACTGTGCTCAATTGGCCTGCCAACTCTCCTGACCTGAACCCCATAGAGAATCTGTGGGATATTGTGAAGAGAAAGTTGAGAGACGCAAGACCCAACACTCTGGATGAGCTTAAGGCCGCTATTGAAGCATCCTGGGCCTCCATAACATCTCAGCAGTGTCACAGGCTGATTGCCTCCATGCCACGCCGCATTGAAGCAGTCATTTCTGCCAAAGGATTCCCGACCAAGTATTGAGTGCATAACTGAACATTATTATTTGATGGTTTTTTTGTTTGTTATTAAAAAACACTTTTATTTGATTGGATGGGTGAAATATGCTAATTTATTGAGACAGGTTTTTTGGGTTATCAGGAGTTGTATGCCAAAATCATCAGTATTAAAACAATAAAAGACGTGACAAATTTCAGTTGGTGGATAATGAATCTATAATATATGAAAGTTTAATTGTAATCATTACATTATGGTAAATAATGAAATTTAACACTATATGCTAATTTTTTGAGAAGGACCTGTATAGCTCCCCGACACTGCAGCACTTATAAGTAGCGATGAGCGAATATTTCAATTTTCGGTTTGGTTTACGATCGCCATATTTGCAATATTCGCCAAACATAGCCGAATACCATTGGAGTCAATGGGAGTACAGATGAGCGAATATGTTCGGAAATGATTGTCAAACATAAATTTGGCACAAATATGGCAAATACGGATTCAGTGAACATTTTCCTAAGATATTCGCTCATCTCTACTCATAGGTACTCATGCCGCCCCACATTAGGACACTGCCACCACAATGTTTCAGTGCAGGCACCATACATTTTTCTTTGTACTCCTCATCTTTACAATGCCATACAGTTTTGAAGTCATCGGTTCCAAAAACATTTATTTTGGAAACATCAATCCAGAATAATCTTCATATTTTTTCAGAATGGGCTCTGGCAAATTGTAGGCATTTCTTTTTGTGGATGGCCTTTAGTAGAGGCTTTCTTTGTGGACAACACCACTCATACCATACCTCTGCAGTGTCATGAGAAACACTCACCCTGATTTGGCTTTCTACGCCTTTACCTAACTACAGCAAACTTGCATGTCGATCTGCTTCAACCCTCATCATCATAAGATACTTTTATATAAGTGTTAACTTCCGTGGTCGGCCTTGAATATCGGCCTGTAAGATGGCTGCATTTTTGTAAAATTTTTATAACACTTGCTACAGTATTGTTACTGATAAGTAAAGGTTTGCTGATCTTCTAATAGACTTCACCTTCTTGTGTACAGAAATTAGTTTCTTTCTCATGTCTTGTGACATTTCTCTACCATGTGGTGCCATTGCTGACAGCATGCAATGTTAAGGGTTTTCTTTGTTAAGTAATGCTCATTTATAGTCAAATGTCTGCTGGAAACCTGTTTAATGAAAAACTAGACTTACGTTTCATTAAATTCTTGTTTTCTAGAATTTTGTAGTATAAAATTTAGCTGTGCTTCTATTGCTTTCATTGTGGTGTATTCAGTTTTGCAACATGGTTTTGAAGAAATTTGTGAGAAAAAGTACTTTTTTGGGGTGTGCAAAATAGCAAATCTTGTTCGCATTCCATGGTCCACATATATGGGAGTACATTGTAGCATGGAATCCAAAAGAAAATGTTGATTCTGAAAGGAAACTGAAGGTTTTTCTAATGTGATGTACTCACTTATGCTGGAACTATATAAATAGGATATACAATGTATTTTGTGGTTTATAAGGTGCATCAGATTATAAGATGCATTGCAAATTTTGGGAAGGAAAATATGAAAAATATATATTTTAATAAAATTGTGGTGCGTCTTATAATCTGCTTTTACGGTAGCTTACTTGGGGGGCCATGGGGGTGGAGCAGGGTGCCAGGTGGCAGGGTCACTGCTGCTAGTGACGGTGATTAGGAAATGCTATGGGCCCCAGGCTGGTGAGGGTGTTCGGCGCTGCGTGGGCTCCTCCAACATTTTGTAGAAGTCAGGAGCCCCCACTCTTTCCAAGCTTTTTAATGCGGTGGACTATGGGAAATTGGCCGCAGGACGAGGTGCTTGCGTGATTGAAATCTCAGAAGCTGAGATCTTGCTAGATCATATCTCGGTGCCGAGATCTCAATCTGCCCATGCGCCGCCTCCGGCGGCCATTTTCCCGGAGTCCACCGCATTGAAAAGTATGGAAAGTTTGGGGCCTTAGGGCTTTTGCAAAATGTTGGTGAAGCCCCCATACTACCAAACACCACCTCCTACCAGCCTGGGACTTCCAGCCGCTGCCGGACGCTTCCTGTAGCAATAACCCTGAGATACCACACCACCACAGCTGGAAAGCTACATTTGGGTTACAAGATGCTCCCCCCATTTCCCCCACGTACATATATATATACACACAGCAGGTGAAATAAGTATTGAACATGTCACAAATGTATTATCATATATACTCGAGTATAAGCTGACCTGAATATAAGCCGAGGCACCTACTTTTGCCATGGAAAACTGGGTAAACGTATTGACTCGAGTATAAGCCGGTATGCACTGTCCCCCTCATCCCTGTCCTGCTATGCGTTGCTCCCCCTGTCCTGTCCTGGTATGTGGCTCCCCCTGTCCTGTCCTGGTATGTGGCTCTCCTTTTCCTGTCCTGGTATGTGGCTCCTCCATCCTGTCCTGGTATGTGTGGCTCCCCTTGTTGCATGCATGGCTCCCCCGGTCATGCATTGCTCAGCTCCTCCACATGGGTTGGCTCCCCATCCCCCATGGCTCGGCTCCCCCCTTTTCCCTTGTTGTATGCATGGTTCACATTGCCCCCATCATACTCTCATACCCACCCTCCTCGCGCCTGCATCTCCATCCCTGCATCTCTGTTGTTCCAGCATCGGTGGCTCTCCTCTCCTCTGCTCATTAAGGTAATGAATATGCACTCCACAGCTATGGGAGTGCAGACGCATCCATGTTCATTACTTTAAAATGAGCAGTACCACGTGACCGCTCAGCACAGGAGAGGAGAGCTGCCGGCACCGGGACAATGGAGATACAGCAACGGAGGGTGAGTATTATGTCTTCTGTTAGCCTGCAGCTGCAGCTGTCACTGTGCCACACAGGCCGGCTCTCCCTTCCCTGCAAGCGTTATGGACAATTGACTCGTGTATAAGCCAAAGGGGGCATTTTCAGCACAAAAATTTGTGCTGAAAATCTCAGCTTATACACGAGTATATATGATAAATATATTTCTAAACATGCTATTTGACATGAAATTCTCACCAGATCTTTGTAATACCCAATCCAATCCACACAGGCAAATGAATCAAACCATAGATGTACATAAATTAAGTTATGTGTAATACTGAGAAATATCACAGGGAAATAGTATTGAACATGCTTACTGAAATTTAATTAATACTTCATACAAAAGCCTTTGTTGGAGATTACAGCTTCAACACGCCTCCTGTTTTGAGAAACTAGTAGCATGTATTATGTGATTATGTGATTTTGACCAATTCTTCCACACAAACAATATTCAATTCCTGAAGAGTCCATGGGCTCCTTGTATAAACTCTGAGCTTTAATTCCTTCCATAAATTTTCTGTTGGATTCAGGTCAAGTGATTGTCTGGGCCTTTCTAGCAGCTGCACTTTCTTTCTCTAAAATGAATTGAGAATTTCCTTTGTTGTGTGTTTTTGATCATCACCTTGCTGAAATGTCAACCTTTGTTTTATCTTTCATAAACCAGGTAGATGACAGCAGATTTTATCAAGAATGTCTTTGTACATTTTTCCATTTATCCTTACTTCAGTCATTCAAAGTTTGTCAGTGTTGAATGCTGAAAAAAACTCCACACCATGATGTTCTCTGTTATGAAAGGCAATTCAGTACCACAATGGACATAGCGGTCAGAGCACATACAGTGATCTGACAATAACCCAAAATCATAGAACGAGCTCTGAGACGTGGGAACTCTGCAGACCGCAATCCCAAATCCTCTCCAAACAACACTAGAGGCAGCCGTGGATTGCGCCTAACTCTGTCTATGCAACTCGGCACAGACTGAGAAACTAACTAGCCTGAAGATAGAAAATAAGCCTACCTTGCCTCAGAGAAATACCCCAAAGGAAAAGGCAGCCCCCCACATATAATGACTGTGAGTTAAGATGAAAAGACAAACGTAGAGATGAAATAGATTCAGCAAAGTGAGGCCCAACTTTCTTAACAGAGCGAGGATAGAAAAGGTAACTTTGCGGTCTACACAAAACCCTAAAGAAAACCACGCAAAGGGGGCAAAAAGACCCTCCGTACCGAACTAACGGCACGGAGGTACACCCTTGCGTCCCAGAGCTTCCAGCAACAAAATAGACAAGCTGGACAGAAAAAATAGCAAACAAATAGCAAAGAAGAACTTAGCTATGCAGAGCAGCAGGCCACAGGAATGATCCAGGGAAAAGCAAGTCCAACACTGGAACATTGACAGGAGGCCAGGATCAAAGCATTAGGTGGAGTTAAGTAGAGAAGCACCTAACGACCTCACCAGATCACCTGAGGGAGGAAACTCAGAAGCCGCAGTACCACTTCCCTCCACCAACAGAAGCTCACAGAGAGAATCAGCCGAAGTACCACTTGTGACCACAGGAGGGAGCTCTGCCACAGAATTCACAACAGTACCCCCCCTTGAGGAGGGGTCACCGAACCCTCACCAGAGCCCCCAGGCCGACCAGGATGAGCCACATGAAAGGCACGAACAAGATCGGGAGCATGGACATCAGAGGCAAAAACCCAGGAATTATCTTCCTGAGCATAACCCTTCCATTTAACCAGATACTGGAGTTTCCGTCTAGAAACACGAGAATCCAAAATCTTCTCCACAATATACTCCAATTTCCCCTCCACCAAAACCGGGGCAGGAGGATCAACAGATGGAACCATAGGTGTCACGTATCTCCGCAACAATGACCTATGGAATACGTTATGTATGGAAAAAGAATCTGGAAGGGTCAGACGAAAAGACACAGGATTAAGAACCTCAGAAATCCTATACGGACCAATGAAATGAGGTTTAAACTTAGGAGAGGAAACCTTCATAGGAATATGACGAGAAGATAACCAAACCAGATCCCCAACACGAAGTCGGGGACCCATACGGCGTCTGCGATTAGCGAAACGTTAAGCCTTCTCCTGGGACAAGGTCAAATTGTCCACTACATGAGTCCAAATCTGCTGCAACCTGTCCACCACAGTATCCACACCAGGACAGTCCGAAGACTCAACCTGTCCTGAAGAGAAACGAGGATGGAACCCAGATTTGCAGAAAAATGGCGAAACCAAGGTAGCCGAGCTGGCCCGATTATTAAGGGCGAACTCAGCCAAAGGCAAAAAGGACACCCAGTCATCCTGATCGGCAGAAACAAAGCATCTCAGATATGTTTCCAAGGTCTGATTGGTTCGTTCGGTCTGGCCATTAGTCTGAGGATGGAAAGCCGAGGAAAAAGACAAGTCAATGCCCATCCTACCACAAAAGGCTCGCCAAAACCTTGAAACAAACTGGGAACCTCTGTCAGAAACGATATTCTCTGGAATGCCATGTAAACGAACCACATGCTGGAAGAACAATGGCACCAAATCAGAGGAGGAAGGCAATTTAGACGAGGGTACCAGATGGACCATCTTAGAAAAGCGATCACAGACCACCCAAATGACTAACATCTTTTGAGAAACGGGAAGATCAGAAATAAAATCCATAGAGATATGTGTCCAAGGCCTCTTCGGGACCAGCAAGGGCAAAAGCAACCCACTGGCACGAGAACAGCAGGGCTTAGCCCGAGCACAAATCCCACAGGACTGCACAAAAGCACGCACATCCCGCGACAGAGACGGCCACCAAAAGGATCCAGCCACTAACTCTCTGGTACCAAAGATTCCAGGATGACCAGCCAACACCGAACAATGAACCTCAGAGATAACTTTACTGGTCCACCTATCAAGGACAAACAGTTTCTCCGCTGGACAACGATAAGGTTTATTAGCCTGAAATTTTTGCAGCACCCGCCGCAAATCAGGGGAGATGGCAGACACAATTACTCCTTCCTTGAGAATACCCGCCGGCTCAGACAAACCCGGAGAGTCGGGCACAAAACTCCTAGACAGAGCATCCGCCTTCACATTTTTAGAGCCCGGAAGGTACGAAATCACAAAGTCAAAACGGGCAAAAAACAGCGACCAACGAGCCTGTCTAGGATTCAACCGCTTAGCAGACTCAAGATAAGTCAAGTTCTTATGATCAGTCAATACCACCTCGCGATGCTTAGCTCCTTCAAGCCAATGACGCCACTCCTCGAATGCCCACTTCATGGCCAGCAACTCTCGGTTGCCCACATCATAATTTCGCTCAGCAGGCGAAAACTTCCTGGAAAAAAAAGCGCATGGTTTCATCACTGAGCAATCAGAACCTCTCTGCGACAAAACAGCCCCTGCTCCAATCTCAGAAGCATCAACCTCGACCTGGAACGGAAGAGAAACATCTGGTTGACACAACACAGGGGCAGAAGAAAAACGACGCTTCAACTCTTGAAAAGCTTCCACAGCAGCAGAAGACCAATTGACCAAATCAGCACCCTTCTTGGTCAAATCGGTCAATGGTTTGGCAATGCTAGAAAAATTGCAGATGAAGCGACGATAAAAATTAGCAAAGCCCAGGAACTTTTGCAGACTTTTCAGAGATGTCGGCTGAGTCCAATCATGGATGGCTTGGACCTTAACAGGATCCATCTCGATAGTAGAAGGGGAAAAGATGAACCCCAAAAATGAAACCTTCTGCACACCAAAGAGACACTTTGATCCCTTCACAATCAAAGAATTAGCACGCAGGACCTGAAAAACTGTTCTGACCTGCTTCACATGAGACTCCCAATTATCCGAGAAGATCAAAATGTCATCCAAGTACACAATCAGGAATTTATCCAGGTACTCTCGGAAGATGTCATGCATAAAGGACTGAAACACTGATGGAGCATTGGCAAGTCCGAATGGCATCACTAGATACTCAAAATGACCCTCGGGCGTATTAAATGCAGTTTTCCATTCATTTCCTCGCCTGATTCGCACCAGATTATACGCACCACGAAGATCTATCTTGGTGAACCAACAAGCCCCCTTAATCCGAGCAAACAAATCAGATAACAACGGCAAGGGGTACTGAAATTTAACCGTGATCTTATTTAGAAGGCGGTAATCTATACAAGGTCTCAGCGAACCATCCTTCTTGGCTACAAAAAAGAACCCTGCTCCTAATGGTGACGATGACGGGCGAATATGCCCCTTCTCCAGGGATTCCTTCACATAACTGCGCATAGCGGCGTGCTCAGGCACGGATAAATTAAACAGTCGACCTTTTGGGAATTTACTACCAGGAATCAAATTGATAGCACAATCACAATCCCTATGTGGAGGCAGGGCATCGGACTTGGGCTCATCAAATACATCCCGGTAATCAGACAAGAACTCTGGAACCTCAGAAGGGGTGGATGACGAAATTGACAGAAATGGAAAATCACCATGTACCCCCTGACAACCCCAGCTGGACACCGACATGGATTTCCAATCTAATACTGGATTATGGGCTTGTAGCCATGGCAACCCCAACACGACCACATCATGCAGATTATGCAACACCAGAAAGCGAATAACCTCCTGATGTGCAGGAGCCATGCACATGGTCAGCTGGGTCCAGTATTGAGGCTTATTCTTGGCCAAAGGCGTGGCATCAATTCCTCTCAATGGAATAGGACACTGCAAGGGCTCTAAGAGAAACCCACAACGCTTAGCATACTCCAAGTCCATCAAATTCAGGGCAGCGCCTGAATCCACAAATGCCATGACAGAATACGATGACAAAGAACAGATCAAGGTAACGGACAGAAGAAATTTTGACTGTACCGTACCAATGGTGGCAGACCTGGCGAACCGCTTAGTGCGCTTAGGTCAATCAGAGATAGCATGAGTGGAATCACCACAGTAGAAACACAGCCCATTCAGACGTCTGTGTTCTTGCCGTTCAACTCTGGTCAAAGTCCTATCGCACTGCATAGGCTCAGGTTTAAGCTCAGGTAATACCGCCAAATGGTGCACAGATTTACGCTCACGCAAGCGTCGACCGATCTGAATGGCCAAAGACATAGACTCATTCAAACCAGCAGGCATAGGAAATCCCACCATGACATCCTTAAGGGCTTCAGAGAGACCCTTTCTGAACATAGCTGCCAGCGCAGATTCATTCCATTGAGTGAGCACGGACCACTTTCTAAATTTCTGACAATATACCTCTATCTCATCCTGACCCTGACAAAGAGCCAGCAAATTTTTCTCTGCCTGATCCACTGAATTAGGTTCATCGTACAGCAATCCGAGCGCCAGGAAAAACGCATCGATATTACTCAATGCAGGATCTCCTGGTGCAAGAGAAAATGCCCAGTCCTGAGGGTCGCCACGCAAAAAAGAAATAACAATCAAAACCTGTTGAACTGGATCACCAGAAGAGCGAGGTTTCAAGGCCAGAAATAATTTACAATTATTTTTGAAACTCAGAAACTTAGTTCTATCTCCAAAAAACAAATCAGGAATAGGAATTCTTGGTTCTAACATAGATTTCTGATCAATAGTGTCTTGAATCTTTTGTACTCTTGCCGAGAGCTGATCCACAAATGAAGACAGACTTCTAATGTCCATCGCTACACCTGTGTACTGAACCACCCAAATGTCTAGGGGAAAAAAAAGGCAAAACACAGTGCAAAGAAAAAAAAATGGTCTCAGAACTTCTCCTTTCCTTCTATTGAGAATCATTAGTACTTTGGGCTTCCTGTACTGTTATGAAAGGCAATTCAGTACCACAATGGACATAGCGGTCAGAGCACATACAGTGATCTGACAATAACCCAAAATCATAGAACGAGCTCTGAGACGTGGGAACTCTGCAGACCGCAATCCCTAATCCTCTCCAAACAACACTAGAGGCAGCCGTGGATTGCGCCTAACTCTGCCTATGCAACTCGGCACAGCCTAAGAAACTAACTAGCCTGAAGATAGAAAATAAGCCTACCTTGCCTCAGAGAAATACCCCAAAGGAAAAGGCAGCCCCCCACATATAATGATTGTGAGTTAAGATGAAAAGACAAACGTAGAGATGAAATAGATTCAGCAAAGTGAGGCCCGACTTTCTTAACAGAGCGAGGATAGAAAAGGTAACTTTGCGGTCTACACAAAACCCTAAGGAAAACCACGCAAAGGGGGCAAAAAGACCCTCCATACCGAACTAACGGCACGGAGGTACACCCTTGCGTCCCAGAGCTTCCAGCAACAAAATAGACAAGCTGGACAGAAAAAATAGCAAACAAATAGCAAAGAAGAACTTAGCTATGCAGAGCAGCAGGCCACAGGAATGATCCAGGGAAAAGCAAGTCCAACACTGGAACATTGACAGGAAGCCAGGATCAAAGCATTAGGTGGAGTTAAGTAGAGAAGCACCTAACGACCTCACCAGATCACCTGAGGGAGGAAACTCAGAAGCCGCAGTACCACTTCCCTCCACCAACAGAAGCTCACAGAGAGAATCAGCCGAAGTACCACTTGTGACCACAGGAGGGAGCTCTGCCACAGAATTCACAACAGTTCTCACCCCCAAATTTTACTGTTGGTATGCTGTTTTTGGGATAATGTGCAGTGGAACGCCCGCCAGGGGGCACATGGTACGGGGTCTGGTACTTAAAGGGGATGTGTCATGGTGGTGGTGGCGACCCGGTCCGTGGCCCTGGGCGCCCAAGTAAAAGGGAAAGGTCTTTAAATGGATTATGTGCATAAAGTTTGTCTTTGTAACACCACCTGTGGTTCTCGGTCAGAGGTGACTGACACTGCTTAAAGGGGTCCTCTGGGGTGATGTTGTGGCAGCAGAGATGGTATGGCTTCCCACAGGTAAAGTTGGGTCCCCAGGGCTCCCGGTGTGTAGATAGAGATGGTGAATGATGTAGCAAGAAGTGGAGGACACAGGTTTGCAGTCTCTTTACCTGGTTTACTGAAGGATTCAGGCAGCCACAGTCCAGGGTATCTGATCACAGGTGCAGGTATGGTCCGGCCGGCTTGGAAGCGAGTTGGGAGTCCCTCTTACCAAGTGGGGTTAGAAGCCTTCCCTCTATCACTGTGGTGTAGTCCCTAGCTTCCTTAAGTCTCTCACAAGGTCCTCACATTTTCTCCGTTCTCCTTGCAGGTAGGACACTAACCTATATGACAGGTGGCTTGAGCCTTTTTACAGGATCTCTATCACGACCCAGGCTCTCTGTGCCACTGTGTCTTCAGGTGTTAGTGCAGACGAGCGACTTGTAATCCAGCTGTCCTGCCGGTTTCTGCTGTGAGATGTGGAGTCCTTCACAACCGCGGTCTTCCGGCTACCGGTGTCTGTGCTCAGTAGGGAAGTAGCTCAGTTGCAGCTAACTCCCCAGTTCTTCACTCTCCTGGGCCTCACTTCTCCTACATGCTCAATACAAATCATTTGTCTTTCTTTTCTGTCTCTTTCCAGGAGCTGCAGCACCCTCGTGGTTGCACGGCCCCTCTCATCCCTTCTCCTCTGAATCTCTGACAGACTGACTGACCTTACTTTCCCTCCAGACCAGAATATATATAGGGGAGCCACCCACAAGCTGGATCAGAGCTTCCCCTTCTGACCTGGAGTATGAACATGTTGCATGCTTGTGATTACCTGATAAGAGAGATCCTTCCTCGCTTCCAAGCATGACATCACTCTCCTCATGAGGAAAGCAATGTCACTGTAACAACAAGGAACCTGGGGTGTTACATGCAGTATACTATGACATCCTAAGAGTTCAATTTTGGTCTCATCTGACCACACTATACTCTGCCAGCATTTCAAAGGCTTGTCTAAATGTTGTTCAGAAAATTTTATACACATTTGAACATGCTTTTTGTTCAGCAATGGAGTCTTGCGTGTTGAGCATGCATACAGGCCATGACAATGTTTTCTTTGAAACAATTATACCTGCTGATTCAAGTTCTTTCTGTAGCTCTCCACAGGTGGTACTTAGCTCTTGGACAACTCTTCTAATAATTCCTTTCACTCCTCTGTCTGAAATCTTGTGTAGAAAATCAAGCTCTTCACATGGTAAAAAGATCCAAAAATCAATCAAGACAAGGCATTTGCACCTTGTTGGCAGCACTTTAGTTTCTCATGCAATTATATTTGCCATTTTATATGCACATTGCGGCACTTTATGCACATTGCGGCACTTTCTTTATATTAATTCCCTACTAAATTTAATAATTTTTTCTCACATATACTTTTGCACATTTTTTTAAATAATTTTCAGCGTTTGCTGTAGGTTTAAGTAGTGACCTTGTGGAGATCTAAACTATACCAGCCAGTCTGATAGGGGCACGTAGTAATAAATTGGTTACATATATATTGGATTTATCTATTTTATTCTGTAATTTTATGTGTGGAATTCAATAAAATAATATTTTATTCGATTATATTCTTGTCTTGATTGATTTTTGGATCTTTTTACCATGTGAAGAGCTTGATTTTCTAACCTTTTGTAGTGCTTCACTACACCACTAGTACACTGGGTGTTTTCTGGGTTCTCTTTATTAATAGATTTTATAGATAAAATTTATAAGTGTTTTTATTATTATTTATTTCTTGCTACCCGGATAACATTGGTGTATTTTTATTAATCTGAAATCTTGTGTGTAGCATGTGGTCATAGCCAGACTTGTAAAAACAACATTTGCAAATCACAAACTCACACCTACACATGCACACACAAACACCCATATTCATACACACACACCCCAAAACCACAAGAACGCACATATATGTATTCATGTTTAAAATTTTGTGTAAATACTGTAAGTATATACACATACAGTATATAGCATATATACCGCTCAAAAAATAAAGGGAACACCAAAATACCACATCCTAGATATGAAATATTCCAGTTGCAAATCTTTATTCATTCATTACTCCAAAGCAACATGCCCGCTGCCTTGGGGTCATCCTTGATTCTGACCTTTCATTCACCCCCTACATCCGATCACTGGCTCGCTCTTCTTACCTGCATCTCAAAAACATTTCTAGAATTCGCCCTTTTCTTAATTTCGACTCTGCAAAAACTCTGACTGTTTCACTTATTCATTCTCGTCTGGACTATTGTAACTCTCTACTAATCGGTCTCCCTCTTGCAAAACTCTCCCCGCTCCAATCTGTCCTGAATGCTGCAGCCAGGATCATATTCCTCACCAACCGTTACACCGATGCCTCTACCCTGTGCCAGTCATTACACTGGCTACCCATCCACTCCAGAATCCAGTACAAAACTACTACCCTCATCCACAAAGCACTCCATGGCTCAGCACCACCCTACATCTCCTCCCTGGTATCAGTCTACCACCCTACCCGTGCCCTCCGCTCCGCTAATGACCTCAGGTTAGCATCCTCAATAATCAGAACCTCCCACTCCCGTCTCCAAGACTTTACACGTGCTGCGCCGATTCTTTGGAATGCACTACCTAGGTTAATACGATTAATCCCCAATCCCCACAGTTTTAAGCGTGCCCTAAAAACTCATTTGTTCAGACTGGCCTACCGCCTCAATGCATTAACCTAACGATCCCTGTGTGGCCTATTTATAATAAAAAAAAAAAAAAAAAGGTTCCTCGCATCATGTTCTCATACACTTTATGCAGTATTAGCCCTCTGTGTCTGTACTGCTACATACTTAGGCAGGTAACTGGTTCATGCAGCTTTACATGAACACCTGAGCCTTACACTATAGCTGGTCCGAATAACTAAAGCAATTGTTACCATCCACCTCTCGTGTCTCCCCTTTTCCCCATAGTTTGTAAGCTTGCGAGCAGGGCCCTCACTCCTCCTGGTATCTGTTTTGAACTGTATTTCTGTTATGCTGTAATGTCTATTGTCTGTACAAGTCCCCTCTATAATTTGTAAAGCGCTGCGGAATATGTTGGCGCTATATAAATAAAATTATTATTATATTATTATTATTATAGTGGAATGCATTGAGAACAATAAAACATAAAAATGATCAATGTAAATAAAAATGAATACCCATAGAAGCCTGGATTTGTAGTGATACTCAAAATCAAAGGGTAAAATCAAATTCCAGGCTGATCCTACTTCAGTGGAAATGCCTCAAGACAAGGAAATTATGCTCAGTAGTATGTGTGGCCCCCACAGGCCTGTATGACCTCTCTACAATGCCTGGGCATGGTCCTGATGAGGCATCAGATATTCTGAGGGATCTCCTCCCAGACCTGGAATAAAGCATTATGTCCCAGATGTGCTCGATTTGATTCAGGTCTGGGGAATGGGCAGTCCAGTCCATAGCATTAATGCCTTCATCATGCAGGAACTGCTGACACACTTCAGCCACATGAGACCTAGCATTATCAAGCATCAGAAGGAATCCAGGGCCCAGTATACCTGCATATGGTCTCACAATGGGACTGAGGATCTCATCCCAGTACCTAATGGCAGTCAGGGTACATCTGGCTAGCACATAGAGGGCTGTGTGGCACTCCAAAGAAATTCCTCCCCACACCATTACTGATGCACTGCCAAATCGATCATACTGGATGATGTTGCAGGTATCTCCACGGAGTCTCCAGACTCTGTCATGTATATCACATGTGTTCAGTGTGAACCTGCACCACAGGGTACCAATGGCGAATCTGTCAATCTTGTGGATGACATCCCTCATATCACCCTCATGGAGTCTGTTTCTGACAGTTTATGCAGACACATGGATGCTAGTGACCAGCTGGAGGTCAATTTGCAGGACTTTGGCACTGCTCCTCCTGTTTCTCCTTGCACAAAGGAGGAGGTAGTGGTCCTGATGCTGGGGTGTTGCTTTCCTATGGCATGCATCCTCCACATCTCTTGGTGTACTGGCCTGTCTCCTGTTATCTGCTCCATGCTCTGGACAATGTGTTGACAGACACAGCTACCCTTCTTGCCACAGCTCACATTGATGTGCCATTCTGGATGAGCTGAAATAACTGAGCAACTTCAGTGGGTTGTACTGTAGACAACACCTTATGCTACTGTACCTCTAGGGGTGAGAACAATGACAAAATGCAAAATTGAGCAAACCAACAGCCAAAAGGATGAGAACAGAGAAATGGTCTGTGGTCACCACCTGCAGAACAACTCCTTTATAGGGGTTGTCTTGCTAATTGCCTAAAATTTCTACTTGTCTGTTTCATTTGCACAAAAGTGGGAGAAATTGATTCTCCATCAGTGTTGCTTCATATCTGGACACATTTATTTCACAGAAGTGTGATTAACTTGGAGTTACATTGTGTAATTAAATAATTCAATAATTTAATTAATAATTAAAATATTAGCTGCCTCTCTTTATTCTGGCATTTGGCAAATATTAATAATTATAGTAATCCTAATTGATCTAAAACGGGAAAGGTTTATTCTGATTTCATATCAATATTAAGAAAAACATGCATATTTGTCTCATTAATACTGTATTTTGGTTTCAGTTTCTAAGAATGGAGGATGATATATGTTTTTCCTAATTTGATTTGTTTCTTTGCTTTTTATACTGATTCATTGTTCAGTATTTAACATACTGGTCTATTTTCTATTTATTAAAGTGGACAACACAACCGCTTAATAATGGCCACAGCACAAAATAAAGTAAACTTTATACTTACCTCGCAAACTGCCACCATTCCTCCAAACTCAGTGTCGTGACCCACGCCTGTCACTTGACATACATAATATCACATGTGGGCAATTATCAGCTGCTGATTGACTGCAGCCTTAAAGGGAACCTGTCACCTGAATTTGGCGGGACCGGTTTTCGGTCATATGGGCGGAGTTTTCAGGTGTTTGATTCACCCTTTCCTTACCCGCTGGCTGCATGCTGGCCGCAATATTGGATTGAAGTTCATTCTCTGTCCTCCGTAGTACACGCCTGCGCAAGGCAAGATTGATTGCCTTGCACAGGCGAAGGGTGAATCAAACACCTGAAAACTCCGCCCATAAGACCGAAAACCGTTCCCGCCAAATTCAGGTGACAGGTTCCCTTTAACTATTCAGAGACAATGGTCCTCTACTCTGACTGAAAATTGAAACTTGCAGCTCATCAGCAGCCACTGATTGGCTGCAGTGGTCACATATAATACTTTTGTATGGTAAGTGGCTGGCAAGAAACACTGCTCTTAAATTGGAAAAATGGAACCAGGGAAATAAGTATAGTGCTGTTTTATTTTATGCCATACCCTGTGGTTATTAATAAGGAGTTGTTCTGTAGTAGATAACTGCTTTAGTGTAAATTCTATTATCACTATGAAACATATAGTGAATATCTCATAGTTACATTCTGCTTCATTATCACCAAGTAAGACCTACATTCTTCATATAACTTTGCAACATCATAACAGTGTGATTTTCCTAATTTCCCTTTGTACTTAATGAAAATAACTTCCTGAATCTCCAGACATTCAGAAAAGCAAATCTCACAGACACAGCCATATTATGTTGTACTGATATTGGCCTTTACACATTTGATTCTAATTTTATATGGACCCAGTGTGCCCAGTCCAATATTACTAATATTACAACTACAAAAGAACAAATATTAACACACCTTAGCCATACTATATAGTAACCTAGTAATCAGAGATGGGAGAATTGATCTGCAAGACTTCGGTCTATTGACCAGGTCAGTAATCTGTGACCGCTGGAAGCATGACAAGGTGCCTGACCAGCTACTCATAAGAAGAGCCACGAAAACCAAGAAGTAAGGAGATTCGCAGGACTACGTTCCAGTGGTCACAGATTACTAACTTTGGCAGTAGACCGTGGTCCTGTCAATCTATTCTCCCATCCCTACTAATAACACTGCATACTTCTGCTAACAAAAGGATACTAAGAATATTATTACCAATATGCAGTGACTACATAGGCTCTCTATAAATCAAATAAAAATTGGCTCTGGTTCTTCACTTTTGGAGTTCCCTCTCCACCTCTGTTTAACCCCTTAATCCCGAGGTATTTTCGTTTTTGTTTTTTGCTCCCCTCCTTCCCAGAGCCATAACTTTTTTATTTTATGATCAATATAGCCATGTGAGGGCTTGCTTTTTTGCGGGACGAGTTGTACTTGTGAAAGACATCATTGGTTTTAAAATATCATGTCGTGGGAAACGGGAAAAAAAATCCAAGTGTGGTGAAATTGCAAAAAAAAAATGCAATCCCACATTTGATTTTTTTTTTACCATGTTCACTAAATGCTAAAACTGACCCTGCCATTAAGGTTACCAGGTTCATAGACACCAAACATGTCTAGGTTCTTTTTTTATCTAAGAGGTGAAAAAAATTCCAAAGGTAGTTAAAAGAACAAACAAATTGTGGCATTTTTCGATCCCCGCAGCGTCTCCATTTTGTGTAATCTTGGGTTGGGTAAGGGCTTATTTTTTGTATGCCAAGCTGATGTTTTTAATGATACCATTTTGGTCCCGATATGATCTTTTGATCACCCATTATTGCATTTTAATGCAATGTTGCCGCTACCAAAAAAAATATAATTCTGGCATTTTTACTTTTTTTGTCGTTACGCCGTTTAGCGATTGGGTTACTTTTTTTGAATGGGGCAAAAAAGGTGATTTGAACTTTTATATTTTTTTATTTTTAAAATATTTTTTAAAACTTTTTTTACTTTTGCCATGCTTAAATAGTCTCAATGGGAGACTAAGAGCTGCCATAACCTGATCGGCTCTGCTACATACAGACATTGATCAGATCGCCTGTATGTAGCAGAATTTCTCACTTGCTATGAGCGCCGACCACCTTGCGGCTCTCACAGCTATCCGGCAGTGTAAACCATAGAGGTCTGCTGGAGACCTCTGGTTGTCATGCCAACCAATTGGTGACCCGTAGTCATGTGACACAGGCGCTGATGGGCTGGATTTCCGGCGCTTGCCGGAAGCATGTGTTAATTTCTGCTGTCAGAGTTTGACAGAGGCATTTGTTAGGACTGGCGGAACGCACCAAGACAGATGGTATAGATGCGTTCGCAGTCCGGGGTCCACCGTGCAGGTGAAAACCTGCTGCTAGCAATTAGCAGACTATATGGCAGTACACTAGAGTATACACGCGTGGGTTAACCTCACCCAGCGTGAAAGAAGCAATCCTGTTAAGGCACAGGACCGCGGTACCGCACCTAAAGCGCGAGCAAGTAGTCAGCGAACTCAACCCCAACTGGGATTGAAGTCCGATTAGACCCTTGCTGGCGCAGCACCGCAACTGGGTGTGAAATGAAACAGAAGAGCATGCAGTGCCGCACTGACGAACGCCACTAACCACCCAGGCTTGGGTAAGGAAAGCACAGAGGAAGTGCACGGCGCCGTACTGGCGGTCACAGCAACTGGACGCTATAATGTGTGACTAGTGCTGTAGGATAAGTCGGGCGCTAGGTAGCAGCCATACACCTTCCGCGACTACTATAGGGTAGGGGTATCCAAGGACGACTTGCACTCACAACATACACACATTAGCAATTGTTTGACAATACTAGCGCATGGCCGTGCGGTCATGCGCAGTTTATATAGCAGCAGCACAGGAAGTGGCCACAGCACTTTTGCCCTTCTAGGACCTGCCAAGAGGACCAATGGAATGTGCTGCAGAGCCTGAGCACATGACCCTCGATCTCCAACGGGAGACCTTACGCTGGGCATGCTCAGTACATGCAGACAAGGACTTAGTCCCAGAGAAGTCCGCTCGCTGCTGACCAGCACAGACTTTAATAGCAGAGACTGGAGAAGCAGCAGTAACTCTCAGAACAGAGTGAGAATGAGCAAGACGCTGGGACCGACGTCCTTGCTGAGCAGACTCCACTGCGGCTGGACAAGAATGGGAGACCGCAGCGGAGGTGGCTCGAGATTCCCCCTGTGCAGAAGTGGAAACTCGACCCCTAACATTACTCCCCCTCCTAGGGCCCCCCCCTCCTTGGGCCTCGCTACGTTCGAAGGCAGCAATGAGCTGCGGAGCCCGAATGTGCTCAGCAGGCTCCCAGGACCTATCCTCAGGGCCGTAACCCTTCCAGTCCACTAAAAAAAATTTTTTGCCACGTACCACCTTGCACCCCAAGATAGCGTTCACCTCGAAATCGTCCGTAGACGAACCCGATGTCCCTGCAGATGACTCAGAAAACCGAGACATATATACGGGCTTAAGGAGGGACACATGAAAGGTGTCGGTGATACCAAGGCGTGGAGGAAGGGCCAGACGGTAGACCACAGGATTAACCTGTTCGAGGACCTTGAAAGGACCCAAGTAGCGAGGAGCAAATTTAGTGGACTCAACTCGCAGCCTGATGTTACGGGCGGAGAGCCACACCAAGTCGCCAGGAGCAAAGGACGGGGCGGGGCGCCGATGAGCATCGGCGGAGGACCTCATTCTCTCCTTAGAGGCCCGAATGGCATCCTGAGTGCGGTCCCAAATATCCCGTGCCTCCACAGCCCAGTCTGCCACCCTGGAGTCTGCGGAAGACACGGGCATAGGCACAGGTACCCGTGGATGCTGACCATAGTTGAGGAGGAATGGGGTTTGTCCAGTGGAGTCAGCTACGGCGTTGTTCAGCGCAAACTCTGCCCATGATAGCAAGGATGCCCAGTCATCCTGCCTGGCTGAAACAAAATGTCGCAGGTATGTGACCAAGGTCTGGTTGGCCCTCTCTACCAACCCATTCGTCTCGGGATGATAAGCGGAAGAGAGATTCAACTCAATACTGAGAAGACGACACAGCTCTCTCCAGAACCGAGACGCAAACTGGGGACCCCGGTCACTGACAATTTTGTCAGGCATACCATGTAGGCGGAAGATGTGCTTAATGAACAACGCAGCCAAGGCCCGTGCAGAAGGTAACCGTGGTAGCGGCACCAAATGCACCATTTTCGAGAAATGATCGGTGATGACCCAAATGATGGTACAGCCGCGAGACTTGGGCAAACCCACGACAAAGTCCATCCCGACCATCTCCCAGGGCCTATCTGCCACCGGCAAGGGATAGAGCAACCCAACTGGCCTTTGACGCGGAGATTTATTTTTGGCGCAGGAGACACACGCCAGAATATAATCCCTGACATCCCGGACCATATGCGGCCACCAGTACGTCCTCGCCAGTAGCTCAGATGTCCTCTTTGTCCCAAAGTGTCCACCCACTCTGGACGAATGAGCCCAAGAGAGAACCTCCGGTCGCAAATTAATGGGCACAAAAGTCTTGCCCGGAGGCACAGACTCAAGCGAAACCGGTGCTACGGTTCTCAGGCTCTCAGAGGGAACAATAAGCCGAGGCTCCTCTTCCTCCTCTTCAGTTGACATAAGGGAGCGAGAGAGAGCATCAGCACGAATATTCTTCTCCCCGGCGAGAAAATGAAGAGAAAAGTGGAACCGGGAAAAGAACAAGGACCATCTGGCTTGGCGAGAATTTAGCCGCTGGGCTGTCTGTAAGTAGACTAAATTTTTGTGGTCAGTGTAAACCTGGAAGGGAAACCGCGCACCTTCCAGAAGATGTCTCCACTCTGAAAAGGCCAACTTCATTGCTAGCAGCTCCCTATCCCCGATGGAGTAGTTTCTCTCCGCTGGCGAGAAAGTCTTAGAGAAGAAGAAGCATGGATGCTTCCGACCTTGAGCATCCTTCTGGTAGAGGACTGCTCCAGCACCAACGGACGAGGCATCCACCTCCATTAGGAATGGCTTATCCACATCGGGACGATGTAAGATGGGAGCGCTAGCAAAGTGGGACTTAATAGAAGTGAAGGCCTTGGAGACCTCTTCCGACCACAATTTAGGATTCGCTCCCTTCTCGGTGAGGGCTACCAAGGGAGCTACCAGAGTTGAGAAGTGGGGAATGAACTGGCGGTAATAGTTAATGAACCCCATAAAGCGCTGCACCGCTTTAAGAGAATGGGGCTCTTGCCAGTCCATCACAGCCTGTAGTTTGGCAGGATCCATAGCCAATCCCTGGGCGGAGATGATATAGCCCAGGAACGGCAAAGACTCCTGCTCAAACATACACTTCTCCAACTTAGCGTAAAGAGAGTTTGCCCGTAGGAGGTCGAAGACTCTGCCAACATCTCTCCGGTGGGAGTCAATATCTGGAGAAAAGATGAGAATATCATCCAGATAGACTACAACTGAGGTGGAAAGCATATCCCGGAAGATGTCGTTGACAAAGTCTTGAAAAACGGCTGGGGCATTACAGAGCCCGAAGGGCATCACCAGATACTCATAGTGCCCATCTCTGGTGTTAAACGCCGTTTTCCATTCGTCCCCCTCACGGATGCGAATCAGGTTGTAAGCACCCCGCAGATCTAATTTAGTAAATACCCTTGCTCCCCGAAGCCTATCGAAGAGCTCAGATATCAAGGGCAAAGGATACTTGTTCTTAACGGTGATAGCGTTAAGACCCCTGTAGTCTATGCATGGACGTAGCTCCCCATTCTTCTTCTGCACGAAGAAGAACCCTGCCCCAGCAGGTGACACTGACTTCCTGATAAACCCTCTTGCCAGATTCTCTTGAATGTACTGAGACATGGCCTCCATCTCCGGGAGAGATAATGGATAAACTCGACCCCGGGGAGGCTCCGCACCAGGCAAGAGATCGATAGGACAGTCATAGGGGCGATGGGGCGGAAGGGTCTCCGCCGCCTTCTTGGAGAACACGTCTGCGTAAGACCAATATTGCTTGGGGAGAGAGGATAGATCTGCGGGTACCTCAGTAGTAGCAACCTGAACGCACTCTCGGTGACACCTACCCCCACATGATTCACCCCATCCCAGAATTCTGCCTGAGGACCACTCGATGTGGGGAGAGTGGTACCGTAGCCAAGGTATCCCCAACAGGACCTCATCAATACCCTCAGGAATGACGAGCAGAGAAATAATCTCCTGATGGGATGGCAACAGGGACAGAGTAACAGGGATGGTCTGATGTGTTATTTGTGCGGGGAGTGTCGACCCATTCACCACTCGTACCGTTACTGGTTGAGATAGCATAACCAGGGGTATTGCGTGACGTTGGGCGAAGGCAGAAGACATAAAATTGCCCTCCGTCCCAGAATCCACGCAGAGGTCTACCGAGTGGGAGGATGAGCCAAAGGTAATTGTCCCCTTAAAGGACAATTTGGAGGCAAACGTCGCAGTGTCTAGTGCACCTCCACCTACTACCACTAGACGCTGACGTTTCCTCGACCGCTGATGACATCTGGTGGCAAGATGTCCTGACTGTTGGCAAACATGGCAACCCTGGAGTGCACGAGCGGTCTGGGACTTAGATCCTGCTCGTGACACCACCTTAGGTTCCTGGAACTCAGGAGCCTGGACTGGAGATTCCAAAGGTTTGGCGAACGTGGGAGCCAGCCGAAACCTCTGCCTACACTGGGCTCGCTCTAACCTCCGCTCGTGAAAACGGAGGTCAATGCGAGTAGATACTGCTATTAACTCCTCCAGTGTGGCGGGAATCTCCCTAGTGGCCAGAGCATCCTTAACGTGGTCAGCCAGCCCCCTCCAAAATATAGGGATAAGGGCTTTATCCGACCACTCCAGCTCAGATGCCAGAGTGCGGAAATGGACGGCAAAAAGGCTGACCAAGGACGAGCCCTGAGTCAGTGCCAACAGTTGGAGCGCCGTGTCATGGGTGACACGAGGTCCTAGAAAGACCTGTTTCAGAGTGCTCAGGAATAACAGAGCACTCTGCACCACATGATCGCCACGCTCCCACAGCGGCGTAGCCCACTGCAACGCCCTGTCCGACAATAAGGAAATTATAAAGCCCACCTTAGCCCGCTCTGTAGGGAAACGAGAGGCCAGAAGCTCGAGATGTATTGAGCACTGACTCACGAAACCCCTACAGGACTTACTGTCACCAGAAAATTTCTCTGGTAGCGGGAGGCGAGATAGCATCGGTACAGGAGCGGCAGTGGACAAGGTAGCTGCAGCCACACTTGCAGCCCGAACAGCGACAGCAGTAACATCCACAGCTGAGGTTGAACGCTCAAGAGCCGCCAACCTTCCCTCCAGCTGCTGGATGTACCGCTGTAAACGCTGGTCGTCCGCCATTTTACTAGCCAGACCCTGGCGCTAGTATTCTGTTAGGACTGGCGGAACGCACCAAGACAGATGGTATAGATGCGTTCGCAGTCCGGGGTCCACCGTGCAGGTGAAAACCTGCTGCTAGCAATTAGCAGACTATATGGCAGTACACTAGAATATACACGCGTGGGTTAACCTCACCCAGCGTGAAAGAAGCAATCCTGTTAAGGCACAGGACCGCGGTACCGCACCTAAAGCGCGAGCAAGTAGTCAGCGAACTCAACCCCAACTGGGATTGAAGTCCGATTAGACCCTTGCTGGTGCAACACCGCAACTGGGTGTGAAATGAAACAGAAGAGCATGCAGTGCTGCACTGACGAACGCCACTAACCACCCAGGCTTGGGTAAGGAAAGCACAGAGGAAGTACACGGCGCCGTACTGGCGGTCACAGCAACTGGACGCTATAATGTGTGACTAGTGCTGTAGGATAAGTCGGGCGCTAGGTAGCAGCCATACACCTTTTGCGAACAGTCATACTATAGGGTAGGGGTATCCAAGGACGACTTGCACTCACAACATACACACATTAGCAATTGTTTGACAATACTAGCGCATGGCCGTGCGGTCATGCGCAGTTTATATAGCAGCAGCACAGGAAGTGGCCACAGCACTTTTGCCCTTCTAGGACCTGCCAAGAGGACCAATGGAATGTGCTGCAGAGCCTGAGCACATGACCCTCGATCTCCAACGGGAGACCTTACGCTGGGCATGCTCAGTACATGCAGACAAGGACTTAGTCCCAGAGAAGTCCGCTCGCTGCTGACAAGCACAGACTTTAATAGCAGAGACTGGAGAAGCAGCAGTAACTCTCAGAACAGAGTGAGAATGAGCAAGACGCTGGGACCGACGTCCTTGCTGAGCAGACTCGACTGCGGCTGGACAAGAATGGGAGACCGCAGCGGAGGTGGCTCGAGATTCCCCCTGTGCAGAAGCGGAAACTCGACCCCTAACAGCATTTAACTTGTTAACAGCTGCGGGTGGATTGTGATTCCACCCGCAGCTGTTAAGAGGCACATGTCAGCTGTTCAAAACAGCTGGCATGTGCTGTAAAAGATATGGGCTCAGCCCTGGAGCCAGCATCAAAGGGAGGGAGTCCGATACCGTACTATTACACCCAATTAAACTGGCTAAACTCACCATCCCTAGGACCCCCCAAAGGACTACATTTTATATGCCACTGGCCACCATAAATGCTCCTTGAAAGTGGCTTTGTCTTGTTCATGAGGCCTAAGACTAATTCACTCACAAGTAAAACATTCAATATTCTTAATATTCTAAACATGTCAGATGTATTTTAATCTTATTATTTAAAGACAGTAAAATATACAATAACATTGTTTGAAACATTTCAAAAAATTATTAGGTACCAAAGTTATTACGTAATAGCATTGTGTGTCTATTGCATCTATGCTGTTCTGCCTTACATAACTATGATCATTAATTCCATCACACAATGTTACCAAAACCTATATTAATCATTAGTAACACAAGGTACTATAAAAACGGTAATATTTTATTGAAAATTACAAAAAATAAGAAAACAAAAATAAGAAAGGTACCGAGTTATAAAAATTGGGGACTCAAGGCCATAGGATACCACAAAAACCAAGCTTGTTACAAAAAAGTATAAACATAGCTGCCCTAAACACATTTTTCAATTGTGATACAAAGGAGCACAGCAAATGCAACGTGAATCAAAATACATGTTCTCATGGCTACATAAATGGCATGTAATCTTCCAGAGACACTGCACACACAGTGAAGGCTGCTCCTGATGCCTGTGCTGGCTTTGAAAGTGATATCTGGATGTCACAGGACTGCACTTCAAGAGACCTCACCTCTGCCGCCAATCACAGCCTGCAGAGGTTCTGTGACTCCTAACAGAGTAAACACCACTTCCGAAAGCGGCACAAGCCTCCAAGGGAGCCTCAGGATCTGCATGCTTATTAGAAGGCGAGTATGCCTCTGATTTAAACAACCCCACTAAGTTATTGAAGTCGCATTAAGACCTCAGTTTTTATAGAGATCATTGAATTTCAAAGGTTTTGTAATATCTAATAAAACAGTACCATATACAGGGCCGTATTTGCCACTAGGCACGAGAGGGCACGTACCTAGGGCGGTAGGATGCGGGGGGTGGCACCTGAGCAAGGTTTCTTATTTTTTATTTTATTAAGTCTGGGGCAACCGCCCATACAACCCACCATCCCCCCTCACTCCCCCTCCTTGAAGACGACATACTCACCCCCCTCCAGGTTTCAGCGGTGCCTGCAGCTCCATTGTCCTCAATGCCAGCAGCTTGTCCTGTGCTCACAGCGGTCACTTGGTACCGCTCATTAAGGTCATGAATATGGATGCATATTCATGACCTTAATGAGTGGTACTACAAGACAGCTCACAGGAAGAAGCTGCAGCGTCGGGAGTCGGGACAGAGATGCAGGGAGTCCATTCAGCGAGCTGTGAGGAGGGTGAGTATGATGGCCTGAGGGAGGATGAAGGAGGACGGGGGAGGACAAAGGAGAAGTAAGATGGGGGAGAAGAGTGATGTGTTGTTCACGAGCCGATACAAAGACCCGGCTCCCTGCTGTGAATGAAAGGAGTCGGCTCTGCAATTGTGACAGCATGTAATGGTATGAGTAAGAGAATTTCGGATGTTATACGTAGGCATTGGCCTTTATTGAGTAAGGGTCATGCTCATGTCAATGAGTTTCAACTACCTCCATTGTTTTCTTAAAGGAGGAACAGAAACTTGATGGATGAGCTGGTTGTGTCACATGTTGGCAGTTCTAAGACAGACTTACAAGCTACTCTAAGCCTTCCGAGCTTGGGTAATTTCCCTTGTCTCGGATGTGCATGCTGTAATAATATGGTGAAGAGAGCATCCTTTTATCATCCGCATATGGGGAAGAAGTATGAGATATGGAAACGGTATACATGTATGAGTAGTTTTGTTGTTTACTTCCTAAGCTGCCCATGTGGTCTCTTCTATGTGGGAGAGACTACGATGGAGGTTAAAGCAAGGATTAGTAAACACAAAAGTACTATTAGAGCCAAATTAATTGAACTTCTGGTTCCAAGACACTGTTAGGGCTAGCGGAACGCACCGAGTAAATATAGATGTTTTATTGTTATAGATGCGTTCGCAGCCCGGGGTTCACCGTGCAGGAGAACCTGCTGCTAGCAAATGGCGGCACTATATAGCGGTATGAACTAGCTCTGTTATTTCACAGAGTAGTCGTGAAAGCAAAGCACTGCGCCCTGTTAGACTTCACAAAGGCACAGGCTAACTACCCAAACTGAGAGCAGTCAGTGGTCATGCATGCACACAAAACTCCTCGCCGGAGGTGCCAGCATTCTAGGGGCTTATTTCATCCAGGTCCCTGAACACAATCTTACATGGCCACACTGGCGCAGAGCACATAACTTAGAAAGATACTAGCGCATGGCCTTGCGGCCATGCGAGTTTTAAATAGTTGAAGCAAGTACATGACCTTCCTAGAAGGACCAATGAGAGGCTGCCACAGAGCCTGAGCACCTACAGGACCTTCCTGAAGGACCAATATATTTAGCTGCAGTATCTGAACATGTGACCCTTGATCTCCACTGAGAGATCTTACTCTGGGCATGCTCAGAACGAGAAAAGCAGGACTTAGTCCTAGAAGCGTCTGCTCGCCGCTGCCCAGCACTGGCTTCAATGGCAGAAGCAGGAAAAGCAGCAGCAACTCTTTGTACAGAGTCACACTGAGCAAGATGCTAGGACTGACGTCTCCGCTGAGCAGGCTCCACTGCGGCAGGAAAAGAACGGGAGACCGCAGCGGAGATGCCCTGAGATTCCCCCTGTGCAGAGGTGGGAACCCAACCCCTAACAGACACTTTCATGAATTAGGTCAATCAGTTAAGATATAGAGTTATAGATGATGTACCCATTTTAAAGCGGCGTGGAGATCGTGTTTCCCTCTTGAAGAAAAAAGAATTAAGATGGATATTTGAGCTTGACACCCTTTTTCCTAAGGGATTGAATATAGAGTATCAACAGAGCTGTCTCCTTTAGTGTTCTGTGGTTTTATTGTGGTATCCTATTGGTATACAGTAGTGTTTTTAACTGTGTTATATATTCTTTTTTCCTTTTCTTTTGTGAATGTATGTACTATCTGAGTAGTTTTAGGCATACTCTTATCGTCTTTGTTTATTTATTTGTACTAAGATTCTGAGACGCTAAGGGATATTTAGGACGGTGGGACTGCTATTTGGATAAACTATCTGCACATTTAGCCATGTAGTTTGATATTTATGATCATTGATTGTCCCACTGATCATTATTGCGATAACTCCGGATTAAAAGATGTATATGTTAGAAATCGTCTTACCTATATTAGTCCCATGTACTAAAGGTGGGGATTTTTCCCAACTAAGAGTTATAGTTAGTTAATAATGCTTGGTACTTGGGTTCAGCGAAACAGATCGGCACTTTTCAAAAGTCGCAGACTTTTAGCAAACTCGGGTTTCGTGAAACTCGACCCGATCCCACTCTGGGATCCGGTCGGGGTCTGCGATCTCTAATTAAAAGTCAGGTTTCATTTTATATATATACATATGTCATTCAGACACATATATATATATATATATTTATATTAACTTCAGCGCGATATAGCAGGAAAGCCGGTAATTCAATTACCGGCTTTTCATTTCTCCTGCCAAAACCCGACATGATTTGAGACATGGTTTACATACAGTAAACCATTTCATATCCCCCTTTTTAGCATATTCCACACTACTAGTGTTAGTAGTGTGTATGTGCAAAATTTAAGCGCTCTAGCTCTTACATTTAAGGGTTAAATCGTGGAAAAAATTGGCGTGAGCTCCCGCGCAATTTTCTCCGCCAGAGTAGTAAAGCCAGTGACTGAGGGCAGATATTAATAGCTTGGAGAGGGTCCACGGTTATTGGCCCCCCCCTGGCTAAAAACACCTGCCCCCAGCCACCCCAGAAAAGGCACATCTGTAAGATGCGCCTATTCTGGCACTTGGCCACTCTCTTCCCATTCCCGTGTAGCGGTGGGATATGGGGTAATGAAGGGTTAATGCCACCTTGCTATTGTAAGGTGACATTAAGCCAGATTAATAATGGAGAGGTGTCAATTATGACACCTATCCATTATTAATCCAATTGTATGAAAGAGTTAAAAAAACACACACAATATTAAAAAGTATTTTAATGAAATAAACACACCGTTTGTTGTAATAATTTATTGTACGCTCAATCCAATCACTGAAGACCCTCGCTCTGTAACAAATAAAAAAATAATAAACTAACAATATACATACCTTCCATAGATCTGTAACTTCCCACGTTGTAAATCCATCTGAAGGGGTTAAAATATTTTACAGCCAGGAGCTCTGCTAATGCAGCGCTGCTCGTGGCTGTAAACCCCAGCGAATGAAGGTAATGTAAGTCAATGACCTGTAGTTACTTTCATTCGCGGTGATGCGCCCCCTGCTGGATGTCCCTGGAGCGTGGGAAAAGTTCCCAGGCTCGAGGTCATATGAGGACATCCAGCAGGGGGCGCATCACCGCGAATGAAGGTAACTATAGGTCATTGACCTACATGACCTTCATTCGCTGGGGTTTACAGCTACAAGCACAGCTGCATTAGCAGAGCTTGTGGCTGTAAAATATTTTAACCATTTCAGATGTATTTACAACGT
This sequence comes from Ranitomeya imitator, assembly GCF_032444005.1. NCBI lineage: Eukaryota > Metazoa > Chordata > Amphibia > Anura > Dendrobatidae > Ranitomeya > Ranitomeya imitator. The sequence goes on along the minus strand of NC_091286.1, from coordinate 455,602,097 downwards.
GGGACGTTACAGATCTACGGAAGGTATGGATATTGTTGGTTTATTATTTTGTATTTGTTACAGAGCGAGGGTCTTCAGTGAGTGGATTGAGCGTACAATAAAATATTAAAACAACCTGTTTTTATTTCATTAAAATACTTTTTAATAATGTGTGTGTTTTTTTTAACCATTTAATGCAAATGGATTAATAATGGATAGGTGTCAGAATTGACGCCTCTCCATTATTAATCTGGCTTAATGTCACCTTACAATAGCAAGGTGGCATTAACCCTTCATTACCCCATATCCCACCGCTACACGGGAATGGGAAGAGAGTGGCCAAGTGCCAGAATAGGCGCATCTTCCAGATGTGCCTTTTCTGGGGTGGCTGGGGGCAGATGTTTTTAGCCAGCGGGGGCCAAAAACCGTGGACCCTCTCTAGGCTATTAATATCTGCCCTCAGTCACTGGCTTTACTACTCTGGCGGAGAAATTTGCGCGGGAGCTCACGCCAATTTTTTCAGCGATTTAACCCTTAAATTGCTGAAAGCTATTAAATTTAATGGTTAAGGGCAATTTAAGGGTTAAATCGCTGAAAAAATTGGCGTGGGCTCCCGCGCAATTTTCTCCACCAGAGTAGTAAAGCCAGTGACTGAGGGCAGATATTAATAGCCTAGGGAGAGGGTCCACGGTTATTGGCCCCCCCTGGCTAAAAACATCTGCCCCCAGCCACCCCAGAAAAGGCACATCTGGAAGATGCACCTATTCTGGCACTTGGCCACTCTCTTCCCACTCCCATGTAGCGGTGGGATATGGGGTAATGAAGTGTTAATGTCACCTTGCTATTGTAAGGTGCCATTAAACCAGATTAATAATGGAGAGGCGTCAATTATTACACCTATCCATTATTAATCCAATTGTATGAAATGGTTAAAAAACACACACACAATATTGCAAAGTATTTTAATGAAATAAACACACAGATTGTTGTAATATTTTATTGCACTCTCAATCCACCTGCAGACTCTCGACCTGTAACAAATTAAAAATAATAAACCAACAATATCTCATACCTTCCGTCGATATGTCCCATGATGTAAATCCATCTGAAGGGGTTAAAATATTTTACAGGCAGGAGCTCTGCTATAATGCAGCTGTGCTCGTGCCTGTAAAACCCCGGGGAATGAAGGTAATGTAGGTCAATGACCTGTAGTTACTTTCATTCGCAGTGATGTGCCCTCTGCTGGATGTCCTCATATGAACTCATCCTGAGAACTTTTCTGAATATTTTCCCACGCTCGAGGTCATATGAGGACATCCAGCAGAGGGCGCATCACCGGGACTGAAGGTAACTACAGGTCATTGACATACTTTCCATTCATTCACTGGGGTTTTAGGCCGGCGTCACACTGGCGAGTTTTATGGATGTATGAGCGCAGAAAATACATCCGTAAAATATGCATAACACACAGCCCAATGATTCTCTATGGCCCAGCTCCTATCAGCCGTATTTAACGGATCCGTATTATACGGTCTTCTACGGCCGTAGAAAATCGCAGCATGCTTCGTCTGTCACCGTATTGCGCAAAAACCTATCTAAGGTTAGAGCTGTGTTGGTGTTAGGGTTGGAGTTAGAATTGGGGGATTTCCACTGTTTAGGTACATCAGGGGAGTCTCCAACTGTAACATGGAGCCAATTTTGTGTTCAAAAATTAAAACAGTGCTCCCTCCCTTCTGAGCCCTGCCATACACCCAAACAGTGGCTTTTCCCCACATATGGTGTATCGGTGTACTCAGGAGAAATTGCACAATAAATGTTGTGGTCCATTTTCTCCTGATACCCTTGTGAAAATAAAAAAAATGGTTCCAAAGTAAATTTTTTTGTCAAAAAAGTAAAATGTTCATTTTTTCCTTCAACATTGATTTAGTTCTCGTGAAGCACCTGAAGGGTTAATTAACTTCTTGAATTTGGTTTTGCACACCTTGAGGGGTGCAGTTTTTAGAATGGTGTCACTTTTTGGCATTTTCTGTTATATTAACCCCCCAAAGTCACTTCAAATGCGAGGTGGTCCCTGAAAAAACATGGTTTTGTAAATTCTGTTGGAAAAATGTGAAATTGGTGGTCAACTTTTAACCCTTATAAATTCCTAACAAAAATAAATTTTGGTTCTAAAATTGTGCTTATGTAAAGTAAACATATGGGAAATGTTATTTATTAAGTATTTTGTGCGACACCACTCTCTGATTTAAGGGCATAAAAATTCAAAGTTTGAAAATTGCAAAATTTTCTAAATTTTTGCCATATTTCTGTTTGTTTTCATAAATAAACACAAGTCATATCGCAGAAAGTTTACCACTGACATGAAGTACAATATGTCACAAAAAAAAAACAGTCTCAGAATCAGTGAGATCCGTTGAAGCGTTCCAGAGTTATAACTACATAAAGTGACAGTGGTCAGAATTGTAAAAATTGGCTTGGTCATTAAGCACAAAATTGGCACTGTCACTAAGGAGTTAGACCAGTAGAAAACATGTTTTCTTTTTCATCTAATTCTGAGTTTTCAATATCTTCATGTTGGGGACCGTAGAATGTGACCTTTCTGCTATGAGACATTTTCCCTCAGTGTTATCAGTACCTAACATGTATAGATGGCCATACACATTAGAAAATTTTGCCAACAGCTATCTTTACCAACTCCCGCACACACCGGAACACTCAACTTGGCTAAGTATTTGAGTGTTCTCTATGTGAGAGCTGTTCTCACACACAGCGATAAGATCCCATCAATTTTTTTTTCTATTTCTTTAGATAGCCTTTTAGTAGATAAAATGAGATCTATTATTTTTTCTAATAATTTTAATATTTGAAACTTTCAGAGAATAAGTTTGTTCTCCAGCCATGATATAGGCCTAATTTAACGTTACTACTGGTAGACCATTGTAGCACCAATGACTGGTCTAATTTGCCAAGTTTAAGGTCAGGACAGTTTAATTACTGGTTGCCTTTGATACCATCCTATCCCTGTAGGTCAGTTTATCTATGTGCAATGTAACTGAAGGATGAAAGAAGACATGTATAATTCATGAGACCATGCAAATAGACTGTGAAATACAGTATTTCTACTAAGGGGGATAAGAGGCATGAAGAAATGAAAGTGATTTATTTATTTTACATACATCAATTCAGTAGAAGTCTATTCTCCAGATCTCACCACCTTAGGATAGAAAATATATTTTAAAATGGTATAAAATTTGTCATAGCCTCCAAATTACACTGATAAAAGAAAGTGACAGATTATTTAAATGTGCCTCAATCATTACTACTTACATGCCATTCATTTCTCTGTCAAACTATTATTTCCACTTCTATTGCCTATTTTCTGATTTATAGCGAGACATTAAAAAAAATGTCTCTCATCGAGCGGCCAAAACAGTGATGTTATTCTGTTAGTGTATTTGATTGCATCCTCGTAGTCCTTTCATTCCAGTTGGCATTTAAAGATTGAACCACACGTGCCACTCTTACACCTTCCTGCATGATACCGTTTTCTCCCGATCCCTCTTATCTGGAGCTGTGATGATGCACGGCCTTTTTCTTTCTTTCTTGTGGGGGATTGTGCAGTTTTCTTGATGTTTGTGACAGGCCACGATAGGGGAAGCTCTTATCACTGTTGGGCTTGGAGGCCTCGGTAAATTGAAAATTGCAAATGAAATCCACTGGGTTTGAATTCATCAGCTATTATGTCAGATGACCTTTGGCAGCTGCTGATAAAAATGAGAGAATGTTAGCTCTGATCCAATTTTCAGCACTAACCATTCCTTTTCAAATCTATTCTCCGCCAGACAGCAGACACATGGGAAGTGAAAATGATAGGGTTTCAAGAGAGCTTCATTGTGTTGCAGATTAAGATTTTCTACCCCCATTTCTAGAGGTCGCCCCCCAGACCTCTGTCTAGTATCTACCTATTGTCCAATCAGTTTCAATATCTGCTTCAGCGGACATGTAAGCCATCCTTACAGATAAGTGCCTACAGGAGAAAATGTTGGACTTAATAGTTTTGCTTAGGAGACATCAAGGGTCATAGTATACTAATATTGACTGGCACATGTTAGTTTATCCTTCCCTGCTATGGAATGACACTAGATTTTTTTTTTCAGAGCCGCTGATTCCAACTATTTTCCCTCTCTTCTTATGTAGCTGCAGTTTTATTTATTTTTGCATAAATCTTTATATTCATGAATCAGTGATATTTCAGAACAGGCTGCCATAGACTAGCAGGTGCAGCTTTTCATCTAGATGATGGAACCTGAAAACCGAATAATAATGTCGTAAACGTCAATACAGATAAACAATCTATTAGTTTTCTGCACGTACAGTTCCTGTTAAAATAAATTACATCCTGCCATATGGGATTTACTATTGAATGTGGAGTATAACTTTGTAGATAAGTGTGTGACTGAATGGGTATTTAAAAGTCCTATCCAAAGAAGCATCATCTGAAAATCTCTTACTCACCATGTGTATCCTTGTGTGTACAGGTGGCCAAAAACTAGGGCTGGAATAGAAGTTGAATTTCGGTGACTTTGTCTCTATAGATACATGGCAATTAAAAGCCTCATTTTGGAGGATAAGTGAATGAACTAAGCTTTGCGTTTTGAAATTCTTGTTAGCATGAGCTTATTAAATCTTTAGCCTTGTTCTTAGTTATAATTTTACTACTTCAAATGTATCTCTACTGAAGGAGCTTCTTTGTAGACAAGATGGGTATAATACCTTGCATGGAAAGTAAAACATGCTAATATTAAGTGATATGTTGTCAGTGTGATACAGCAAACCAGAGCAACCAGTAAACATGGTTGCTTAGGAAAAGTCAGAATTCTAATTACTTTTTTTTGGTAGTTCATTAGTGCATATATAGTAATTCTTCAAGTTGCAAAGGTAGCAGCACCATCTTGCATGTTTAAACTAGCACTCTAGCACATGTCTTTCACAGAGATAATGCTAACTCACCAGCAATACTCTATGAGTGAAATTGATTTAATGTCAGCTCAGTTTCACGCATATATTTTCCGTCTTCATTATGGGCATGTGCAGTGTTGGACTGGGTTGCCAAGGGCCCACTAGTAACTAACTCCAGGACCCCACTTTTTAGCTACATGAAAATGTGACATTTTCCTCAATCACAAATTTATATAACAATTAATTGAGTAGATTGATAAATACTGATTGAATACTATGCTGCCTTTGTCTGTACATGGTGATTGAAGAAGATAGTGCCAAGTGCTGCTCATATAAGAGGGTGCTGGCCCACTTTTACACAGGGGCCCACTGGAAGATTCTCCTATTCTCCTGTGGACCAGTCCTAGCGTGCATGTGTGTCCTCTGATCTTCACTATGACCACCAGTCCATTACATTCTTTTCTGCATATACAGGATACCAGTTTCTGACTTACAGAGAACTATAGGATAACTACATCTCTTATCAAATCCTTCTTGGCATGTGCCGTATTTTTCAGACTATAAGACGCACTTTTTCCCTCCCAAAATGTGGAGGAAAATGGGGGGAAGGTGCGTCTTATAGTTCGGATGTATTGGCTCTGGTTGTGTTGGGGAGGTGGGGGAGAGGTATCAGAGGAGCAGTGGGTCACAGAGGTAGGAGCTGGCAGCTCCGTCTAACTCCTGTGCCCGCTGCTAAAGAGAAATGAATATGCACTGCATTCCACGCCCATGGGCGTGGAGGGCAATGCATACACTATTTATTTGATCCTGGCAAACTGGTATGATTGATTGGCCCCATCTCATTGCTGGTATGATTGACCCCCATCCAATTCCTGGTATGCATGACCCCATCAGAAAAGATAAAAAAAAAAACCATTACACTCACCTACACGGCGCTCCCTCGCAGCGTCCTGCTCCGGTGCCAGCAGCTGCTTAATGCTTGTAAGCAGCACATGGCAGGGACGTCATGCCCAGCTCACAAACAGAGCACAGCTGCCGGAATACTCACTGGGACGGTTCAGCCCAGAGAGTGGTGAGTATCCACTCCTCTTCAGTAGCCCTCAGTGTCAGCTGCCTGCTTCCTGCTGCTGTGGCGGTCACATGTGCTGATACCTAAGAGAAATGAATATTCAGAATATTGATTTCTCTTAATTATCGGCACACGTGACTGCCGACAGGAGAAGGAAGCAAGAGGCTGACAGTGCGCGCTACTGAAGAGGATTGGATACTCACCATTCTCTGCGCTGAATGGTCCCGGTGAGTATTCCGGCAGCTGTGCTCTGTTTGTGAGCAACGCATGATGTCTCTGCCATGTGCTGCTTACAAGCATTAATCAGCTGCTGGCACCGGAGCAGGACGCTGCGACTGCAAGGGAGCGGAGGAAGGTAAGAGTAATGTTTTTTTTTTAATCTTTTCTGATGGGGCCATGTATACCAGGAACTGGATGGGGGCCAATCAATCATACCAGAACATGGATGGGGGCCAATCCATCAATCATACCTGGAACTGGATGGGGACTAATCAATCAATCATACCAGGAACTGGATGGGGACCAATCACTGAATCATACCAGGAATGGGATGGGGCCAATCAATCATATCAGGATTAGAATGGGACCATGCATAGCAGGACTGGGATGGGGCCATGCATACCAGAATAAGGATGGGGCCATGCATACCAGGATGGGGATGATGGTCATGCATGCAAGAATAGGGTGTGGGGACCCATTGACCACATTTTTGCTTCAGTTTACTTTCCGAATTTCCTGCTCTAAAACCTAAGTGTGTCTTATGGTCCAGTGCATCTTATAGTCTGAAAAATATGGTATGTCTTCCTTCTGTATAACCTCTTATCAGCTAATTGATCAAATTTCTAGGAATACCCTGCATCACAGAGGACACACTGAGACTCTAAACAATGGACAGCACTTTGAACGCATTTTATAAGTGGTCATAAACTTTTAAATAACTCATAAAATAATAAAGTTACGTTAAAACTAAGCAAACCATTGTTTTTCTTGAGAAATTCTCAATAAGTTTGATGTGTTACATGACTCTCTCCCCATTGAAAAAAATAAAGTTGGATCCAAAATTGCCAACATGGTCACCACCCATCTTGAAATGTTTCCCCCCTCCCATATACTATTGTTCCACAAACAGGGAGTTGACATAACCAACCATTCCAATTTTATTTAGGTGTATCCATATAAATGGTTCACCCTGTACTGAGACTTTGCAGTATGAAGCTGCAGCATGGAGGGCACACTGAGACTGCAGTGTGAAGCTGCATCACATAGGATATACAGAGGCTCTGCAGAATGAAACTGCACTACATGGCTTAAAATGAGACTCTTCTATGTAAAGCTGCATCACACAGGATAGACGGAGTGCAATGTGAAACTGTAAAACAAGGGATAAACTGAGACTGCAGTCTGAAGCAGCATCACACAGGATACACTTAGACACTGCAGTGTGAAGCTACATTGCACAGTACATACTGACACTAGAGTTTGACAATGCATCACATAAACTACACTATGTAGTATACATCAGAGGAGAGAAATTCTTTGTCACTCATCTATCATTGGCTATTATTATTATTATATATTATTATTGCGCCTTTTTTTCCATGGTGCTTTACATATGAAAAGGGGACATGCAGCGCCCCAGGGTCCTGGTCATTGCAGTAATGTCGTTCTTCCACCAGGGGGAGTGATGTTACATCTGAAGGCAATAAAGGAGATCATTTTACCAGGTATCACAAACCACACAACACACTTCACACTCCAGTCCACCAGGGGGAGCTATGCTCCTATTTAGTAGGGCACTCTTCACAATTAGGTAAAACTGGTGGTCTGCTATCTGAGCTCTACTCAGGTAGTGGGTCTCTGACAGGGGTGGGATCCTGTTAGAGGCCTAGACAGAAGGACACGGAGCTGTGCCTGCTTACCAATGTGGCAGCATCAAAAGAAAGAGACATTGAAGGGAATTGCATTGCCGAGAGTGAGAAACGAAGTCATAACAAAAGGAGAGGAAACCAGAAGGAGTTCTGCCCTGTAAAAGGCTGCCTCATTCCGAGGTGCAGAAGCCGGTAGCCGGAACACCAAGGGAGTCATCGTCTCCAAGCCTGGCTCCAGAGACCAGCAGGACAGCGAATTCCATATTAGTTGCCCGACCCTTTACCCAGGAGGCACGGTGGCAACTGTGGGGGCTGGGGTGTGCTAGAGTCTCTGGAAAAAGCCTCAGGCCATCAGTCATATGGGTTTGTCCTATCCTTACCATCAGGGGGACAGAGAGAGAAAGATATAACATCCACAACAGTTGTGAGGACCTTACCGAGACGCACAGCAGGGAGGTACTACTACAACTAGGCGCTAGAGGAAGGCTACTGATTTCCACCTGGATAAGGAGACTCTGGATTTGCCTTTGGACCGACTGGACTCTGCCTGCCCTGTGATCTGGTGCTCTGGACTGTGGATGCTGAAGCCTTCAGTAAAGGTAAAGAGACTGCACCCTTGTGTCCTCGTTCTTCATTGCGCCTCACACCATCCACCATCCACACACTGGGAAGCCCTGGGGACATACTTCACCTGTGGGAAGTTATACCATCCAGCTGCCATAACATCACCCCAGCGGACCCCTAAGCAACGTTGGTCACCTTGACCGAATACCACAGGTGGCCTCACAAACATTTCCCCTTTAAAGACCTTTCCCCCTTTTATCAACGGACACCCCTAGGGCCATGGACCAGGTCAGCCACTGTGACATTCCCCTCGAGAACCGAAGGGTCCGGCTCCGAGTACCCCACTGCCCTAGCGGGGGCGCTCCAGATATACATAACAAAAAAACAGTACAATAATCTTGAACAAAATGAGTCACCAACTGGTACAGGAAGAGAGAGGTCCCTGCCCGTGAGGTCTCACAATCTACAAGTGATGGGCGAGGATATGGTAGACTGTGGAGCGGTATGGTGGTTTGGGGGTTACTGTAAGCATGTTGGTAAAGGTAGGTCTTCAGGTTCCTTTTAAAGGCTCCCACAGTAGGTGAGATTGGTTGCCATTAGATATGAATAAACACCTATAAACAAAGGCACCACACATTAGTACTATAAAAAAGTCACTTTATTAATGGAAAAAAGACCACAACCTGGTTCATATTAAAAAAGCCATAACAGGCATACTGGTAAGACATAACAAACACAGAACGGGTAGACAAAACCTGGTAGATAGCAACAAATAATTATATATATGCACTAAGTGTGATAATAAGGGCTCTCATTACATAACAAACATGCTATATATAGCGGTAGGGCAGTTATGGAGTCACTTTATTTACTCCAAGACAGTGCTATAGTCTTTGTGCACCAAGTACAAGTGTACATATATAACAGTGCTGGAGCGAACAAAATAAGTCCACATATATTTGCATCTGACTCATTAGAAAAAAATCAACATACGTTGTAACGTGAGATTAAATAAGCCAAAGACACCAACTATGCACAATGTCAGAGAATTACCGGAACATATGCCCTGCTACAAAATATATACATAGAACATGTGTTACCCGTGTACAGGAGAGGAACCAGGGGTCTACCACAGTGTGGTATTATGTTCCGGTAATTGTAAAACAAATAAAACAAGTGTTCATAAGGCAAAAATAAGGCAAAAATTCTTTCATTGCGTATTACACCAATACCACAAGAGAAAAAGTACATGCATCACAAATAATGGGATCACAACACCAATAGTTTTAGTATAAAAAACATATCAAAATCTTTTATTGAAAACACCACACAAAGACTGTAAATTTAAAAACAATTAAAAACCCCCTACAAACAAAAATGGAGGGTTGGGGTCCATACAGAATATGAGTTAAATACTCAAAAAAACATTGCACAGTTTATATAAATTTCATACATATATATTTCTAAGTGTGACCAGACTCCAAATAATATGGACTAAACAATATATGCATGCTGTTCTCCCCCTTCAAAGGAATCACATGAAGTTTTTACCCAAATACCCTATTTGATATGAAGGCAGTATACATAATTGTGTGGCAATACCTCCCACAAGTTGTGGGGATTCCTTAGTGTCCAAAAGGCACAATAGAGTTGACTGCTCAGAAAATACCAGTCTCAAGAAAACCGCACCTAAAAGACCCAATATCTTACCCCCACACTACCAAGGAGGTCACCTCAATTCAAAGCAAAGCAGACTGTGACAATGTAAGACCCACGCGTATCGACGCTTAAAGCATCTTCCTCAAGGTCCACAGTACTATGTTCGTATAGTATCTATTTAAATACTTAATCCTAATCCATTCATACATACCAGGTGTGCAGCATAATGGCGACGAAACCCAAGAGATGTGTGTCAAACCAGCGTGTTGTAGTAGCTAGTGCGCAGATGCTAGGCTCCCTGCCTTACCGGAAATCTAGCTCTAGCGTACTGTGCATGTGCGATCTGGTGAAGACGTCGCCTTGACAACCCAAACGCTTCGCAAGTGTGCATAAAGAGAGCAGAGTGTTTAACTTTATAAAGTGCGGTAAGTCTCCACTATCAACATCCGAACGGTATATCCCCATTACATGCTATTGCGCAGATGCTAGGTTCCCTGCCTAACCGGAAATCTGGCTGCAGCACACTGCGCATGCACTAACTAATGAAAACGTCGTGGTTCCTCATATTTTAGCATCTGCACAATAGCATGTAGTGGGGATATACCGCATTGATATACCGCATTATATAGAGATTAGGCTTTGCCTGTGAGGGATGCATCTTGGTTGCTATGACTACGTCTTTCTTGATCACGCATTCGCAGTACCTTAGATCTTCGGCTGAAGCAGCCTTCTGACACCCTTATATGTGATGTTGTAGCCATGGCTTTCGTGAGTATTGTCCTCATATTTTAGTATATATAACCGGAGCAGGGTTCGGATGTTGATAGCGGAGACTTACCCCACTGTATGGAGTTAAACACTATACTCTCTGATGCACACTTGATTAGCGTCTGGGTTGTCAAGGCGACGTCTTCACCAGATTGCACATGCGCAGTACGCTAGAGCTAGATTTCCGGTAAGGCAGGGAGCCTAGCATCTGCGCACTAGCTACTACAACACGCTGGTTTGACACACATCTCTTGGGTTTCGTCGCCATTATGCTGCACACCTGGTATGTATGAATGGATTAGGATTAAGTATTTAAATAGATACTATACCACCATAGTACTGTGGACCTTGAGGAAGATGCTTTAAGCGTCGATACGCGTGGGTCTTACATTGCCACAGTCTGCTTTGCTTTGAATTGAGGTGACCTGCTTGGTAATGTGGGAGTAAGATATTGGGTCTTTTAGAAGCGGTTTTCTTGAGACTGGTATTTTCTGAGCAGTCAACTCTATTGTGCCTTTTGGACACTAAGGAATCCCCACAACTTGTGGGAGGTATTGCCACACAATTATGTATACTGCCTTCATATCAAATAGGGTATTTGGGTAAAAACTTCATGTGATTCCTTTCAAGGGGGAGAACAGCATGCATATATTGCTTGGTCTATATTATTTGGAGTCTGGTCACACTTAGAAATATATATGTATGAAATTTATATAGACTGTGCAATGTTTTTTTGAGTATTTAACTCATATTCTGTACGGACCCCAACCCTCCATTTTTGTTTGGGGGGGTTTAATTGTTTTTAAATTTACAGTCTTTGTGTGGTGTTTTCCATAAAAGATTTTGATATATTTTTTGTACTAAAGGCCCCTTCACATTAAGCGACGCTGCAGCGATACCGACAACGATCCGGATCGCTGCAGCATCGCTGTTTGGTCGCTGGAGAGCTGTCACACAGACAGCTCTCCAGCGACCAACGATGCCGGTAACCAGGGTAAACATCGGGTAACTAAGCGCAGGGCCGCGCTTAGTAACCCGATGTTTACCCTGGATACCATGCTAAAAGTTAAAAAAAACAAACACTAGATACTTACCTACCGCTGTCTGTCCTCCAGCGCTGCGCTCTGCTTCTCTGCACTCCTCCTGTACTGTCTGTGAGCCGGAAAGCAGAGCGGTGACGTCACCGCTCTGCTTTCCGGCTCACAGACAGTACAGGAGGAGTGCAGAGCACAGCGCTGGAGGACAGACAGCGGTAGGTAAGTATGTACTGTTTGTTTTTTTTAACTTTTAGCATGGTATCCAGGGTAAACATCGGGTTACTAAGCGCGGCCCTGCGCTTAGTTACCCGATGTTTACCCTGGTTACCAGTAAAGACATCGCTGGATCGGTGTCACACACGCCGATCCAGCGATGTCTCCAGGGAGTCCAGCGGCGAAATAAAGTTCTGGACTTTATTCAGCGACCAACGATCTCCCAGCAGGGGCCTGATCGTTGGTCGCTGTCACACAGAACGATTTCATTAACGATATCGTTGCTACGTCACAAATAGCAACGATATCGTTAACAATATCGTTATGTGTGAAGGTACCTTAATACTATTGGTGTGGTGATCCCATTATTTGTGATGCATGTACTTTTTCTCTTGTGCTGTTGGTTTACATTGATATGCATCAGGTGATCCCCCTTATCTTTTCTATTTGAGGTGGATAGTGCCCGCTCAATCTATGTTTTTGGTTTTACACCAATACAATACAAGAAATTAATTAATCATATCAGTTAATCTAATGCAAATAGCTCTATTTCAGTGTTAAATCCATTAGGTTTCAGTGTATCCAGCTCAAATATCCATCTCCTCTCAACTCTAGACATACTTAGAACCACCTCCTCTCCAAATGGATTCTTACTGATTGTTTCGCCTATACCTATGATCCTATATAAACTGACCACCATGTTTTTGCACCTAATTCTTTGATAGAGGTTGCTCTAACATTTTTTTAGAAATATTCCTCATATCTTTTCAATTAGGGCCAGTGGTAGTTATCTCAATTCAGTTTTGGTATTGCTTGGGATTTGTTTTAAAAAAATATATATTAGGAAGTGAAAGTGACATTTTACCTTTATTCTGCAGGTGAGTACTATTACAACAATATAGTGTTTTTTATGTTTAACTCCTTTCTGCCAGCTGATGGAATAGTACGTCAGCTGGCAGATCCCCTGCTTTGAGGTGGGCTCCGGTGGTGAGCCCACCTCAAAGCCACAACATGTCAGCTGTTTTGTACAGCTGACATGTGCGCGCAATGAGCATGAGTGGAATCGTGATCGGCCTGCGCCCATTAACTAGTTAAATGCCGCCGTCAAACGCTGACAGCGGCATTTAACTAGCGCTCCCGGCCGCACAGCCGGAAGTGCTTGCACCGCTGACCCCGTCACATGATCGGGGGTCATCGGTGCATTGCCATAACAACCAGAGGTCTCCTTGAGACCTCTATGGTTATTGATGGCCGATTGCTTTGAGCGTCACCCTGTGGTCAGCATTCAAAGTACACCTGCCTTTCTGCTACATAAAGGTGATCTGTGCTTCACCTCTATGTACCAGAGCCGATCGTGTAGTGCATGCTTCTAGCCTCCTATGGAGGCTATTGAAGCATGCCAAAATTAAACAAAGTGTTTAAAAATATAAAAAGATCAAAAATATATAAAAGTTCAAATCACCCCCCTTTCGCCCCAATCAAAATAAAACAATAAAAAAATCAAACCTACACATATTTGGTATTGCCACATTCAGAATCGCCCGACCTATCAACAAAAACAAAGGATTAACCTGATCGCTAAATGACGTAGCGAGAAAAAAATCAAAATGCTAAAATTACGTTTTTTTGGTCGCCACAACCTTGCATTAAAATGCAATAACGGGCGATAAAAAGAAAGTATCTGCACCAAAATGGTATTATTAAAAACGCCAGCTCAGCACGCAAAAAATAAGCCTTCACCTGACCCCAGATCACGAAAATTGGAGACGCTACGGGTATCGGAAAATGGCACAATTTTTATTTTTTTATTTTTAGCAAACTTTGGAATTTTTTTACCACTTAGATAAAAAAGAACCTATATATGTTTGGTGTATATGAAGTCGTAATGACCCGGAGAATCATAATGGCAGGATAGTTTTAGCATTTGGTGAACCTAGCAAAAAAGCCAAACAAAAAACAAGTGTCAGATTGCACTTTTTTTGCAATTTCATCGCACTTGGAATTTTTTTCCCGTTTTCTGTTACATGGCATGGTAAAACCAATGGTATCGTTCAAAAGTACATCTCGTCCTGGAAAAAGTAAGCCCTCACATGGCCATATTGACGGAAAAAAAAAGTTATGGCTCTGGGAATGAGGGGAGCGAAAAACAAAAACGAAAAAAATGAAAAAAGCTCCGGGGGTGAAAGGGTTAATGGAAAAAAAATATTTGGTTTGCTAATGAGGATTTAAAATTATAAAAATATTATCTGGTTTGCTAATCAGAAATTAATTTCCTCATCTTCTCCAATTGTGTGAGTCGGCACTTATTGGACTGCACACGGATAAAATCAGTGTGCAGTCTGATGTTTTGCACCCACCAATAGACTTGTATTGGTGGCTGCTGTCCGATTTACACTGCCAATTGCCACATGCAACAAATTTTTTCTCATTCCGACTCAACAAGTATCCCTGATGGGTAATATATGTACAGTTAGGTCCATATATATTTGGACAGAGACAACATTTTTCTAATTTTGGTTATAGACATTACCACACTGAATTTTAAAGAAAACAATTCAGATGCAGTTGAAGTTCAGACTTTCAGCTTTCATTTGAGGGTATCCACATTTAAATTGGATGAATGGTTTAGGAATTTCAGCTCCTTAACATGAGCAACCCTGTTTTTAAAGGGACCAAAAGTAATTGGACAGATTTGAATTATTTTAAATAAAATGGTTATTTTTAGTACTTGTTTGAAAACCCTTTGTTGGCAATGACTGCCTGAAGTCTTGAGCTCATGGACATCACCAGACGCCGTGTTTCCTCCTTTTTGATGCTCTGCCAGGCCTTTACTGTGGTGGTTTTTGGTTGCTGTTTGTTTGTGGGCCTTTCTGTCTGAAGTTTAGTCTT
Organism: Ranitomeya imitator; assembly: GCF_032444005.1. Lineage (NCBI taxonomy): Eukaryota > Metazoa > Chordata > Amphibia > Anura > Dendrobatidae > Ranitomeya > Ranitomeya imitator. The sequence continues at coordinate 455,587,092 of NC_091286.1, read as the reverse complement.
TAACAAGTGAAATGCATGCTCAAATGGGTTGAGATCAGATGACTGACTTGGCCATTCAAGAATATTCCACTTCTTTGCTTTAATAAACTCCTGGGTTGCTTTGGCTTTATGTTTTGGGTCATTGTCCATCTGTAGTATGAAACAACGACCAATCAGTTTTGCTGCATTTGGCTGGATCTGAGCACACAGTATGGCTCTGAATACCTCAGAATTCATTCGGCTGCTTCTGTCCTGTGTCACATCATCAATAAACACTAGTGACCCAGTGCCACCGGCAGCCATGCATGCCTAAGCCATCACACTGCCTCCGCCGTATTTTACAGATGATGTGGTATTCTTTGGATCATGAGCTGTACCACGCCTTCGCCATACTTTTTCCTTTCCATCATTCTGGTACAGGTTGATCTTGGTTTCATTTGTCCAAAAAATGTTATTCCAGAACTGTCTGGCTTTTTTAGATTTTTTTTAGCAAAGTCCAGTCTAGCCTTTTTATTCTTGATGCTTATGAGTGGCTTGCACCGTGCAGTGACCCCTCTGTATTTACTTTCATGCAGTCTTCTCTTTATGATAGATTTGGATATTGATACGCCGACCTCCTGGAGAGTGTTGTTCACTTGGTTGGCTGTTGTGAAAGGGTTTCTCTTCACCATGGAGATAATTCTGCGATCATCCACCACTGTTGCCTTCCATGGGCGCCTAGGTCTTTTTGCATTGATGAGTTCACCAGTGCTTTCTTTCTTTCTCAGGATGTACCAAACTGTAGATTTTGCCACTCCTAATATTGCAGCAATTTCTCGGATGGTTTTTTTCTGTTTTCGCAACTTAAGGATGGCTTGTTTCACCTGCATGGAGAGCTCCATTGACCGCATGTTTACTTTTCTGCAAAACCTTCCAAATGCAAGCACCACACCTCAAATCAACTCCAGGCCTTTTATCTGCTTACTTGAGAATGACATAACGAAGGGATTGCCCACACCTGCCCATGAAATAGCCTTGGAGTCAATTGTCCAATTACTTTTGGTCCCTTTAAAAACAGGGTGGCACATGTTAAGGAGCTGAAACTCCTAAACCCTTCATCCAATTTAAATGTGGATACCCTCAAATGAAAGCTGAAAGTCTGAACTTCAACTGCATCTGAATTGTTTTGTTTAAATTTCATTGTGGTAATGTCTATAGCCAAAATTAGAAAAATTTTGTCTCTGTCCAAATATATATGGACCTAACTGTATATATATATATATATATATATATATATATATATATATAAATATATATATATATATTTATATATATATATATGTATATCCTTACAAAAAATATCCCTTCAGTAACAAGGCTTGAATTCAGAATTTAGATTTATTTGCAAAATATGCAATGAGCTGATTAATACTACTCTTACTTGCTGACTCTTGATGTAGTATATTAAAGAAGTATTATTTCACGGTCACACATAAAGTGGTGATGATGACACTGCTATGACAGTTCACTTGAACCTTTGATTTCTATTCACAGCTCATCACTTGAAGTAGTACACCAGAATGGCAAATCCCCTTTTTCTTTCCCTATGCTGCATGCTCTGACATCCTACACCAACACAGTGCAAGCATATGGCTTTCCTTGGCCAGCATCTACCTTTAATACTGCTTGTGGTAGCACCTTGATTGGCTGTGCTACACAATGTGATTCAATTGCTGCAGAGTATTGTGGGTAAGCTCACCGAGTGTGCAGCATGTGTGAGATGGCAACAGACTTTTTTTTGCAGATCCACGTCAATCAAATTTCAGATTGTTAGAATTTCGCTCAAATTTGATCCACCTTGGATAAACAGCTCATCTCTACAGAAGACCATTTTTTAATGAAATTTTGGATCTTTTTTTTTTGGGAACTTTTTTGCCACATTTTCCTTTAGCGAATGTAAGGACATAGCACTCACTAAACATTTTACATTTTGTCATCTGAAAAAACAAAAGGGAGATCACGATTACAAAAGAAAAAAATATAAGTCATGCTTACCACTGAAATCCATTCCACCAGCTTCAGAGCTGTCTCTCTTATGAACTCTTCAAAACCGAACGTGATGCCGTTATGACCAGCAGTGATCTGACATCTGGGGCCAGTGATTGGCTCAGGTGACTGATGGTCATTGCCTCTAGTCTGACAGAGACTGTTGTAGCAACAGCGATGGACCTGGAGTCTGATTCTTGAAGTAAGTATGGTCCACTTTTTTTTATTCTCCTACCCGATAATGTTTTTTTAACCATGGCTTCAATCCTTTACCTTTTTTAAGAAGAGTGAATAACTTCTTTAAGTAGGGAACTAATCCTATATGTCCTGCTCTAATACATTATAGCTCAATTGCTGAAATGTGGTTCTGCCAGTTAGGTTACTCACATTTAATTCCCATTTTATAGAAATGAATTTGAATAGTTCTGTTTAAATGTTTGAGCAATAGTTTAAAATAGACAAATATTTCCCTCAAGAAAGTGGATTAGGTCAATGTTGCTTCTGATTTCCTTAGTACTCTAAACTTTAACTTAATGTCCTCAACCTACCTGTAGCTGATGATATACAATTATGTTATTTGTCATAAAGATTCATAGGATTACGTACACTGCTAGGCACACTGAAGAGTATGTCTTATTACAAGTTATTCATCATTTCTTCTGCATTATCATTGGTTGTTGTTGGAGTTTAATGTTATTTAATAGCCCTATAAGATTAACACATGGATAAATACAGCCAATACATAAAGGTTTGGATACATTTGTCTCCTTTGTCTCTCATGTACCGTATTTTTCAGACTATAAGATGCACCGCACCATAAGACGCACCCCAAATTTTCAGAAGGAAAATAGGGAAAAAAAATATAATCAAATGGGCATCTGTCTTACAGTCCGAATTAAGCTTACCAGGGATGGATCGGCACAGGTGGAGGAGTGGACACAGGGGTTGTTTGGTGGTCCAGGCTGGTGTGGTGGTCTCCGGGAAATCCCATCCCAGGCTGTTGCGGCTGTGGTGCTCTGTAGTGTGGCGGTGGTGGTGGTCCTCTGTGGGGCGGTGCGGTGGTGCTCTTCTGTGGGGCGGCAGGGCTCCGCTGGCATTTTGTGAAGCCTGGAGGCTCCCGCAGATCCAGTGCTGTGATGCGGTGGCCTCTGAGAAAATGGCCACTGGGGGCGATGCATGCTCAGATTCAAATCTTGTTGCCGAGTTCTGAATCTAAGCATGCGGTGGCCTCCTGGAAAATGGCCGCCGGGGGTGGCGCATGCTCAGATTCAGATCTCGGCAACGACATCTCATCCTGAGATCTCGGGATGCGATCTGAATCTGAGCATGCACCACCCCTGCAGCCATTTTCCTGGAAGCCACCGCATCGCAGTACTGGATCTGCGGGGGCCACCAGGCTTTCATGAAATGCCAGCAGAGCCCCGCCTCCGAAAAGAGCATCATCACAGCCGCCGCCCCACAGAGGAGCACCACCGCCGCCACCTCACAGCTGCACCAGCCTGGGAAGGGACGCTGCATCTCCCTGCCATAGTATTTGTAAGTATATTCCGACCATAAGACGCACCTCCATTTTCCCCCAAAAAAATTTTGGGGAAAAGTGCATCTTATGGTCTGAAAAATACGGTATGTTTTATGTCTTTTATGCACACTTTTTAGTCAGGGCATCACAATTGTGTTAACACCTAAGTTGCACTGTAGATAATTTTGTCCTTACTTCTTTTCTCAGAAATAAATCAGTTGCATATTCTCCTCCCTCTAAAGGCTTAACAGTGGGAACTCAAGATCCTGACCTGAATGAGCAATCTTTCACTTTAGTTACACTATAATTATAAACTACATTCTACAAATCTTTCCAAACTCTTCTGTAAATTTTATGAATTATTATCCGGCAAACTGAAGACTGCTGTCTGTTCCCACTTCAGTTGCTTTCCCATATCTGAAAAATGTCTCTTAAAGGTAACATGAAACAACTCCTATCACCCCAAACCATATGTATGTCTGTTTATCTGTTTGAAATATAAGACAGACTATACTTTTTATATCCCCAACCTGCTTCTCCAGTTGTGGAAATTTGCCTAACAAAGGTATATGCAAATGAGGCTCCAATTATATTGCATGGTTCAAATGGCATTTCTCTTTGTATTAAATGGGAACTTTACTTTGCATAAATTAATATTATAGGGAAATAGAGAAAACTTTATGATATATCTTATCAGAGAATCTGCTTCTGTTTCCCTTCATGAGACAAGTATTCCCCTCCCACTGCCTCCTGAACTCACCATCCCCTCTGGAAAAAATAACTTAAAGGGGTATTCTCAAGCTATTAAATTTCTTTAATTAGTTAGACAGCATACAAATAAGCAAGTTTACAATTGACTTATTTTTTCCACCTGCTGTCATTCTTCTGCAATGAGAGCTTTAATCTTTCATACTATCAAGCTTGTATCCATGCAGCTCATCCAAAAGTATCTGCCCATATATGGCTGATCGTGCGCAGAAGTAAAAATCCAGGAAAGAAGTTAACTCCTAACATACCAGCCATCTCAATCTAGCCTATTGATTTATATACAGCAGTTAGCTGCTCTCCATCCTCCCCTCCATCTCAGCTCCTGACAACCTGCTTTACAAATCTTGCTAAATCACTGGACCACACTATGAACTTCTCTTACAGCAGTTCTCCTATTCATCGCTCTCACTTTCCTGAGCCTTGTGCTTGTTCAAATGCCCTGTTATTTCTATGTGTAAATATAGTGATAACAGACTAGACTCAGAACAAACCACTGTTATCTGAATGTGCTACAGCAGAAATTGTGCTGAACTTTATCATTCTACTAATACTCCAGCTCAGCCAGATCTGTCATTAGTAGTGTTGAGCGATACCTTCCGATATTGGAAAGTATCGGTATCGGATAGGATCGGCCGATATTCAAAAAATATCGGATATCGCCGATACCGATCCCCGATCCCAATGCAAGTCAATGGGACCAAAATATCGGAATTAAAATAAACCCTTTCTTTCCTTGTAGGTTCATTCTACTTGAAGGAAAACAACTAAGAATAATGCAGGATGTATTTGGGGAGGTGGCGGAGACATTAAAGTCATAGAGGTTTAGCCCAATCAAATAGAATAGCATGTTTTTTTTTTTTTTTAAAGACGTTCGGAGTGACAAAGATATTGACTATGTAAATTTTTTTTTAATTTTGTCAGATATTGATGTTTCACTATTCCACGCCCTTCCCCTTCTTTTTTTTTTACTTTTCCCACACTTTCATCTTCATCATCATCAGCATCTTTGACATCAACTTCTTCTTCACCTTATTCATCTTCTTCTTCATCCTTTACCTTTTTTTTTTTTATTACATTCTTCATATTCATTTTATTCAACTATTATTATTCTTCCTATTCTACATATTCATTTTATTCAACTGTTATTATTCTTCCTATTCTACTTCTTTATCATATTCTCATTTGTGACAGGCATTCCCGTAGTTGTTATCTATAAAAGTTGGAAGATTACACCTTCCGTTCTGCCAGTCACAAAAGTTACATTTGTCCGCGTTCAGTTTGGCCTGCAGCATCAGGCTTTATCCAGGGGCACCACGAGGAGGAACGGACTCACCCCCATACACTGCTTAGTCTTCTTCTGCATATAATTTAGATAATATCTTTTGCTCTGATATTAAGTGTTATGCTTAATGTTCTTCTGCTCTTTGTTCTGCAGCCTCTTGTTCTTCTGCTTCTCGGTCTTCCATGTCGTCGTCTCCAGGGTCGTCGTCTCCAGTGTCGTCGTCTCCGCCGTCGTCGTCTCCGCCGTCGTCGTCATCGGGGTGGTCTTTCTGGTCGTCGACGTTAGGGTCTTCAACTTGGAAATGTAGCAGAAGGTACAAGAAGGCTGAGAAAATGCCAAGAACCAGCTGATGGAACTGGAACTCGGATGGCTACCCGAAGGTTCAAGAGCTTATGGAACTACCGAGGACCAGCTGACGTTACTGGAACCCGGTTACTAAGCAGGAGGTACCCGTGCTAAAAAGCACTACCAAGGACCGCCTGATGTTGGCGGAACTCGGATACCCAGAAGGAGGCACCTAAGCCAAAGGCTCTGCCCGGAACCAGCTGACGGTACTGGAACCAGGATGGGGAGCAGAAGGTACAAGAGCAAAAGACACTGCCGAGAACCACCTGACGGTACTGGAACCCGGATGGGTAGCCGAAGGTCCAAGAGCCAATGGAACTACCGAGGACCAGCTGACGTTACTGGAACCCGGTTACTAAGCAGGAGGTACCCGTGCCTGAAAGCACTACCAAGGACCACCTGACATTGGTGGAACTTGGATACCCAGAAGGAGGCACCTAAGCCAAAGGCTCTGCCCGGAACCAGCTGACGGTACTGGAACCAGGATGGGGAGCAGAAGGTACAAGAGCAAAAGACACTGCCGAGAACCAGCTGACGGTGCTGGAACCAGGTGGTGGACCCGAAGGCCCACAGGAGAGGAGAGAACAGCTAGGCCGTGAGGCAGCCGCAGTTACCGAACCCCAACAGTCCTACAGGGGGAGCTGGGCCTACTGGCACTACAGAACCAGCCTTGACTACCAATTCATGCAGCCCACATAGGAATTTCCTAAACTGGAGGCACCCTGGAGTTGGCTAACCCGACAGCAACACGACGGGGCAAGCATAGGTGTCTCAGCGAGTTTGACACAACCCGGAAACAGCTGACGGTGCTGAAACCAGGTTTGGCACGAGGGAGTACCTGTGACAAAAACACTGCCGAGAACCAGCTGGCGGTGCTGGAACCCGGATGCGTTGCCCCAGTGTGCAAGAGCCAATGGCACGACCGAGGACCAGCTGACGGTGCTGGAACCCGGTTACTAAGCTGTAGGTGCCCGCGCTTAAAAGCACTACCGAGGACCGCCTGGCGTTGGCGGAACTCGGATACCCAGGAGGAGGCACCTAAGCCAAAAGCTCGGCCCGGAACCAGCTGACGGTGCTGGAACCAGGTGGTGGACCCGAAGGCCCACAGGAGAGGAGAGAACAGCTAGGCCGCGAGGCAGCCGCAGTTACCGAACCCCAACAGTCCTACAGGGGGAGCTGGGCCTACTGGCACTACAGAACCAGCCTTGACTACCAATTCATGCAGCCCACATAGGAAGCTCCTAAACTGGAGACACCCTGGAGTTGGCTAACCCGACCGCAACACGACGGGTCAAGCATAGGCGTCTCAGCGAGTTTGACACAACCCGGAAACAGCTGACGGTGCTGAAACCAGGTTTGGCACGAGGGAGTACCTGTGACAAAAACACTGCCGAGAACCAGCTGGCGGTGCTGGAACCCGGATGCGTTGCCCCAGTGTGCAAGAGCCAATGGCACGACCGAGGACCAGCTGACGGTGCTGGAACCCGGTTACTAAGCTGTAGGTGCCCGCGCTTAAAAGCACTACCGAGGACTGCCAGGCGTTGGTGGAACTCGGATACCCAGGAGGAGGCACCTAAGCCAAAGGCTCGGCCCGGAACCAGCTGACGGTGCTGGAACCAGGTGGTGGACCCGAAGGCCCACAGGAGAGGAGAGAACAGCTAGGCCGCGAGGCAGCCGCAGTTACCGAACCCCAACAGTCGTACAGGGGGAGCTGGGCCTACTGGCACTACAGAACCAGCCTTTACTACCAATTCATGCAGCCCACATAGGAAGCTCCTAAACTGGAGGCACCCTGGAGTTGGCTAACTCGACCGCAACACGACGGGGCAACGCATAGGTGTCTCAGTGAGTTTGACAGTACCCAGAAACAGCTGACGGTGCTGGAACCAGGCTGGGCACGAGGGAGTACCTGTGACAAAAACACTGCCGAGATACACAGCAGGGGAACAGCTGGCGGTGCTGAACCCCAATAACACATTGGCGGGTGTTTTTCTCTGTGCAGCGCGCATTTCCGGGCAAAAACTAGCGGTGTTAGAGCCCAGGGTCAGCAGGAGGAGGAGAGGAGCAGAGTGTAGGCCGAAGCCTAGTTGAACCAATTTCAAAGGTAACCTTTAACCCCCCCTCAGGTGTTGCAAGGTACAAGAGCCACACCTTGTGCAGCATTAATGCTGCACAAGTAAATGGTTGCTCTATTTATTTTGCTCCTTGCACACGCTGAATAAAACACGTACACTATTTAGCCCATTATACTGTCAAACAGTAGTGGAGGCGTGACTTGTCTTTTTAAGGAGACGCAGCACAGGTGTCCAAAATAACACCTTGGTGCATGGGCGCAGCTTCCTGAGAGTTGTTATTTGCTGTACAGGAGTCTGCGCTCTTGTTATCCCTTGGCCATGCGCTGTGAGCGCTGCCTGTCTTCTGACCTCATTTCTTGTTGGCCGGTGCGGTTAGCGATGGCCATGAAACCCAGACCCGCAGTGTCTTTTCTTTAAGTCACACTACGGGGCTGGGATTCGTGACCTTGCGCAGTAAATTTTTTCGCCTGTCACTCATGTCCTTACACCTGCATCAGACTGGGCGGCCTCAGCTGATCCCTTCTCGCATGCCGCGGCCATGAGGCCGGACAGTCTGAAGAAGGCGGAAGGAGATGAGTTAAGACAGGCGAAGATATGCACTGCTCGTGCCCATCAATCACACCCTCGCAGTCAAAATAAGTAAGACAACGAGGAGCATTGTTTCAGGCAGGGCGGACGCACAGGCGCAACAAGCCAACCAATGATGTCAGAAGACGGGAAGCGCTACCAAGGGGGGTGCTGCGTATCATTAGAAAGGAAAGTCACACCTCAGGGACAGTGGAATGGTCTCAATGAGACACATTTTGTACGTGTTGAGTTCCACGTGGGCAAGTAGAAAAAGTCAGCCACCTTGTACAAATGCAGCATTACTGCTGTACAAGGTGGCTGTTATACATAGAAACACCTGGGGGTGGGGGGCAGGCTCCCTTCAATTTCAGTTCATGTGCCTGTGTGGCGTTTGCAGGTCACGTTGCCGGCTACACAGCAGGGGAACAGCTGGCGGTGCTGAACCCCACTAACACATTGGCTGGTGTTTTTCTCTGTGCAGCTAGCACTTCCGGGCAAAAACTAGCGGTGTTTGAGCCCAGGGGCAGCAGGAGGAGGAGAGGAGCAGAGTGTAGGCCGAAGCCTGCACTGGTGTCAGCTTTTGGTCAGTTGTGCCAGCGTGGCTTGTGCTGGACACGATGCCGGCTACACAGCAGGGGAACAGCTGGCGGTGCTGAACCCAACTAACACATTGGCGGGTGTTTTTCTCTGTGCAGCTAGCACTTCCAGGCTACAACTGGCGGTGTTATAGCCCAGGGTCAGCAGGAGGAGGAGAGGAGCAGAGTGTAGGCCGAAGCCTAGTTGAACCAATTTCAAAGGTAACCTTTAACCCCCCCTCAGGTGTTGCAAGGTACAAGAGCCACACCTTGTGCAGCATTAATGCTGCACAAGTAAAAGGTTGCTCTATTACTTTTGCTCCTTGCACACGCTGAATAAAACACGTACACTATTTAGCCCATTATACTGTAAAACAGTAGTGGAGGCGTGACTTGTCTTTTTAAGGAGACGAAGCACAGGTGTCAAAATTTACACCTAGGTGCTGGGCGCAGCTTCCTGAGCGTTGTTATTTGCTGTACAGGAGTCTGCGCTCTTGTTATCCCTTGGCCATGCGCTGTGAGCGCTTCCTGTCTTCTGACCTCATTTCATGTCGGCCGTTGCGGTTAGCGATGGACATGAATCCCAGACCCACAGTGTGTTTTCAAAAAATCACACTGCGTGGCTGGGATTCGTGGCCTTGTGCAGTAAATATGTTTGCCGCTCACACATGTCCTTACACCTGCTTCAGACTGGGCGGCCTCATCTGATCCCTTATCGCATGCCGCGGCCATGAGGCCACCCAGTCTGAAGAAGGCGGAAAGAGATAAGTGAACACAGGCAAACATATGCATTGCACATGCCCATCAATCACACCCTCGCTGTCCTAAAAAATAAGACACAGAGGGGCGTTGTTTCGAGCAGGGCAGAAGCACAGGCGCAGCCAGCTAACCAATGATGTCAAAAGACGGGCAGCGCTACCAAGGGTGGTGCTGCGTATCATTAGAAAGGAAAGTCACACCTCAGGGACAGTGGAATGGTCTCAATGAGACACATTTAGTACGTGTTTATTTAAACGTGGGCAAGGAGAAAAAGTCAGCCACCTTGTACAAATGCAGCAGTACTGCTGTACAAGGTGGCTGTTATACATAGAAACACCTGGGGGGTGGGGGCTGGTTCCCTTTAATTTCAGTTCAGGTGCCTGCATGGCGTTTGCAGGACACGTTGCCAGCTACACAGCAGGGGAACAGCTGGCGGTGCTGAACCCCACTGACACATTGACTGGTGTTTTTCTCTGTGCAGCTAGCATGTCCGGGCAAAAACTGGCGGTGTTAGAGCCCAGGGTCAGCAGGAGGAGGAGAGGAGCAAAGTGTAGGCCGAAGCCTGCACTGGTGGCAGCTTTTGGTCTGTTGTGCCAGCGTGGCTTGTGCTGGACACGATGCCGGCTACACAGCAGGGGAACAGCTGGCGGTGCTGAACCCCACTAACACATTGGCTGTTGTTTTTCTCTGTGCAGCTAGCACTTCCGGGCAAAAACTAGCGGTGTTTGAGCCCAGGGGCAGCAGGAGGAGGAGAGGAGCAGAGTGTAGGCCGAAGCCTGCACTGGTGGCAGCTTTTGGTCGGTTGTGCCAGCGTGGCTTGTGCTGGACACGATGCCGGCTACACAGCAGGGGAACAGCTGGCGGTGCTGAACCCCACTAACACATTGGCTGGTGTTTTTCTCTGTGCAGCTTGCATTTCCGGGCAAAAACTAGCGGTGTTAGAGCCCAGGGTCAGCAGGAGGAGGAGAGGAGCAGAGTGTAGGCCGAAGCCTAGTTGAACCAATTTCAAAGGTAACCTTTAACCCCCCCTCAGGTGTTGCAAGGTACAAGAGCCACACCTTGTGCAGCATTAATGCTGCACAAGTCAAAGGTTGCTCTCTTAATTTTGCTCATTGCACACGCTGAACAAAACATGTACACTATTTAGCCCATTATACTGTCAAACAGTAGTGGAGGCGTGACTTGTCTTTTTAAGGAGACGCAGCACAGGTGTCAAAATTTACACCTAGGTGCTGGGCGCAGATTCCTGAGCGTTGTTATTTGCTGTACAGGAGTCTGCGCTATTGTGATCCCTTGGCCATGCGCTGTGAGCGCTGCCTGTCTTCTCACCTTATTTCATGTTGGCCGGTGCGGTTAGCAATGGATATGAATCCCAGGCCCGCAGTGTGTTTTCAAAAAATCACACTGCGTGGCTGGGATTCGTGGCCTTGTGCAGTAAATATGTTTGCCGCTCACACATGTCCTTACACCTACTTCAGACTGGGCGGCCTCAGCTGATCCCTTATCGCCTACCACGGCCATGAGGCCGCACAGTCTGAAGAAGGCAGAAGGAGATGAGTTAAGACAGGCGAACATATGCACTGCACATGCCCATCAATCACACCCTCGCAGCCAAAATATATGAGACAACGAGGGGGGTTGTGTCGGGCATGGCGGACGCACAGGCACAGGCAGCCAACCAATGATGGCAGAAGACGGGCAGCGCTACCAAGGGGGGTGGTGCGTGTCATTAAAAAGGAAAGTCACACCTCAGGGACATTGTAATGGTCTGTAATGAGACACATATTTTACGTGTTTAATTCAACGTGGGCAAGGAGAAAAAATCAGCCACCTTGTACAAATGCAGCAGTACTGCTGTACTAGGTGGCTGTTATACATAGAAACACCTGGGGGGGTGGGGCCAGGTTCCCTTTAATTTCAGTTCATGTGCCTGCGTGGCGTTTGCAGGTCACGTTGCCGACTACACAGCAGGGGAACAGCTGGCGGTGCTGAACCCCACTAACACATTGGCTGGTGTTTTTCTCTGTGCAGCTAGCACTTCCGGGCAAAAACTAGCGGTGTTTGAGCCCAGGGTCAGCAGGAGGAGGAGAGGAGCAGAGTGTTGGCCGAAGCCTCCACTGGTGGCAGCTTTTGGTCGGTTGTGCCAGCGTGGCTTGTGCTGGACACGATGCCGGCTACACAGCAGAGGAACAGCTGGCGGTGCTGAACCCCACTAACACATTGGCGGGTGTTTTTCTCTGTGCAGCTAGCACTTCCAGGCTACAACTGGCGGTGTTATAGCCCAGGGTCAGCAGGAGGAGGAGAGGAGCAGAGTGTAGGCCGAAGCCTGCACTGGTGGCAGCTTTTGGTCTGTTGTGCCAGCATGGCTTGTGCTGGACACGATGCCGGCTACACAGCAGGGGAACAGCTGGCGGTGTTGAACCCCACTGACACAATGGTGGGTGTTTTTCTCTGTGCAGCCAGCACTTCCGGGCCCCAACTGGCGTAGTTAGAGCCCAGGGTCTGCAGGAGGAGCAGAGTGTAGGCCGAAGCCTAATTGAACCAATATCAAAGGTAACCTTTAACCCACCCTCAGGTGTTACAATGTTGAAGAGCCACACCTTGTGCAGCAGTAAAACTACACAAGTTAAAGGTTGCTCTTTAAGTTTTGCTCATTGCACACGCAGAATGAAAGACGTACACAATTTAGCCCATTGAACAGTAGAACTGTATTGGAGGCGTGACTTGTCTTTTTAAGGAGACGCAGCACAGGTGCACATAAATAACGCCTTGGTGCTGGGCGCAGCCTCCTGAGCGTTGTTATTTGCTGTACAGGAGTCTGCGCTATTGTGATCCCTTGGCCATGCGCTGTGAGCGCTGCCTGTCTTCTCACCTCATTTCATGTTGGCCGGTGCGGTTAGCAATGGCCATGAATCCCAGACCCGCAGTGTGTTTTCAAAAAATCACACTGCGTGGCTGGGATTCGTGCCCTTGTGCAGTAAATATGTTTGCCACTCACACATGTCCTTACACCTGCTTCAGACTGGGCGGCCTCAGCTGATCCCTTATCGCCTACCACGGCCATGAGGCCGCACAGTCTGAAGAAGGCGGAAGGAGATGAGTTAAGACAGGCGAACATATGCACTGCACATGCCCATCAATCACACCCTCGCAGCCAAAATATATGAGACAACGAGGGGGGTTGTTTCAGGCAGGGCGGACGCACAGGCACAGGCAGCCACCCAATGATGTCAGAAGACAGGCAGCGCTACCAAGGGTGGTGCTGCGTACCATTAGAAAGGAAAGTCACACCTCAGGGACAGTGGAATGGTCTCAATGAGACACATTTTGTACGTGTTAAGTTCCACGTTGGCAATGAGAAAAAGTCAGCCACCTTGTACAAATACAGCATTACTGCTGTACAAGGTAGCTGTTATACATAGAAACACCTTGGGGTGGGTGGCAGGGTCCCTTTAATTTCAGTTCATGTGCCTGCGTGGCGTTTGCAGGTCACGTTGCCGGCTACACAGCAGGGGAACAGCTGGCGGTGCTGAACCCCACTAACACATTGGCTGGTGTTTTTCTCTGTGCAGCTAGCACTTCTGGGCAAAAACTAGTGGTGTTTGAGCCCAGGGGCAGCAGGAGGAGGAGAGGAGCAGAGTGTAGGCCGAAGCCTGCACTGGTGGCAGCTTTTGTTCTGTTGTGTCAGCGTGGCTTGTGCTGGACACGTTGCCGACTACACAGCAGGGGAACAGCTGGCGGTGCTGAACCCCACTGACACATCAGCTAGTGTTTTTTCTGTGTAGACAACACTTCCAGGTGGCAACTGACAGTGTTGAAACCCAGGGAATCAAAGAGGAGCAGAGTGTAGGCCGAAGCCTGCAGTGGAGCAAGTTGAAAGGGAACTTTTAACCCCCCCCCTAGGCATTTGTTGCTGAAAGAGCCATCTTGTACAGCAGTAATACTGCACATGGAAAATGGTGGCTCCGAAAATTATGCTCCTTGCAAATGCTGAAGTACACACTCATATAATGTGTCCCCTCACACCGTCAAACCATCCCGGAAGTGGGACTTTCCTTTGTAATGTGACACAGCACAGCCGTCATTCCAACCCCCTTGGTGCCGTGCGCCACCTCCTCAACGTTGTTTGGTTCTGTCACGGAGCCCGCGCTGTAATGTTATCCCTTGGCCATGCACAGTTAGCGGTGCCCGTCTTCTGACATCATTTAGGTGTCAGGCTGGCAGTGCCTGTGCGTCCAAGCTGCCCGAGATCCAACTTCGCAGTGTCATCTAATGTAATCCCACTGCGGGCCAGGGATCCATGGGCATGCGCAGTGCATATCATCGCCTCTCACTCACCTCCTTCCTGCTTCTTCAGACTGTGCGGCGTCACGGCCGTGGCATGCTATTAGGGATCAGCTAACGCCGCCTAGTCTGAAGAAGCGTGAAGAAGGGGAGTGAGAGGCTAGTATATGCACTGCGCATGGCCATGGATACCAGGCCCACTGTGGGATCACATTAGACGACACTGCGAGGTGGGATTTCGGGCAGCGTGGACGCACAGGCGCAGCCAGGACGACAACAAATGATGTCAGAGGACGGGCAGCGCAAACTGTGCATGGCCAAGGGATAACATAACAGTGCAGGGTCCAGGACGGAATCAAACAACGCTAAGGAGGCAGCGCACGGTGCCAAGGGGGTAGCAATGACGGCTGTGCTGCGTCATATTACAAAGGAAAGTCCCACCTCAGGGACAGTTTGACGGTGTGAGGGGACACATTACATGAGTGTGTAGTTCAGCGTTTGCAAGGAGCATAATTTCAAGAGCGACCTTTTCCTTGTGCAGTATTAGTGCTGCACAAGGTGGCTCTTTCAGTAACAAACGCCTAGGGGGGGGGGGGGGACAGGTCCCCTTACATTTTAGTTGTGCCAGCGTGGCGGTCGCATGACACGTTGCCGGATACACAGCTGGGGATCAGCTGACGTTACTGAACCCCAATAACAGAGGAGCGACTGTTGACTGTGCAGACAGCACTTCCAGGCACCAACTGGCGGTGTTAGAGCCCAGGGACAGCAGGAGGAGCAGATTGGAGGTATTGCCGCACACACAGCTGGGGATCAGCTGACGTTACTGAACCCCAATAACAGAGGAGCGACTGTTGACTGTGCAGACAGCACTTCCAGGCACCAACTGGCGGTGTTAGAGCCCAGGGACAGCAGGAGGAGCAGAGGAACAGAGTGTAGGCCGAAGCCTGATTGGAGCAAGTTGAAAGGGAACCTTTAACCCCCCCCCCAAGACGTTTGTAGCTGAAAGAGCCATCTTGTGCAGCACTAAGGATGCAAAAGGAAAAGGTTGCTCTTTTAATTATGCTCCTTGCAAACACAGAAGTAAACACTAAAAATGTGTCCCCTTATACCGTAAAACCGTCCCAGAGGTGCAAATTTCCTTCGTAATGGGACACAGCACAGCTGTCATTCCTATCCCCTTGGTGCCATGCGCTGCCTCCTCAGCGTTGTTTTAAGCTGTCACGGAGCCTGCGCTGTTCTGTTATCCCTTGGACATGCCCAATTAGCGCTGCCTGTCTTCTGACATAATTTGGTGTCAGGTTGTCAGTGCCTGTGCGTCCACGCTGCTCCATATCCCACCTCGCAGTGTCGTCTAACGTAATCCCACTGCGGGCCTTGGATCCATGGGCATGCACAGTGCATATCCTCGACTCTCACTCCCCTCCTTCCCTCTTCTTCAGACTGTGCGGTGTCACGGCCGTGGCATGCTATTAGGGATCAGCTGACAGCGCACAGTCTAAAGAAGGTGGAGGGAGATGAGCGAGAGCCCGAGGGGAAGATATGCACTGCGCATGCCCATGGATCCAAGGCCTGCAGTGTGATTCAATCAGAAGACACTGCGAGGCGGGATCTCGGGCAGCGTGGCCGCACAGGCGCAGCCAGCCTGACACCAAATTATGTCAGAAGACAGGCAGCGCAAATAGGGCATGGCCAAGGGATAACAGAACAGCGCAGGCTCCGTGACAGCTTAAAACAACGTTGAGGAGGCAGCGCATGGCACCAAGGGGGTAGGAATGACGGCTGTGCTGCGTCACATTACGAAGGAAAGTCCCAGCTCTGGGACGGTATAACGGTATCAGTGAACACATTTTATAAGTGTTAAGTTCTGCGTGTGCAAGGAGCTAAAATAAAAGAGCTACCTTTTCCTTGTGCAGCATTACTGCTGCACAAGATGGCTCTTTCAGTAACAAACGATGGGGGGGGGCAACAGGTTCCCTTACATTTAGGTTGTTGTGCCAGCGTGGCGGTTGCAGGACACATTGCCGGCTACACAGCTGGGGATCAGCAGACGTTACTGAAACCCAATAACACTGGGTTGTATGTTTTTACTGTGCAGCCTGCACTTCTGAGCCGCAACTGGCGGTGTTGGAGCCCAGGAATAGCAGTTCAGGTGGTAGAAAGATGAACACATCAGGAGACCTGGATGACACCCAATTACTTAATCAGGCAGAGGAGTGGCAAATTCCTGCGAGATCCAGGCCTGGTTCATTTTCAGGAAAGTAAGCCGGTCAACGTTATCGGAGGATAGTCGCATGCGACGGTCTGTTAGTACACCACCTGCGGCACTAAAGACACGTTCCGATAAGACACTAGCCGCAGGGCAAGCCAGCACCTCCAATGCATACTGGCTTAGCTCTGGCCATGTATCCAGCTTAGAGACCCAAAACTTGAATGGGGAAGAGCCGTTTGGGAGTACAGTAAGAGGGCAAGCCATGTAGTCTGTCACCATCTGACGGAACCGTTGCCTCCTGCTGACTGGAGCCGCCGGTGATGGTGTAGACATTTGGGGCGGGCACACAAAAGTGTGCCAGAGTTGTGCCATACTGGGCTTGCCTTGGGCAGAGGCACTGCTTCTGCTCCCTCTTTGGGCAGAGCCTCCCCCACTGCCTCGACGCACTGAGCTGCTTTGTAAAGCACTAGCAGCACTCCTCTCAGTTGGACTGGAGAAGATGATGGAATTCACCAGTGTGTCATGGTACTCCCGCAATTTACGCTCCCGGGTCAACGCTGGGATGAGGTTTTGGACGTTGTCCCGGTAGCGAGGATCGAGGAGGGTGAACACCCAATAATCAGGCATGTTGAGAATGTGGTCGATGCGGCGGTCGTTTCTCAGGCACTGCAGCATGAAATCCACCATGTGCTGCAGACTGCCAACCGGCCCAGAAACGCTGTCCCCTGCTTGAGACATGATCTCTGCCCGCTCGTCATCACCCCACCCTCGCTGTACACACTGACCACTGGACAATTGTGTCGCTCCCTCCTCTGGACGGAGCTCTTCCTCCTCCATTGACTCCTCCTCATCCTCCTCACAAAGTGGCCCCTGCGTACCCCTTTGTGAGGAACCACGTGGCGCTGACTCTCCAGAAGCTGATGGAAAAGGTGACTCCTCATCCTCCACCTCTTCCACAACATCATCCCTTAACCCTTGCAAAGTTTGCTGAAGCAGGCAGATAAGGGGGACAGTCATGCTGACTAGTGCATCATCTGCACTTGCCATCCGCGTGGAATAATCAAAAGGACGCAAAACCTGGCAGACGTCCTTCAGAGTGGCCCACTCTGTGGTTGTGAAGTCTGATCGGCGCTGACTGCGACTTCTTTGCGCCTGATGCAGCTGGTACTCCATAACTGCTTGCTGCTGCTCACACAACCGCTCCAACACATGTAACGTGGAATTCCACCGGGTAGGTAGGTCACATATGATGCGGTGTTCCGGAAGGCGGAATCGGCGCTGCAGAGCAGCAATGTGGGATCTTGCCAAGCTGGAATGCCGCAAGTGAGCACACTCTAGGCGGACCTTGTGCAGCAGGGCATCAAGATCCGGATAGTCCCTCAGAAAACTCTGCACAACCAAATTGAGCACATGTGCCAGACATGGGATGTGAGTGAGGTTGCCAAGGGCCAAAGCTGCCACCAGATTTCGGCCATTGTCACACACTACCATGCCTGGCTGGAGATTCGCTGGCAGTAACCACACATCGCTCTCCTGCTTGATGGCATTCCAGAGCTCCTGCGCTGTGTGGCTTCGATTCCCCAATGAAACTAGTTTCAAGACGGCCTGCTGACGTTTGGCCACGGCTGTGCTCATGTCGGTCATAGGTAAACGTTCACGGGTCCATGTGGAGGTGGACTGTGACGGATCCTGCAGAGATGATTCTGAGGAACTTGTGTAAGAGGAGGAGTCAATGCGTACAGACTGGATTCCTGCAATCCTTGGAGTGGGCAGGACACGTCCTGCGCCACTCGCACGATCTGTACCTGGCTCAACAACATTAACCCAATGGGCAGTGAGGGAAACGTATCGCCCCTGTCCATGCTGACTGGTCCACGCATCGGTGGTGAGGTGGACCTTGCTACTGATGGCGTTCAGTAGCGCATGTTTTATGTTTCCCTCAACATGCCTGTGCAGGGCAGGGACAGCTTGCCTGCTGAAGTAAAAGCGGCTGGGCACCTTGTACTGTGGGACTGCCAATGCCATCAAGTCACGGAAGCTGTCAGTCTCCACCAGCCTGAATGAGAGCATTTCCAGGGACAACAGTTTGGCAATGCCTGCATTCAGAGCCTGTGCTCGGGGGTGGTTGGCCGAGAATGCCCGCCTTTTCTCCCATGCCTGTACTACCGATGGCTGTAGAGTAGACTGGGAGTGTGAGGATGACTGGGAAGGTGGTGCTGTGGGTGGAATTACACAAGGTCTCTGGACAACAGTGCCAGAGGTTCTTCCATGGCGATCCTGGGAGGAAGCCAAACCAGCTGTGCGTTAGCTGGAGGAAGAGGCAACACGAGCTGAAGAGGTGGTAGCTGCCGCTGTTGGTTGGCCTACATCTTCAGTGTGTTTCTGTAACTCCACCGCGTGCCTGGTCCGCACATGTTTCCACATATTTGTGGTATTGAGGTTGCTGACATTTTTCCCTCTTTTTACTTTCTGATGACACAGCTTGCATTTGACAAAACAAATGTCATCTGCAACTGTGTCAAAACAGGACCAGGCACTGCAAGTCTTGGGAGCGTCCTTTTTGGCTTTGGAAAGAGACAGGCTCCTAACGGGTGCCAAAGTGGAGGCTACAGGCTCCGCAGTCTTCCCCCTCCCTCTCCCTCTTTGGCCCGTAAAGGGAATCTCTTCCTCAGAGCTGCTCCCACCACCTTCCTGTTCCTCACGCCACGATGGGTCAACGACCTCATCATCTCCACTACCCTCTGCCACCAACTGCTCCTCCTGGGTAGTCTCGGCAGCACAGTACGCACCAGAAAGTGGCACCTGAGTTTCATCATCAGATGCGTACTGCGCTGTGGTCACCGGAGGCACTGGCCCACCCGCCTCTTCAGAGTCAGAGAGACAAAGCTGTTGGGCATCACTGCACACTGCCTCTTCTTCCATTTCTCCAATGCTGCTTGGCTGGCCCCCTGTTTCCAAGCCAAGAGATTCAGAGAACAGAAGTAGAGACGGCTCCTGTCCTGGGCTCTCTGACTGCCTGGCCAATTTGGCAGGTGGTGAAGAGACAGATGGCTGCTCTCCAGTGCTCTGTGCCTGCGAGGATGTGGCACTAACTGAAGTCGATGCCGAGGCGTTAGCTGCCATCCACCCGACAACGGCTTCAATTTGGTCTTCACGCAGCAGCGGTGCACGGCGCTCTCCGACAAAGCTGCGCATGAAGGACTGTTCCCTGCTGAAACTGAGTGACGACGAGTCACCGGTGCCCGCAGCAGGCACAGAATCACCACGTCCTCTCCCTGCTCCTCTCCCTGCTCCGCGCCCACGCCCACGTGCCTTACTCCCTGCCCTCTTCATCTTGGTTGACAGATAAAGATAAGCAGAAAAGTACTAAGGCCTTAGTGTGCTTATTCCTGAAATGCTCCTCCTAACAGGGGTAAGAAACACTAATGTTGTAAAGTGTGGACTAAACTTTATTATTTTTCAAATGTGGCCTACACAAGTGTTAAGTTGTGTTTGGTGAACTTTCCTTTTTTTTTTTCTGCAGATCGGACTACAGAGCAAGTTTAACTCACACGGGGACCGTGCAGACAGCCGTAAACGGCGCTGCAAGGCCCCAAAACCCTCCTCTAGGTTATCCTATGTAGTGTTTTTCCACTATTTAGCTGGAGACGGGTGGAAAGACACTAATAGGAATTTTTATTTTTAAATTTTAAACAGGCTGCACTATTTGAAAAAAAGGAAATTTTTTTTCAAGGTATGAGGCAGTATCGCACCCTGAGCTGAATCCAACCGGCTATGGCTGCACACAGACTACAGGGCGAGCTGCGCTCACACAGAGACCGTGCAGACAGCCGTAAACGGCGCTGCAAGGCCCAAAAAAACCCCTCTAGGTTATCCTATGTAGTGTTTTTCCACAATTTAGCTGTAGACGGGTGGAAAAACACTAATAGGAAAATTTTTTTTTAAATTTTAAACAGGCTGCACTATTTGAAAAAAAGGTAAATTTTTTTCAAGGTATGAGGCAGTAACGAACCCTGAGCTGAATCCAACCGGCTATGGCTGCACACAGACTACAGGGCGAGCTGGGCTCACACGGAGACCGTGCAGACAGCCGTAAACGGCGCTGCAAGGCCCAAAAACCCCCCTCTAGGTTATCCTATGCAGTGTTTTTCCACAATTTAGCTGGAGACGGGTGGAAAGACACTAATAGGAAATTTGAGAAAAAATGTGCAGCAGGCTGCACTATGAGCAAAAAAGGACAACTGTGTGAGGCAGTGTGAACCCCCCCTGAGCTGAATACAACTGGGTATATGGCTGCACACAGACTACAGAGTGAGCTGCACACACACACACACACACACAGAGACCTTGCAGAACGCTGTTAAAACAGCGCTGCAAGGCAAGAGCAAGGTGAACAGTGAAGAACACACAGCGTTTTGCTAAATTAGCCTTGGGAAAGGAAAATAAAGCAATTAGCTATCTCAACTGGCCCTCAGTTAGAACACAGCGTCCTGTCCCTAACTGAAATCACAGCAGAGTGAGCACAAAATGGCGGCAGCGTTTTTTATAGTGCAGAGTGACATCATTTCAGCAGCCAATCACAGCCTTGCCAGTACTTACATGCCCACCATGCTAAACAGGATGTGCCCACACTTCCATTCATTCCTCATTGGCTGCTGCGTTCAGTTTGAATTCTGGGAACTTCCGATTCTGGTATCCGATACGCGGGAAGTATCGGAATTCGGTATCGGAATTCTGATACCGCAAATATCGGCCGATACCCGATACTTGCGGTATCGGAATGCTCAACACTAGTCATTAGAGAAGTGTCGGACCTGCCAGAAAACAGAAGTAAGGAGACTGCATTGCTGTGAGCAGCTCAAAAGACAACTTGAGACTACTCATTTAACTTCATCTTAATCAAGACAGTACGTACTGCCAGCAAAGTGAGATGTCAAGTTACACAGCCTGTTATATTCTATGGAGAGGGAAATGAGGAGGAAGAGTGATGTACATAATGAGAAAACATGCAGAGGTAGACACAGGCATATTAGTCTAAGCTTTCTAACAAGTCTCTTACCTCATAGCAGATAGTCTTCTTCCTCCAATTCAGAGTCAATTGCAAATTAAGTTGTACACCATGCAAAGGAGTAGAGTGTTAAAAATACAGGCTCCATATCATGGCCAGAAATATTGTTTATTGTTCATGCACATACACATAACATGTACATACCCAACAAATATAGTAGCACTTCGTAGCACTATAGCATGCAAACATGAACTATATGAAACTTAAATTGCCTTACTGCACTAGAAAATATGAAAAATTCAGAAAACTTAGCACATGAATTTCCCACAATGAGGCGATTCTCGTTGTTGGGAACCTATCTATTGTGAATCCTCACTTAGATTGAAGTCTACCTTTGTATGGGAAGGTAGGATTCTGCTATAATCATAAACTCCTAAGGTGGAGGGGCGGAGCATTCAGTTAGAAAGCCTATGTATACAAATATCAAAAGACTGACCATGAGTCCATCTTTTGCTAGAATGGAAGCCTATAGCGCCAGATCCGTCAAATGATGGAATTTGGTGACGGAATCCGTTTTTTTTAACTAAGCATGCTCCGATTTTTTTTAGGATCCAATTAACTGGATCAGCTAGTCGGATCCGGCAAAAAATACGGATCCGTTACATCAGTTTTGCACAATCTGCAATGGATCCTTTTTTTCAAAATTTGACGGTTTGTGACTGATGGCAAAAAACTGATGTGTGTAATCAACCTTACAGCTTCCTTTCCTCCTGACCATCCAAGCTAAAAACAGTAGTTTTCACAACAAAACAAGTGTGGGCACAACACTACTGCCCTCCCACAAAATCTACCACTTGGCAAGCAGGAAACTATGCAATGGGTTCTATTTTTCATGTCTTACGCATTAACTTATAATCCGTCATAGAAATATGTTTTATTGGCCGATTTTTTTCTCATGTCTCTGGTTCTGTTAGGTTTTATAACTATTTAGGTGACATGCCAGGATAAGCGTTAGCTTGGAAGTAAACAACTTGTAAGCTTTTTTCAGGGTATCTCTACATTAGGTTTTTCATCAACAACTGTATGTAAATGAAATGTGATGTGCAAATATCATACTTTGAGTTTGTATACAGTAAACTAATCTATATTCTCAATTTCCACAATCAAAATGGCTTATTATATATTTTAGGATACCACTAAATCCCTCTTTCGTGCTGCATCAACAAATATTTATTGTATGAGGATTACAAATGTATGCTTCTAGATAAAATGAACCTTATCGGAGATTTATATGTGCCTACAGATATCTGAATCCTTTCCCTGCCTGTATATTCAGTATACATGGTTTCGTGTATTCAGCTTCCAGAAGCTAATCTGAACAGTATTTTTCATGTATGTTAACTCCACAGCTGTTTGCCTAGCTACCTGCTCTACATTTTATTCTAAAATCAAAAGACGAATCATGTTCAGCAATGCGATAAAAAATGCACCATGTACTTTGTGTAATAAGTAGCATAACCTATTAAACAATTGAAAGGCCACAGTGGCGTTCTGCTGCATTCTTTCTGAATAACATAAAAGGTATACTTTAGAGAGAAGCAATCATTTTAGTAAATAAAATATTGCATTATAATGATGTGGATATTGAATGATCTAGTGAAGATTGCATTAGAGTTTAAAGTTACATCTGTTGTGTAGGGAATAAAGATGTGGTAAAAATCTAGGTTTTCTGGCACCCAGAGCAAAAATGCAGTTTGGTGCGCCCTCCTATACATATCTTGAGTATTTTGAGTATTTTTCATCTAAATGCTCATATGAGATTTGCACACTTACATCCATGTGCTCATTAAGTGATAAAGATAAAGATTATAAAGATTCTTAAGGCTATGTGCCCACGTTGCGGATTCTAGGCTCCAGTCACAAGGCATTAAGGACACTGCTCTCTCCTGGTTCTCCTCCTATCTTTCTGACCGCTCATTCAGTGTTCTGTTCTCTGGCTCCACTTCATCTCATCTTCCTCTCACTGTCGAGGTACCTCAGGGCTTTGGAATCTAGACCCCTTTGGAACTTCTCTACATGTGTATTGATCACCTTGAACCCCCAGGTTCAGAGAATTTTATTACATTAATCCTTGAAAATAAAAATGAAATCACATTTTTCCTACAATAATCTTTTTTAGCTCCAAATATTGTATTTTTACAAGGGTAACAGGAGAAAATAGACCCCAAAACTTGTTGTGCAATCTCTCCTGAGTTCACCGATACCCCATATGTGGTCAAATACTACTTTTGAGGTACAGTGCAAAGCTTGCACTTGTTTGAGTGTGCCTTGTTACATTGGCAGAGCCCATAAGGTGCCAGAACAGCAGAAGCCCCAATAAGTGACCCCATTTTCCAAACTAAACCTCTCAATGAATTCACATAGGGGTGTATTGATTATTTTGACATAAAAGGTATGTCACAGAATTTTATACCATTGGGAAGTGAAAAAAAATTATTTACATTTTTACCACCAAATTTGTGTATTAGCCCCAAGCTTTACATTTTCATACTGGGAAATGGGTAAAAATGGCACCTAAATTTGTCCCACAATTTCTGCTGAATGTAGAAATCAAAAACAAGAGAAGTCCAGCTCCACGAACTTGTGAACAAACTTCTTTCTTTATCCACCAAAAGTGCTCAGCAGAGGGTAAAACAACATCAGCATTGGCAGCTACATGATATGCGACATTGACTCGTTTCAGGTGACTACGCACCCTCAATCATGAGCTGTACGTCTCTTGTTTTTGATTGTTCACACCTTAACACAGCGTTCCTGTGCTCCAAGCACCTAAGGAGGTCCATTACGGTGACCTGAACTTTTTTCTACTTTGAATGTAGAAATATCTCATATGTGGATGTACAATACTGCTTATCCATACGGAGAGACTCGGGAGGGAAGGAGCGCTATTTGCCTCCTGGAGCACAGATTTCCCTAAAATGTTTTGCGAATTCCATATAAAAGAGCCAGTAAGCGTTAGAAAAGCGGAATCCTCCCTCAAGTGACCCCATTTTGGAAATTATAACCCTTTGGGAATTTATCTACAGATGTAGTGACAATTTTGACTCCATCTGTGTTTTTCAGAAACGAGCACCATTGGATGTTAC
Source organism: Ranitomeya imitator (assembly GCF_032444005.1). Lineage (NCBI taxonomy): Eukaryota > Metazoa > Chordata > Amphibia > Anura > Dendrobatidae > Ranitomeya > Ranitomeya imitator. The sequence goes on along the minus strand of NC_091286.1, from coordinate 455,562,548 downwards.
TGAGTGAAAATTGCAAACTGCCATCGTAGTGACCAGTAAGCTGTAGTGACCAGTACGCTGCAGTAACCAGTACATTGTAGTGACCAGTACATTATGCCCAGCTCATGCTTCTGGAGACACACCCCTGTAAATTAGGAAGGCTCTCATCACTACAGAAATGCCAAACATGTGGGCGCTAAATTTGGCACACTGGTTCTCAGAAGGGAGCTGACATGCGCACCCGATCCATATTATAGGCCTTTCCCATATATTGTTTTGGGAAAGGTATGTATATATATTCATGCATATACTTCTATGGTATAACAATCCAATTGTGGCATGTCTTTATTGCTGTCGTTTAATATCATTTATATTTGGGCTGTTTATATATGAATATCTTGGGACCAGTAGTGTGGTTGTTGTATTTTATATGTTTTTATTTTTGTGCATTTGTTTCTTTCTTCAATAAATTATTTTTGTATTTTTTGCTATTCAGTTTGTATTTTTTTGGGCGTGCGCCCTATTTGCATAGCTTTCTTTCTCTTGTTGTTTTTCCATGCGCACCCGATCGTGGCGCCGTATATTGTATTGCGCTTTACGGGAATGCCGCTCATGCAGTGCCGTACATATACGGCACATGTCAGGAAAGTTTTAATTATTAGGGTTTCCAGATTATTTAGTTATTTTAATGATTCTTTTTTTGTACATTATCTGTAATAAAGTAATTATATATTAATTCTTAACTGCTCTGAGGCCCATTTCTTTTTTGGTTACATTACATATTTTTGGTGGTAGAGCTAAAACTGTCTGGTTCCCTTTTGGTAATATTTAGGTATAAGTTAGTACAACTACCCTTTTTGCACTCCCTGTAAGGCTATGTCTAAATAACAATTCCACAAGTGTTTTTGAATAACTTATTTTTTGGTGAGCTCCTTTGACATTTCCCTATATATCATATCCAAAAGAAAATGGATTTTTTCACATATTAATATTAGGTCCAAATTTCTGCACCTACTTTTGACAGCACTATGCGGTACTATTTTATTTATTAGCAGTTACATAAATCTGTTTTCAGTAATCCCTTAATGTGATATCAACCAATTCCTGTAAATTTTCAATGTTTGGTCATGGGCTTTTAATGAAGTTTGTCATGAGGATTTCACTCCCCAAACTATTTCTATGAATATGTAGCTCTTTCGTAGACAAAGCAAAAAATACCTTCACGTGGCCAGTCTGTTTCTCCGTTACTGAGAAGCCAGCATTTGAATTGATATGCAAATGATGCTTTAAGATTATGGTACATCTGAAAGCTTTGTCACTCAAGCTCTATTTCTTGCTCACAGCCATCTCCTCCTGCATGACTCACAGCTTCTATGCTGTGTGACTTCTGGAAAAGAAGTCATCATCAACCTGGGTATAGAGCTGGTCTGACAGAGACTATAGATCTACCATAGCCCTTCAGCTTCATATGCATATTAATTTAAATGCCTATTTCTCTGTAAGATATCAGATTTGACCATGTATGGCTGGACTTGTCTTTGAATGAGGTAAATGAGTATATAAATCGTTTGAGGACAGAAATCCTGTTGACACATTTCCTTTAAACCAACACCATTATACATTTTCTGTAGATGATTGAATTTACCAACTTTGTTTAAATTTTCCACAAAATTTGATTTGCAGTGAAACAATTCACCACAAATTGCAAGTTCTGATATGTCTTAATTGCTGAGAACAGATGAGCAACAATCGGAGGATTCCTTGGACTATTGATCCCATTTCAAGCTCTTTAATGCAAACTCAGTCTTAGAAATGTCAAAATGACCTCAATATACATGGCTATGGATGAAAAGTGACCTCAACATATATGGCTATGGGTAAAAGGTGACCTCCACCTATATGGCAATGGCTAAATGGATGGTAACCGGTGATAGCCAAAATCATGTTTAAACACTGCTTTAACAGATTTTAGTCTTCTTAAATTATAATGATGTTCAATAAATTATCTCTTTTTGGGGGAAACATTTGTCATGCTGGCGTTTATACACAGCCAGTGAACACAAAAGTAGCATTTTTCTTTTTCAGAAGGAAGGAGGGGCAAAATTATCCCTATTTGGGGAGTAGGAATAACTTTGGTGTTGGCTATATGAAGAAGTTATAGTTTTTTCACAAGCTGGCCAAAAACTGTCCCTATTTTGGGATCTGCCACTCGTTAGTTGTTTTCAAATTGAAGAAGCAGAAGTTTTTTTAACAATCTGGGTTTGCTGTGATGAAATTGATTGGCTTTTCAACAAGCAAAGCAAAAGCTATCCCTATAATTTTAGGGGTAATAAAAAAGTAAAGCATATTTATTTTTTTCTATTTTTTAAACACTATTATCCCAACAAAAGCTGTAATCACGTGCTTTGGTGAAATTGTACTAGTAAAATAAGTATAAAAAAGTTAAATGTGTACCTTTTTTGTTTGTTTCAGAAAAAATTTGTTTTTTTTTTTCAAAAAGGACGTGACAAGTAATGCCAGTTTAAAGACTTGCCTGCTAGGTACTGGACACATTGCAAAAGCCAGCACCTGAAACAAGGCACAGTAGTTTTGTGATATGTATAGGTATAAAATTGGACTAGTAAAAGTTAGTAACATACATAACTTGTGAGGTAGACAGTTTGCATTTTAATGTCTGCAATGTTTGGATTTATTTTTGTTTTTGTTAAAAAAAATAATATAGAAACTAAAAAAATAAATTACTCCCTCAAAAATAAACGCACAAGACATGCAAAACCTGACGTTTATAACTTGCCAACATGCACACTCTCTGACTCCAGTTTTTTCTTTAGTAGAAAACATAGGACCAAGAAGTCTTACACTCTCTCCTCCTTTCAACTTTATTTCAGAATTAGGCTGGAGTCACACACAATGTATAAAAAATCAATCCGTTTTACACGGACGAGAATCGCAGAAATGTTCCCTGAACAGTGATCCTTATGTTATCCATGTGCAATGCGAGGATGCGATTTTCTAGCATGTAAGCATCTGTGTGACATCCGTGTGACATCCATGTGGCATCCGTATGGCGAGATTTACTCGCCGGATTGCAAAATGGACATATAATGGATCCATGGCCTCAAATATTAGTGAAAACATATATACAGTCCATAAATATATATATATATATATATATATATATATATATATATATAGCTCTGTATGAAATATATATATATATATATATAGTACAGCCAAAAGTTTGGACACACCTTCTCATTTAAAGATTTTTCTGTATTTTCATGACTATGAAAATTGTAAATTCACACTGAAGGCATCAAAACTATGAATTAACACATGTGGAATTATATACTTAACAAAAAAGTGTGAAACAACAGAAATGATGTCTTATATTCTAGGCTCTTCAAAGTAGCCACCTTTTGCTTTGATGACTGCTTTGCACACTCTTGGCATTCTCTGGATGAGATTCAAGAGGTAGTCACCGGGAATGGTTTTCACTTCACAGGTATACCCTCTCAGGTTTATTAAGTGGGATTTCTTGCCTTATAAATGGTGCTGGGACCATCAGTTGTGTTGAGCAGAAGTCTGGTGGATACACAGATGACAGTTCTACTGAACATACTGTTAGAATTTGTATTATGGCAAGAAAAAAGCAGCTAAGTAAAGAAAAACGAGTGGCCATCGTTACTTTAAGAAATGAAGGTCAGTCAGTCCGAAATATTGGGAAAACTTTGAAAGTGTCCCCAAGTGCAGTGACAAAAACCTCAACGCTAGAAAGAAACTGGCTCTCATGAGGACCGCCACAGGAAAGGAAGATCTCTGCTTCTGAGGATAAGTTTATCCGAGTCACCAGCCTCAGAATTTGCAGCTTAACAGTAGCTCAGAATAAAGACCAGGTCAATGCCACACACAGTTCTAGCAGCAGACACATCTCTACAACAACCGTTAAGAGGAGACTTTGTGCAACAGGCCTTCATGGTAAAATAGCTGCTAGGAAACCACTGCTAAGGACAGGCAACAAGCAGAAGAGACTTGTTTGGGCTAAAGAACACAAGGAATGGACATTAGATCAGTGGAAATCTGTGCTTTGGTCTGATGAGTCCAAATTTGAAATCTTTGGTTCCAACCACCGTGTCTTTGTGTGACGCAGAAAAGGTGAACGGATGGACTCTACATGCCTCTTTCCCACCGTGAAGCATGGAGGAGGAGGTGTGATGGTGTGGGGGTGCTTTGCTGGTGACACTGTTGGGGATTTATTCAAAATTGAAGGCATATTGAACCAGCATGGCTACCAATACATCTTGCAGTGGCACGCTATTCCATCCAGTTTGCGTTTAGTTGGACCATCATTTATTTATCAACAGGACAATGACCCAAAGCACACCTCCAGGCTGTGTAAGGGCTATTTGACCAAGAAGGAGAGTGATGGGGTGCTACGCCAGACCTGAAACCAATCGAGATGGTTTGGGGTCAGCTGGACCGCAGAGTGAAGGCAAAAGAGCCAACAAGCGCTAAGCATCTCTGGGAACTCCTTCAAAATTGTTGGAAGACCATTTCTGGTGACTACCTCTTGAAGCTCATCAAGAGAATGCCAAGGGTGTGAAAAGCAGTCATAAAAGCAAAAGGTGGCTACTTTAAGGAACCTAGAATATAAGACATATTTTCAGTTGCTTCACACTTTTTTGTTAAGTATATAATTCCACATGTGTTAATTCATAGTTTTGATGCCTTCAGTGTGAATGTACAATTTTTATAGCCATAAAAAAACACAGAAAAATCTTTAAATGAGAAGGTGTGTCCAAACTTCTGGTCTGTACTATATATATATATATATATATATATATATATATGTTTCACACAGAGCTAGATAGCAGATGAGCCGGTAATTCACTTGTCAGCTTTTCCTAAATCATTACAGAACAAAGCAAGATATGTGACATGGTTTACATACAGTAAACCATTGCATATCCATTAGATTTATATATTTCCCTCACTAATAATGTTAGTAGTGTGTGTGTGTAAAATTTTGGAGCTGTAGGTGTTAAATTAAAGGATTAATTCACGGAAAAAACTGGCTTGGGCTCCGGGCAATTTTCTCCACCAGAGAGGGAAAGCCAGTGACTGAGGGCAGATATTAATAGATTAGAGAGGGACCATGGTTACTGTACCCCCCCTGGCTAAAAAATCTGCCTCCAGCCACCCCAGAAAAGGCGCAGCCTAAGTGATGTCAGCGGTAGTCACAGCGGCTGTGCAGACTCCCCGCCTGACCCGCGGTGAACTTGTCAGAGTGGGAAAATGTTCCGAAACTTTCCCACATTAATGAGTTCATATCTGGCCAGCCTGAGAGGCTGCGCAGGCAGCTTTTCATTCATTCCTCCGTGGTTTACAGCCCGGCCAGTAGTATTAGCACCGCTCCGGGTTGTAAACTATTTAACCCCTTGAAATGGATTGCAGCCTGAGACTTGATTGTACGGTGGGTAGGTATGGGATATTGCTGCTTTTTTATTTTGGATTTTTTTACAGAAGAATGAGGGCTTTGCTTGGATTGAGAGTGTAATAAAGATATTAAACCTGTGTGTTTCATTATTTCATTATTTCAAGCTGGGTGACAGTTAGAAAGCCGGGTTGAGGGAAGAGTGCCAGGGAGGCTAGTGCTGATCTGGAACACCCCAATAAGTTTGCTAAGTTGGCAAATGAGGGGGTGCCAGTACAGGGGTAGCACTGCTGCAGCCAGGCATGTCCTCTGAAAACCGGAGGAGTGACTGCTACAGTAAGGAGGGAAATAGGAGAGCAGGGCAGGCCAGACAGGTGCTGGTAGTAGGGGTCTAAATTATTAGGAGAACAGATAGGGCAATCTTCACAAAGACAGGGATCGTCGAACAGTGTGCCGCCTACCTGGCACTCAAATACGACACATCGCTGATCGGGTGGACAGATTACTGGGAGGGGCTGGTGAGGACCCAGCGGTCATGGTGCACATTGGCACAAATGACAAAGTTAGAGGTAGGTGAAAGGTCCTTAAAGATGATTTCAGGGAATTAGGCTGCAAGCTGAAAGCAAGGACCTCCAACGTGGTATTTTCCGAAATACTGCCTGTACCACGTGCCACGCCAGAGAGGCAACGAGAGATTAGGGAGGTTAATAAGTGGCTCAAGAATTGGTGTAGGAAGGAGGGGTTTGGGTTCCTGCAGAACTGGGCCAACTTCTCAGTTGGCTCCAGGCTCTACGCTTAGGACGGGCTGCACCTCAATGGGGAGGGTGCAGCTGTGTTGGGGGAGAAAATGGCTAGAAGGTTGGAGGAGTGTTTAAATTAGGGATTGGGGAGAGGGTATTCATTTTATAGGAGGGGAAGATAGTGCAGATAGAGATCTGGGCACAAAAAAGGAAGATCGGGGTGGCAGTGGCATGGGGGGTGGGGTTAGAACAGTTAATAATTTAAGAAAGAATAGAGGTACAGAGAGGAACATCAAGTGCATGTATACTAATGCCAGAAGCCTCGCCAACAAAATGGACGAATTAGAACTAATGTTGTTGGAGCATAATTATGACATGGTGGGGATAACTGAAACGTGGCTGGATGAGAGCCATGACTGGTCTGTTAACTTGCAGGGTTATAGTCTGTTCAGAAATGACCGAATGGACAGGCGAGGGGGAGGGGTGTGTCTATATGTAAAATTGTCCTTAAAACCCATCCGGCGTGATAATATAGGTGAATCTAATGAAAATGTAGAGTCCCTGTGGGTGGAGATAAGGGGAGGGGGAAAAAATAGTAAATTACTGATAGGGGTTTGTTATAAATCTCCAAAAATAATGGAGGCCATGGAGAATATCCTCGTAAAGCAAATAGATGAAGCTGCGACTCAAGGAGAAGTCATTATTATGGGGGACTTCAACTACCCTGAAATAGATTGGGGAACAGAAACCTGCAGTTCCAGCAAAGGTAATCGGTTTTTGACAACTATGAGAGACAATTATCTTTCACAACTTGTTCAAGACCCAACAAGAAGGGGGGCACTGCTAGACCTAATATTAACCAACAGGCCAGACCGCATATCAAATATAAGGGTAATAGTGATCACAAAATAATAAGTTTTCATGTATCCTTTAATAAGATGTGTAGTAGAGGGGTTACAAGGACACTCAGCTTCAGGAGGGCAAATTTCCAACAGATGAGAGAGGATCTTGGTGCAATTAACTGGGACGATATCCTGAGACGTAAAAATACACAAAGAAAATGGGAGACGTTTATTAGCATCCTGGATAGGACCTGTGCACAGTATGTACCGTATGGGAATAAACATACCAGAAATAGGAGGAAACCAATATGGCTAAATAGAGCTGTAAAAGGTGCAATAAGTGATAAAAAGAAAGCATTTAGAGAATTAAACAAAGAAGGTAGTGATGAGGCATTAAATAAATACAGAAATTTAAATAAATTCTGTAAAAAGCAAATCAAGGCAGCAAAGATTGAGACAGAGAGACTCATTGCCAGAGAGAGTAAAAATAATCCCAAAATATTCTTTAACTACGTAAATAGTAAGAAACTAAAAAAATGATAGTGTTGGCCCCCTTAAAAATAGTCTGGGTAAAATCGTGGATGAGGATGAGGAAAAAGCCAATATGCCAAATGACTTTTTTTCATCAGTATTTACACAAGAAAATCCCATGGCGGACAAAATGACTAGTGATAAAAATTCCCCATTAAATGTCACCTGTTTAACCCAGCAGGAAGTACGTCGGCGTCTAAAAATCACTAAAATTGACAAATCCCCAGGCCCGGATGGGATACAACCCCGAGTACTGCAGGAATTAAGTACAGTCATTGATAGACCATTATTTTTAATCTTTAAAGACTCCATAATAACAGGGTCTGTACCAGAGGACTGGCATATAGCAAATGTGGTGCCAATATTCAAAAAGGGGACAAAAACTGAACTCGGAAATTATAGGCTAGTAAGCTTAACCTCTACTGTGGGTAAAATCCTGGATGGCATTCTAAGGGATGCTATACTGGAGTATCTGAAGAGGAATAACCTCATGACCCAGTATCAGCACGGGTTTACTAGGGACCGTTCATGTCAGACTAATCTGATCAGCTTCTATGAAGAGGTAAGTTCTGGACTGGACCAAGGGAACCCAGTGGATGTAGTGTATATGGACTTTTCAAAAGCTTTTGATACGGTGCCACACAAAAGGTTGATAGATAAAATGAGAATAATGGGGATAGGGGAAAATATGTGTAAGTGGGTTAAGAGCTGGCTCAGGGATAGGAAACAAAGGGTGGTTATTAATGGAGCACACTTGGACTGGGTCGCGGTCAGCAGTGGGGTACCACAGGGGTCAGTATTGGGCCCTCTTCTTTTTAACATATTTATTAATGACCTTGTAGGGGGCATTCAGAGTAGAATTTCAATATTTGCAGATGACACTAAACTCTGCAGGGTAATCAATACAGAGTGTTAGGTCTCGAGTTCCCGCTTCTGCACAGGGGGAATCTCGAGCCGTCTCCGCTGCGGTCCCCCATTCCTATCCAGCCGCAGTGGAGCCTGCTCAGCAGGGACGTCGGTCCCAGCGTCTTGCTCGGTCTCACTCTGTTCAGAGAGTTACTGCTGCTTCTTCAGCTCCTGCCATTAAAGTCAGTGCTGGTCAGCAGCGAGTGGACTTCTCTGGGACTAAGTCCTTGTCTGCGCACACTGAGCATGCCCAGGGCAAGATCTCCCGTTGGAGATCGAGGGTCATGTGCTCAGACTCTGCAGCGCATTCTATTGGTCCTCTTGGCAGGTCTTGGAAGGGCAAAGTTTCTGTGGCCACTTCCTGTCCTGCAACTATATAAACTGCGCATGACCGCACGGCCATGCGCTAGTGTACAATTTAATACATGTGTTTGTTGTGAGTGCAAGTCGTTCTTTAAATACCCCTACCCTATTGTATGACTGTTCGCGTATGGTGTATGGCTGCTATCTAGCGCCCGACTAATCACTCAACGTGTCACACACGTATCAGCGTCTATTGCTGTGACCGCCAGTGCGGTACCACGCGCCAGTGTGCGCTTCCTGACCCACGTCTGGGTGCTTTGTGGTACCTGCCAGCACTGCACAGTTCGCACTTCGGTGCTATAATTATATATTTCCTTACACACCCAGTAGCGGTGTAGTGCCAGCAAGGGTCTAATCGGACTACAATCCCTGTTGGGGTTAAGTTCGCTGACCACTTGCTCGCGCTCTATGTGCGGTACCGCGGTCCTGTGACGCAACAGGATCGCTTTCTTCACGCTGGGTGAGGTTTAACCCACGCATGTATACTTTTGGATACCGCCATATAGTCTGTCATTTCCTAGCAGCAGGTTTCACCTGCACGGTGGACCCCGGACTGCGAACGCATCTATATCATCTCTCTTGGTGCGTTCCGCCAGTCCTAACATTACACTAGCGCCAGGGTCTGGCTAGTGATGACAGACAAACAGCAATCTCTGTGGTATATCCAGCAGCTGGAGGGTAGGTTGGCGGCTCTCGAGAGCGCGACTTCAGCTGTGGATGTTACTGCAGTAGCTGTACAGGCTGCCAGCGTGGCTGCAGCTACTATGTCCATTGCCACCCCTGTTCCGACACTATCTCGCCTCCCGCTGCCAGAAAAATTTTCTGGTGATAGCAAGTTTTGTAGGGGATTTGTGAGTCAGTGCTCTATTCACCTCGAGCTCCTGGCTGCACGTTTTCCCACAGAGCGGGCTAAGGTGGGATTTATTCTGTCTCTATTGTCGGACAGGGCGTTGGAATGGGCTACGCCGCTGTGGGAGCGTGGCGATCATGTGGTGCAGAGTGCTCCGCTGTTTCTGAGCGCTCTGAAACAGGTCTTTTTAGGACCTCAAGTCACCCATGATACTGCGCTCCAATTGCTGGCATTAACTCAGGGTGAGTCCTTGGTCAGTCATTTTGCCGTCCAATTCCGCACCTTAGCATCTGAGCTGGATTGGTCGGATAAAGCTCTTATCCCCATATTTTGGAGGGGCTTGGCTGACCACGTAAAGGACGCTTTGGCCACTAGGGAGATTCCTGCCACACTGGAGGAGTTAATAACTGTCTCCACTCGAATTGACCTCCGTTTTAACGAGCGGAGGTTAGAGCGAGCCCAGTGTAGGCAGAGATTTCAGCTGGCTCCTACTTTCGCCAAACCTCTGGAATCTCCGGTCCTGGTTCCTGAGCCAGGGAAGTGTCACAAGCAGGATCTAAGTCCCGGACCGCTTGTGCACTCAGGGTCTGTCATGTTTGCCAGCAGTCAGGACATCTAACCACCAGATGTCCTCAGCGGTCGAGGAAACGTCAGCGTCTAGTGGTAGTAGGTGGAGGTACACTAGACACGGCGACGTTTGCCTCTAAGTTGTCCTTTAAGGGGACAATTACTATTTGCTCATTCTCCCACTCGGTAGAGCTCTGCGTGGATTCTGGGGCGGAGGGCAATTTTATGTCTTCTGCCTTCGCCCAACGTCACGCAATACCCCTGGTAATGCTTGCTCAACCAGTAACGGTGCGAGTGGTGAATGGGTCGACATTGCCCTCACAGATAACACACCAGACCATCCCTTTTACTCTGTCCATGTCGCCATCTCATCAGGAGATAATTTCTCTGCTCGTCATTCCGGAAGGAATTGATGAGGTCCTGTTGGGAATACCTTGGCTACGGTACCACTCTCCTCATATCGAGTGGTCCTCAGGCAGAATTCTGGGTTGGGGTGAATCTTGTGGGGGTAGATGTCAGAGGGAGTGCGTTCAGGTTGCTACTACTGAGGTACCCGCAGATCTATCCTCTCTCCCCAAGCAGTATTGGTCTTATGCAGACGTGTTCTCCAAAAAGGCGGCGGAGGTCCTTCCGCCTCATCGCCCCTATGACTGTCCTATTGATCTCTTGCCTGGTGCTGAGCCTCCCCGGGGTCGAGTTTATCCTCTATCTCTCCCGGAGATGGAGGCAATGTCACAGTACATCCAGGAAAATCTGGCAAGAGGATTCATTAGGAAGTCAGTGTCACCTGCTGGGGCAGGGTTCTTCTTCGTGCAGAAGAAGAATGGGGAATTGCGCCCATGCATAGACTACAGGGGTCTTAACGCCATCACCGTTAAGAATAAGTATCCTTTGCCCTTGATATCTGAGTTATTCGATAGACTTCGGGGAGCAAGGGTATTTACTAAATTAGATCTGCGGGGTGCTTACAACCTGATTCGCATCCGTGAGGGGGACGAATGGAAGACGGCCTTTAACACCAGGGATGGGCACTATGAATATCTGGTGATGCCCTTCGGGCTCTGTAATGCCCCAGCCGTTTTCCAAGACTTTGTGAACGATATCTTCCGGGATATGCTTTCCACCTCGGTCGTAGTCTATCTGGATGATATTCTCATCTACTCTCCAGATATTGACTCCCACCGGAGAGATGTTTGCAAAGTCTTCGACCTCCTACGGGCAAACTCCCTCTATGCCAAGTTGGAGAAGTGTATGTTTGAGCAGGAGTCTTTACCTTTCCTGGGCTACATCTCGGCCCAGGGATTGGCTATGGATCCTGCCAAACTACAGGCAGTGATGGACTGGCAGGAACCCCATTCTCTGAAAGCGGTGCAGCGCTTTATGGGGTTCATAAATTACTATCGTCAGTTCATCCCCCACTTCTCAACCCTGGTAGCTCCCTTGGTATCCCTCACCAAGAAGGGAGCGAATCCTAAATTGTGGTCCGAAGAGGTCTCCAAGGCCTTCTCTTCTATTAAGTCCCACTTTGCTAGCGCTCCCATCTTACATCGTCCCGATGTGGATAAGCCATTCCTAATGGAGGTGGATGCCTCATCCGTTGGTGCAGGAGCAGTCCTCTATCAAAAGGATGCTCAAGGTCGGAAGCACCCATGCTTCTTCTTCTCAAAGACCTTCTCACCAGCGGAGAGAAATTACTCCATCGGGGATAGGGAGCTGCTGGCAATGAAGTTGGCCTTTTCGGAATGGAGACATCTCTTGGAGGGTGCTCAGTTCCCATTCCAAGTCTTCACGGACCACAAGAATTTGGTCTATTTACAGACAGCCCAGCGGCTGAATTCTCGTCAGGCCAGATGGTCCTTGTTTTTCTCCCGGTTCCACTTCACTCTACATTATCTCGCCGGGGAGAAGAACATTCGTGCTGACGCTCTCTCTCGCTCCCTGGTGTCAACTGTGGAGGAGGAGGATGAGCCTCGGATAAGTTGGAAACTTGGGCTGAAAGGTGGCAGATGAGGTTTAACAATGATAAATGTAAGGTTATACACATGGGAAGAAGGAATCAATGTCACAATTACACACTGAATGGGAAACCACTGGGTAAATTTGACAGGGAGAAGGACTTGGGGATCCTAGTTAATGATAAACTTACCTGGAGCAGCCAGTGCCAGGCAGCAGCTGCCAAGGCAAACAGGATCATGGGGTGCATTAAAAGAGGTCTGGATACACATGATGAGAGCATTATACTGCCTCTGTACAAATCCCTAGTTAGACCGCACATGGAGTACTGTGTCCAGTTTTGGGCACCGGTGCTTAGGAAGGATATAATGGAACTAGAGAGAGTACAAAGGAGGGCAACAAAATTAATAAAGGGGATGGGAGAACTACAATACCCAGATAGATTAGCGAAATTAGGATTATTTAGTCTAGAAAAAAGACGACTGAGGGGCGATCTAATAACCATGTATAAGTATATAAGGGGACAATACAAATATCTCGCTGAGGATCTGTTTATACCAAGGAAGGTGACGGGCACAAGGGGGCATTCTTTGCGTCTGGAGGAGAGAAGGTTTTTCCACCAACATAGAAGAGGATTCTTTACTGTTAGGGCAGTGAGAATCTGGAATTGCTTGCCTGAGGAGGTGGTGATGGCGAACTCAGTCGGGGGGTTCAAGAGAGGCCTGGATGTCTTCCTGGAGCAGAACAATATTGTATCATACAATTAGGTTCTGTAGAAGGACGTAGATCTGGGGATTTATTATGATGGAATATAGGCTGAACTGGATGGACAAATGTCTTTTTTCGGCCTTACTAACTATGTTACTATGTTACTATGTCCCTTCAGAGAGTCTGAGAACCGTAGCTCCGGTTTCGCTTGAGTCTGTGCCTCCGGGCAAGACTTTTGTTCCCATCAATTTGCGTCCGGAGGTTCTCTCGTGGGCTCATTCGTCCAGAGTGGGTGGACACTTTGGGGCAAAGAGGACATCTGAGTTGTTGGCGAGAATGTATTGGTGGCCACATATGGTTCGTGACGTAGGAGACTACGTTCGGGCATGTGTCTCTTGTGCCAAAAATAAGTCTCTCCGTCAACGGCCAGCTGGGTTGTTATACCCTCTGCCGGTGGCAGACAGGCCCTGGGAGATGGTCGGGATGGACTTTGTGGTGGGTTTGCCCAAGTCACGTGGCTGTACTGTCATTTGGGTTATCACCGACCATTTTTCTAAAATGGTGCATTTGGTGCCGCTTCCTCGGCTACCTTCTGCACGGGCCTTGGCAGCATTGTTTGTTAAACACATCTTCCGTCTTCACGGTATGCCAGACAAAATTGTCAGTGACCGGGGTCCCCAGTTTGCGTCTCGGTTCTGGAGAGAGCTTTGTCGCCTTCTCAGTATCGAGTTGAATCTCTCTTCGGCATATCATCCCGAGACGAATGGGTTGGTGGAGAGAGCCAACCAGACCTTGGTCACATATCTGCGACATTTTATCTCTGCTAAGCAAGATGACTGGGCATCTTTGCTACCGTGGGCAGAGATTGCTCTTAACAATGCTGTAGCTGACTCCACTGGACAGACTCCATTCCTCCTTAACTATGGTCAGCATCCGCGGGTACCTGTGCCCATGCCTGTGTCTTCTGCTGACTCCAGGGTGGCAGACTGGGCTGTGGAGGCACGGGACATTTGGGACCGCACGCAGGATGCCATTCGGGCCTCCAAGGAGAGAATGAGGTCCTCCGCCGATGTTCATCGGCGCCCCGCTCCGACCTTTGCTCCTGGCGACTTGGTGTGGCTCTCCGCCCGTAACATCAGGCTGCGAGTTGAGTCCACTAAGTTTGCTCCTCGCTACTTGGGTCCCTTCAAGGTTCTCGAACAGGTTAATCCTGTGGTCTACCGCCTGGCTCTTCCTCCTCGCTTGGGTATCACCGACACCTTTCATGTGTCCCTCTTGAAACCCGTATACATGTCCCGGTTTTCCGAGTCACCTGCCGGGACATCGGGTTCGTCTACGGACGATTACGAGGTGAACGCTATTTTGGGGTGTAAGGTGGTACGCGGCAAAAAGTTCTATCTGGTGGATTGGAAGGGTTATGGTCCAGAGAACAGGTCATGGGAGCCTGCTGAAAACATTCGGGCCCCACAGCTCATTGCTGCCTTCGAGCGTAGCGAGGCCCAAGGAGGGGGGGGCCCTAGGAGGGGGTGTAATGTTAGGTCTCGAGTTCCCGCTTCTGCACAGGGGGAATCTCGAGCCGTCTCCGCTGCGGTCCCCCATTCCTATCCAGCCGCAGTGGAGCCTGCTCAGCAGGGACGTCGGTCCCAGCGTCTTGCTCGGTCTCACTCTGTTCAGCGAGTTACTGCTGCTTCTTCAGCTCCTGCCATTAAAGTCAGTACTGGTCAGCAGCGAGTGGACTTCTCTGGGACTAAGTCCTTGTCTGCGCACACTGAGCATGCCCAGGGCAAGATCTCCCGTTGGAGATCGAGGGTCATGTGCTCAGACTCTGCAGCGCATTCTATTGGTCCTCTTGGCAGGTCTTGGAAGGGCAAAGTTTCTGTGGCCACTTCCTGTCCTGCAACTATATAAACTGCGCATGACCGCACGGCCATGCGCTAGTGTACAATTTAATACGTGTGTTTGTTGTGAGTGAAAGTCGTTCTTTAAATACCCCTACCCTATTGTATGACTGTTCGCGTATGGTGTATGGCTGCTATCTAGCGCCCGACTAATCACTCAACGTGTCACACACGTATCAGCGTCTATTGCTGTGACCGCCAGTGCGGTGCCACGCGCCAGTGTGCGCTTCCTGACCCACGTCTGGGTGCTTTGTGGTACCTGCCAGCACGGCACAGTTCGCACTTCGGTGCTATAATTATATATTTCCTTACACACCCAGTAGCGGTGTAGTGCCAGCAAGGGTCTAATCGGACTACAATCCCTGTTGGGGTTAAGTTCGCTGACCACTTGCTCGTGCTCTATGTGCGGTACCGCGGTCCTGTGACGCAACAGGATCGCTTTCTTCACGCTGGGTGAGGTTTAACCCACGCGTGTATACTTTTGGATACCGCCATATAGTCTGTCATTTCCTAGCAGCAGGTTTCACCTGCACGGTGGACCCCGGACTGCGAACGCATCTATATCATCTCTCTTGGTGCGTTCCGCCAGTCCTAACAACAGAGGAGGACAATTTTATATCACAGGATGATTTATGTAAACTAGAAGCTTGGGCTGATAAATGGCAAATGAGCTTTAATGGGGATAAATGTAAGGTCATGCACTTGGGTAGAAGTAATAAGATGTATCACTATGCGCTTAATTCTAAATCTCTGGGCAAAACCGTCAATGAAAAAGACCTGGGTGTATGGGTGGATGAAAAACTCATGTTCAGTGGCCAGTGTCAGGCAGCTGCTACAAAGGCAAATAAAATAATGGGATGCATTAAAAGAGGAATAGATGCCCATGAGGAGAACATAATTTTACCTCTATACAAGTCACTAGTTCGACGACACTTAGAATACTGTGCACAGTTCTGGTCTCCGGTGTATAAGAAAGACATAGTTGAACTGGAGCGGGTGCAGAGAAGAGCGACCAAGGTTATTAGAGGACTGGGGGGGTCTGCAATACCAAGATAGGCTATTACACTTGGGGCTATTTAGTTTTGAAAAACGAAGACTAAGGGGGTGATCTTATTTTAATGTATAAATATATGAGGGGACAGTACAAAGACCTTTCTGATGATCTTTTTAATCATAGACCTAAGACAGGGACAAGGGGGCATCCTCTACGTCTGGAGAAAAGAAGGTTTAGACATAATAACAGACGCAGGTTCTTTACTGTAAGAGCAGTGAGACTATGGATCTCTCTGCTGTATGATGTTGTAATGAGTGATTCATTACTTAAATTTAAGAGGGGATTGGATACCTTTCTTGAAAAGTATAATGTTGCAGGGTATATATACTAGATTTCTTGATAGGGCGTTGATCCAGGGAACTAGTCTGATTTCCTGTTTCTGGAGTCGGGAAGGAATTTTTTTCCGCAAAGTGGAGCTTACTATTTGCCACATGGGTTTTTTTTGCCTTCCTCTGGATCAACATGTTAGGACAAGTTAGGTTAGGCTATGGGTTGAACCAGATGGACTTAACGTCTTCCTTCAACCTTAATAACTATGTTACTATGTTACTATGTTACTATGTATGAAAGACTTTATTCTTAACATGTGTGTGTATTTTAACCCTTTTGTACTATTGGATTAATAATAGATAGGTGTCTTATTGATACCCCTCCTGTTAGGGCTGGCGGAACGTACCGAGTAAATAGTGAGATGATATATGGTGCGTTCGCAGCCCGGGGTCCACCGTGCAGGAGAGAACCTGCTGCTGGCAAATGGCGGCCCTATATGGTGGTAGAAGCGAACTCTGTTACTTCACAGAGTCGCCTATAAAGAAAGCACTGTGTCCTGTTTAGCTCACAGGAGTACACAGCAACTGCTGAGCAGATAGCAGTTTGTGGTTACGCAGTCAAAGAGGCAATCATACAATCTCTTCACCGGAGGAGCCGGTATTCTAGTGGCTTATTTCAGCCGGGGCCCAGAATACACACATGAATGACCACATTGACGCAATACTCATGACATGAATTGATACTAGTGTATGGCCGAGCGGTCATGTGCACCTTTTATAGCTGCAGCAAGTACAGGACCTTCCCAGAAGGACCAATGGGAGGCTGCCACATAAGTTTAGCACCTTCAGGACCTTCCTAGCGGACCAATGAGGTTTGCTGCAGTATCTAATCATGTGACCCTTGATCTCCAATGAGAGATCTTACCCTGGGCATGCTCAGAAGGGAAAAAGTAGACTTAGTCCCAAAGACGTCTGCTCGCCGCTGCCCAGTACTGGCTACAGTGGCAGAAGCTAGAAAGGCAGCTGTAACCCTTTGCACAGTCAGACTGAGCGAGACGCTGGGACCGACATCTCCACTGAGCAGGCTCCACTGCGGCAGGAGAAGAATGGGAGACCACAGCGGAGATAACCCGAGATTTCCCCTGTGCCGAGGTGGGAACTCGACCCCTAACACCTCCATTATTAATCAGGCTTAAGCCTTATATGTCACCTTACAATAGCAAGGTGACATTAACCCCTTATTACCCCATATGTCACCGCCACAGGACAATGGAAAGAGAGAGGCTATGTGCCGGAATAGGCACATCTTAGAGATGTGCCTTTTTGGGGGCAGCTGGGAACAGATTTTTTTAACCAGGGGGGGCTGTATCCATGGTCCCTCTCTAGGCTATTAATACAGTATCTACCCTCAGTCACTGGCTTTCCCTGTCTGGCAGAGAAAATTGCACGGCAGCCCACGCCAGTTTTTTCCGTGAATTATTAATATATAATAATTAATATATAATTATATATATATATATATATATATAAAATATATTAAGCTGAATGTGTGTATGTGTGTATATGTGTGTATGTCCGGGATTGGCATCTGCACCGTCGCAGCTACAGCCACAAAATTTTGCACAGTCACACGTCTGGACCCCGAGACGTCATAGGCTATGTTGTGAGGCGAAATTTTAACCCCACGCGTTCCAATTCACCAAACAATTTTGCCCCTATCTACATAATGGGGAAAAAAGTGAAAGGAAAAGTGTTGGAGGCGTCGCAGCTACAGCCACAAAATTTTGCACAGTCACACGTCTGGACCCTGAGACCATCATAGGCTATGTTGTGAGGTGAAATTTTAACCCCGCGCTTTCAAATTCACCAAATAATTTTGCCCCTATCTACATAATGGGGAAAAAGTGAAAGGAAAAGTCTTGGAGGCGTCGCAGCTACAGCCACAAAATTTTGCACAGTCACACGTCTGGACCCTGAGAGCGTCATAGGCTATGTTGTGAGGTGAAATTTTAACCCCGCTCTTTCCAATTCACCAAACAATTTTGCCCCTATCTACAAAGAAAAGTGAAAGGAAAAGTGTTGGAGGCAAATTGACAGTTGCCAGATGTGAACAAGGGGGACTTAAAGAATGAATGGCGCCAAAGACTATATAACATACAGTTGCTAAGGTGGGGCCCCGACATGGGATACTCACCACACACGGGGATATGAAAACACACACAAAATGCGCCACACACTACCACGTGCTTGAACACATATTTGTTATGACCTGGTGGTTAGGAGCACCCGGAATGACCTGATAGTTAAACCTCATACAGGACGAGCTCTGGGATGTGGGAGCTCTGCTGACCACAAGCCCTAATCCTATCACACACTAGAAATAGCCGTGGAGAGCACCTGACCAGACCTAGGTGCCTCGTCACAGCCTAAGAACTATCTAGCCCTAGAGATAGAAAATAAAGCCTACCTTGCCTCAGAGAAATTCCCCAAAAGTAAAGGAAGCCCCCCACATATATTGACTGTGAGTAAAGATGAAAGTCACAAACGCAGAAATGAAACAGGTTTCAGCAAAGGGAGGCCAGACTTACTAAATAGACAGAGGATAGGAAAGGTAACTTTGCGATCAGCACAAAAACCTACAAAAGACCACGCAGAGTCTGCAAAAAAGACCTCCGCACCGACTCACAGTGCGGAGGGGCCACTCTGCATCCCAGAGCTTCCAGCTAGCAAGACAAAATCATGATAACCAGCTGGACAAGAAAACAGTGAACAAATAATGACTATCAGGGACTTAGCTTCTGCAGGAGAAGGCAGGTCACCAGAGAGATCCAGGAGCGAACTGAACCAATGCAAAAACATTGACAGCTGGCATGGAGTAACGATCTGAGAGGAGTCAAATAGAGCAGCCAACCAAAGGATAAACCACGTCACCTGTGTAAGGAACCTCAGAAGCAGCAGCTTCACTCATAGCCACCAGAGGGAGCCCATAGACAGAACTCGCCGAAGTACCATTCACGACCACAGGAGGGAGTTCGACAACAGAATTCACAACACATATTACCCTCAGCACACATTTCACCACACATACACTAACCTCGCCACATAAAAGTCGAAACACAAAAGTCGCCGTTCAAAACTCGCCACACGCAAAACTCACCACATGCAAAAACTGGGCTCACGCAAAACTCGCCACAAGTGCAAAACTCACCTCACGGAAAAATCGTCACATGCAAAACTTGCACACGCGGAAAAATTGCCACATGCACAAAAGTTGCAAAACATGCAAAAGTTGCCTCACACAAAACTTGTACATACTCAAAAGGCACAACACATAAAACTCGCCATGTGCAAAACTTGCTGCACACAACTTGCTACACTAACCTGTCACATGCAACTCGACACACAAAAAGTTGCTACACGCATGTTGCCACACAAAACTCATCTCACAAAAGTCGCGACATGCATGTCGCCACACGCAACTCAACACACACAACTTGACAATTGAAACTCACCATAAAACACACACAAGTCTGGTATTATCCTTCAAAAATAAAAATCTGATTAATAAGCAGACATACTACAAGAGCAACAAATGTACCTTATAGGAAATATGGCAGCTGTCAGTCACATGACTTGTCTATTATGTGTATGTGTGAGCTAATATATACTGCCAGGGGGGAGGGCTTCCTGTTGGCTGGGGATTTATCAGGCTGCCAATTTAGCTTACAAATACTGAGGTAAAAAAACTGACCAAATAACGTGTGAACGCGGTCTAATACAGGAGGAGATGACACACAGATATATACTATATACAGGAGGAGATGACACACAGGTATATACTATTTACAGGAGCAGATGACCTACAGGTATATACTATATACAGGAGGAGATGACATACAGGTATATTCTATATATAGAAGGAGATGACATACAGGTATATACTATATATAGGAGGAGATGACATACAGGTATATACTATACTAGATTGTGGCCTGATTCTAACGCATCGGGTATTCTAGAATATGCATGTCCCCGTAGTATATGGACAATGATGATTCCAGAATTCGCGGCAGACTGTGCCCGTCGCTGATTGGTCGAGGCAACCATTATGACATCATCATCGCCATGGCAACCATTATGACATCATCGTCGCTGTGCCCGTTGCTGATTGGTCGAGGCAACCTTTATGACATCATCGTCACCATGGCAACCATTATGACATCATCGTCGCTGTGCCCGTCGCTGGCGGCCTCGACCAATCAGAGACGCGGGATTTCCAGGACAGGCAGACAAACAGACAGAAAGACAGACAGACAGACAGAAAGACAGACAGACAGAAAAACCATTAGACAATTATATATATAGATACAGGGGAGATGACACACAGCAGGTATATACTATATACAGCGGATATGACATACAGGTATCTATATATATAATTGCCTAAGGGTTTTTCCGTCTGTCTGTCTGTCTTTCTGTTTGTCTGTCTGTCTGTCTGTCCTGGAAATCCCGGCTCTCTGATTGGTCGAGGCCACCAGGCCTCGACCAATCAGAGACCGGCACAGCATCAACGTAGAAATCCCGCGTCTCTGATTGGTCGAGGCCGCTAGGCCTCGACCAATTAGCAACGGGCATAGCGACGATGATGTCATAAAGGACGTAGACATCCCGCGTCTCTGATTGGTCGAGGCCGCCAGGCCTCGACCAATCAGCAATGGGCACAGCGACGATGAGGTCATAATGGTTGCCATGGCGACGATGATGTCATAAAGGTTGCCTCGACCAAGCAGCGACGGGCACAGTCTGCTGCGAATTCTGGAATCATCATTGTTCATATACTACGGGGACATGCATATTCTAGAATACCCGATGCGTTAGAATCGGGCCACAATCTAGTATACTATATACAGGAGATGACATACAGGTGTATACTATATATAAGGGAGATGACAAACATGTATATACTGAGGTGAAAATGAGAGGTGTAAGGTGAAAATGAAAAGGTGTGAGTGCAAAATGAGAGGAGTGAGGGAAAATAGTGGAGTGATCGGAAAATGACAGATGTGAGGTCGAAATGACAAGTGTTAGGGGGGAATGAGAGGAGTGAGGGAAAAAATGAGAGGTTTGAGGGAGAAAATGAGAGATGTGAGGGGGGAAATGAAAGATATTGGGAAAATGAGAGGCGTGATGGGAAAATAAGAGAAGTGAGGTGCTATGCCGGGCTCTTCAGCTAGTATATATATAATTATATTAATTTTACATACACCCTACTAACATTATTAGTGACTGACATATAAAAACATAACGGATATGCAATGTTTAACTGTATGTAAACCATGTCTCATATTCTGTTGGGTTCTGCAATGATTTTACAGAGCAATTGAATTATCGGCTATTCTGCTATCTAACTCTCTATGAAATATAAAGATATATAGATATATAGATATATACAGTATGTGTGTCAATGACATATATATATATCTACCTATACTATGTGCAGACATTTATTTTATCTATTCTATTTTTACCTGTCAGTATGATTTTACATTACACCTCACTAAACTACCGGTTTTTCTAATGGACACCGATGCGTATTTCTCGCAAGTCACACTGATGGTCGTGTGGTGTGCGAGTTTTTCCAGAACCCAAAGACTTTCATTGGTGAGTCTCGGCTGTAATATGATGCAAATCGCAGCACGCTGTGATTTCTCTCGCACGTATAACACGGCTGAGAAAACAACGGATGATAGCTGCCCCAAAGATTAACATTGGTCCGAGAGCTGTGCAGTTTTTCATCACATAGCACTCATCCGTATTCCTCTCTAGTGTGACTCTGGCCTTAGTCCCAGACTACTACTTTTATCTTCTTCACACATGCAGTTGTGCAACACTAATCTATAAACCCTAAAATGGCTGCTGTTTTCTGTGCCTCACCATCTATAGTTAATTTTTTTAAGAATTGTTTAATGTTTTAATTACTTGATAAATTGGAATGTGTTATTTTTTTACAACTAAATGTTCAACTCAAAAATCTTTATGTAATGTGTAACCATCGTTTAAATAGTACATATCAGAGAAATATGATTATTTCTCCTCCATAACTGATTTTTAAAATTCTCAAGTTATGGGTAAAATCTATATTCAGTTAAGACAGATTATTACATTCCTGAGATAGAAGATGGTAGTTGCTACTGATAAGATTCTATGTAAAGAAAATGGAGGAAGAGAAGGGAGGAGCTAGAGGCAGGACTCTTCCCTCCTTCTCCTCTCCTCCTCCTCTCCTCCTGTATATACAGAATCATATCAGTTGCAACTGAACACAGATTTTACCCAGGAATTGGGAATTTTGAAAAAGAATGATCAGTCCTGAAGGAGTAAGAAGCAGATTTCTCTCATAAGATTTATTACAAAGTTGCCTATTTTAATGTGTATTATTGATTTATGAAAGAAAAAATAACACAACAGTTGAGCTTTAAATGTTTTTATGTAACATTGCCATGTTCCAGTGCAGTTCTATTGCTATGTGGCTATAAGTGGCACCAACCATACATACATTATATAAGGACCAGATGTAAATGATGTAAGGAAAAGAAAAACATAAAATGTCTTAGTTCTGTTGCTTTATAATCTACCTACAGAAGAAGATTTATCCTATAGGGACAGTCTGTTCTATGAGATGTGTAATAGTCAGAGATAGGCAGGTTAGGCAGCTGTCTAGGGCAAAGCTTGAATTAAGGGTATATATTTTTTTGGCAGACGAAAGCCATTAGAATTAAAGATCTCAAGTGCATAATGAAAGAAGTAACCAGTCTAGAAAGTTTTCCAGTATATAACCACTATATGTACATCTGGGAGCAAAATCATATCCAATACAATGAATGCTCAATTTCAGTGTACAGATCTTTATTCTGTTGCAAGAACCCTTGTATTTTGATCAATTTCTATATTACATGGAATTAGCCAAAGTAGAAATTAAAACCTCCTTGGCTCCATAGACTTTGATTGCCAATCACTAATTACTAGCAAATACATGTCAAATTCCAGTGTAATTATTTAATGCTGACAGTTATAAAGCATGCTACTGAATATTGTATGTTTAGATTGAGTGGTGGGAATAACTTTCAGAACTTGGGTATCATTCTAGGTATTCATTACTGACACAAATCAAGATGTGTAATTTCCATCTTCTAAAAATATGAATTTGATTTAAAAAAATTGTCTCAATGAAAACAACATTCATTTTAATTAAATTAAACTTGGCACCAAATATTCCATCTCCAATGTAAATGTTGTTTTGCATGCAAAAGCTATCTTCCGGGACTAAGTTCCAAATTGGCAGCATTTGTGACAACTAAATAGTTAAGAGAGTTGATAAAGAAAAATAACTGCTAAGATGAGGTTAACCTCAAATTGAATTTCCTTATCATGCTTTCGAACTTTGGATTAAAAGGAAATCTCAAAACATTTTTCGTGATAACGGAAAGTGTTAGGGTACCGTCACACTATACGATTTACCTACGATCACGACCAGCGATATGACCTGGCCGTGATCATAGGTAAATCGTAGTGTGGTCGCTGGGGAGCTGTCACACAGACAGCTCTCCAGCGACCAACGATGCCGAGGTCCCTGGGTAACCAGGTTAAACATCGGGTAACTAAGCGCAGGACCGCGCTTAGTTACCCGATGTTTACCCTGGTTACAAGCGTTAAACTAAAAAAAAACAAACAGCACATACTTACATTCTGGTGTCCGTCAGGTCCCTTGCCGTCTGCTTCCCGCACTCAGTGACTGCCGGCCCGTAAAGTGAAAGTGAAAGCACAGCCGCTGTGCTCTGCTTTCACTTTACGGCCGGCAGTCACAGTGCGGGAAGCAGACAGCAAGGGACCTGACGGACACCAGAATGTAAGTATGTGCTGTTTGTTTTTTTTTTAGTTTAACGCTTGTAACCAGGGTAAACATCGGGTAACTAAGCGCGGTCCTGCGCTTAGTTACCCGATGTTTACCCTGGTTACAAGCGAACGCATCGCTGGATCGCATCGCTAGATCGCTAGATCGGTGTCACACACACCGATCTAGCGATGACAGCGGGAGATCCAGCGATGAAAGAAAGTTCCAAACGATCTGCTACGACGTACGATTCTCAGCAGGATCCCTGATCGCTGCTGCGTGTCAGACACAGCGATATCGTAACGATATCGCTGGAACGTCACGAATCGTACCGTCGTAGCGATCGAAATGTTATAGTGTGACGGTACCCTTAAGGTTGTTAAATGGAGCAGACTGATTAGAAAGAAGGACCTCTGTGGTTCAGAACTATTCATAGACAGTTAAATGAGGTGCATTGTTCCAGTCACTGAGTACCCTTATAGTCACTACGACCACACTGACAAACCAATCAGTGTTATTAGCTGAGCTCTTCAACGATCCGAATTCTCAAAGAGTTAGAGTTAGTAAGGTTTGAGGAACATTAGCAATCAGCCTGTTCTGACATACTTGACCTTTACAATCTATTAGTACTATTACATTTAATTTCTGCTGTCTAGTAGAAAAGGACAGTAGTCCTCACATGTTTTTGTCTTGTATTTTTGTTATTGAAAGCTTTGCAGATGACGGTATAAAATAACATTGGTTTGCCCATGTACAAGATCTCTATGTAAATGTGACACAATTAAAGGGGTACTGGCTCTCAGTGAGACTTTCATTGAGGATACTAAACTTGGTATGGATTTTTGTTTTCAAGACGATGCTCCAAAGGAAAAAGAGAAAAGTAGTTTGTACCATCCAAATCAGTACATGGCAGGGTAGGATAGCTTAAATGCAGCTCAAGTGCAATTCTGCTTCTCTTTGAAGGGACACAATTCAGAATCAAGACAAATTTTCAAGGCAATGCTCGCTTCATGGGGAAGAAATTATGCAAAGTAGCTCATACTAGCCAAACCTGAGATCCACCACAGACAGCACTGTTTTGAGGTTTTTACCCTTCACCAGTCCAATCAGGATACTGGTTAGCTGAATGAGACACCTTATACCGCATATAAGCTACTTTTCATAAAGTGGATGAAAAGAACAGAGAAAATATAACATATCTAATGAAGTTTGTTGTTTGAAAAAAAAAAAAATTATATATATATATATATATATATATATATACTGTATATATATAATATATAACAAATGCAGCTCGGAGATTACTTCCATAAATTTGAAAGCTCAATCCCAGTCCCTGAAATTACTGTTAAACCAATGTTCTTGTGTTAACTATTCTGTCTATTCTTAGTCGTTGGTTGCCAATTGGTATTTTTTTCAGAATTTGTAATGTATTATTTCCTTCTATCATGCTGTTCAGTTTTTTTTTTCTTCGGCATGGCGTTACAGTGGGAAAAAAAATTGATGACAGGAATGACGACATAGGTTTCTATAGAATCATTGCCATTCTTTCAGCATATCTGTTTTTGTGCAGGACTGGTATTAAAACCGGATTAAATAACATTTGCATGCATATTTTTTTTCATTTGTCTGCGGTCAGGCATAAAACAAATGAGCACAATTTAATGTATGAATACCTAAACTTAACTAGGATTTTATAACTTCTGAATGTAATGAAAAAATTGTGTGGACTGTAAGCTTGAATAGCAAGTTGTTCATATATGACCATTCACAGTTTATTGGAAAAAGAAAACACAACCTTGACCACAGCAATAAATGACATTAGGAGCTGTTATTAAGGAAATAGGCGTTTGTGTTGTAATGCTGATATGTTCTGCTACAACACTGATAAGAGTGGCAGAGCAAAGCTGATGAAAGGGAGTGGTTTGGCATCGAGCATTGAGTATGCATGGTCTATGTGAGGTAAAAAGACCTGCAGTCTATATGATTGTTAGGCATAAGGTTTATCTTTTATGAGAGTGAGGGTATGTGTCCACAGGCCAGTTTACATCCGGATTAGCTGCGGATAGAACGCTGCATACAACCACAGCGTTCAACCCTCAGCATCCAGATGTTACAGCATATTGGAGGGGATTTTATGAAATCCCGTCTCCACTATGCATGCGAACATGCACCCGGGGCCCCTGCGTTTACGGACATGCGTCGCGTCTTTTTAGAACGCAGCATGTCTTTTTACCTTGCGGCGACGCTCCGTTGCTGCAAAGTAAATCACAGGGCCCTATGCATAGGGAGCGGAGAGTCCGGATGTGTGCAATGAACACATCCAGAATCACTGCGCATTCAGAAGGGGGCGGCGCTTTGGGCAGAGCGGGTTTTTCGCTCTGTCCAAAGCGCCATAAATCCGGACAGTGGACACACACCCTGATAGTTGGCTGGAGGCAAAGGCTGGAGACAAGATGGAGATTGCTCATTGTGAGAGAAGCAGCAAGCTGGAGACCTGAGTGTGAAGAGTAGACAGTGTACACACTGCATAGTGAGTTACCTAGAGATGATATTTTGCCTAACAAAACCAGCACAATGTCGGAGAGAAGAAAATGATGAGCTCAGCATAGTAAAGGGAACTGCTAGAGTAGTGAGCTGAGATTCTTATCAAGGCACATTTTGTGCAGTACCTGATCAGTACCTGTGCAGTAGTCTGTGTTTAGCATGTTGGCAACCATGGATGCTGTCCACACTGAGGTGTCTTTGATGGCTTAGAATGTTAGTGGGGTGTTGGGAGACTTCAAACCTGGTAAAGGTTAAAGCTGTGTCATAGAAGGGTAAGTTTAATTTCAGCTAGGAGAAACTAATTGTCATGCCACCACCACTGCTGCCAGCTCCGCCCACTCATACTCACCTGTCTTTGGGGTTCTGGCACGCCTCCTCTCCTGCGGCGTCTTCCTCTCTGCGCTCGCTCCCGGCCTCTGATGTTCGTCGGGCACACGCGCACGCCAGATTCAGCACTGCGCGTGCGCACTTCCGATCCTCCTGCTGGGCGCTCCTTCTCATCCTCTCTATCCTCCTGGAGGACTGTTACCCGGAAATGTTCTTCACGCCGGTATGAATACCGCTTCCTGCCACCCCTCTGTGCCTGATGCTCATTTGTGCTCTTATGTGCTCTTGGCCGCCCGTGGTCCCCGTGCATTCTATGCTCTCTGACTTTGGGTCTCTTCTTTCTCCATAGTATCCCGCCAGTTCCAGCATCCCTGTGGTGTTCCCATCTCTCCCTGTGTCTCTGCGGTACCGCGCCAATTCCTGTGCCTCTGCCGTATCCCTGTCGGTCCCTGTGTCTCTACGGTACCTCGTCTGTTCCTGTGTCTTTGGCGTGTTCCCATCATTCCCTGTGTCTTTGCGTACCTGGTTAGTCCCGTGATCTCTGCAGTGCTCTTGCCAGTGCCACTGTTGCTGCAGTGCTGCAGTATCCACCTATCCTGTGTCCCCTTCCGCTTCCGCCAGTCCATTTTCTCGTTCTTTTTCCGTCTTGGTACCCCAGCTTCCATGGCGATAGTCCCTCACGGGCCTGCCCCTAACACTCCCTGTATAGGGGCGGTCTATCTGGCTAGCTCGTCAGTGAGGGGATCGTCGTCACGGTCCAGAGGGTCCACTTTTGTTTTTGTATGGATCATCACACTAATGGCATGTGTGTAATGGAAGCTTGGTTGTTTTGAGTCCTGTGATATTGCCTGAAAGCTTTGGTCATATAATAAATTAAATGTAATGCAAGTTGGAAATTCAATGGAATGCAAGTTGTAAAAGTGGGTGGATAAAGAAGGGCTGCCAGGAATACATCTGTGTGCAGTTGTTACTCTCCTCTTGTGTCACCAAGTTATTTAAGGTGAGTTATAATTAGTCATTTAACTGTGTCAAGTTCTGGAAATCTGTAAGAGTTAGATTTTACAGTGTCATGTAAAAGTTTGGGCACCCCTGGTCAAAATTACTGCTATTGTGAACAGTTAAGCAAGATGAAGATGAAATGATCTCTACAAGTTAAAGATGACATATTTCCTTTGTATTTTAGGAAACAATATATACAGTACAGACCAAAAATTTGGACACACCTTCTCATTTAAAGATTTTTCTGTATTTTCATGACTATGAAAATTGTACATTTACACTGAAGGCATCAAAACCAGTACCGGTTGGCAACAAACAGGTTCAAAACTAAATTAACCCCTTAGTGACAGAGCCAATTTGGTACTTAATGACCAGGCCAATTTTTGCAATTCTGACCACTGTCACTTTATGAGGTTATAACTCTGGAACGCTTCAACGGATCCCGCTGATTCTGAGATTTTTTTTTCGTGACATATTGTACTTCATGTTAGTGGTAACATTTCTTCGATATTACTTGCGATTATTTATGAAAAAAACGGAAATATGGCGAAAATTTTTAAAATTTTGCAGTTTTCAAACTTTGTATTTTTATGCCCTTAAATCAGAGAGATATGTCATAAAAAATAGTTAATAAATAACATTTCCCACATGTCTACTTTACATCAGCACAATTTTGGAAACAAAATTTTTTTTTGTTAGGGAGTTATAAGGGTTAAAAGTTGACCAGCAATTTCTCATTTTTACAACACCATTTTTTTTTAGGGACCACATCACATTTGAAGTCATTTTGAGGGGTCTATATGATAGAAAATAATGAAGTGTAACACCATTCTAAAAACTACACCCATCAAGGTTCTCAAAACCACATTCAAGAAGTTTATTAACCCTTTACGTGCTTCACAGGAACTGAAACAATGTGGAAGGAAAAAATAAACATTTAACTTTTTTTTGCAAACATCTTAATTCAGAACCATTTTTTTTATTTTCACAAGTGTAAAAACAGAAATGTAACCATAAATTTTGTTATGCAATTTCTCCTGAATACGCCAATACCCCATATGTGGGGGTAAACCACTGTTAGGGCGCACCGCAGAACTTAGAAGTGAAGGAGCGCTGTTTGACTTTTTCAATGCAGAATTGGCTGGAATTGAGATCGGACGCCATGTCACGTTTAGAGAGCCCCTGATGTGCCTAAACAGTGGAAACTCCTCACAAGTGACACCATTTTGGAAACTAGACCCCTTAAGGAACTTATCTAGATGTGTGGTGAGCACTTTGAACCCCCAAGTGCTTCACAGAAGTTTATAACGTAGAGCCGTGAAAATAAAAAATCGCTTTTGTTTACACAAAAATGATCTTTTTGCCCACAAATTCTTATTTTCACAAGGGTAACAGGAGAAATTAGACCACAAAAGTTGTTGTGCAATTTCTCCTGAGTACGCTGATACCCAATATGTGGGGGTAAACAACTGTTAGGGCGCACTGCAGAGCTTGGAAGAGAAGGAGTGCCGTTTTACTTTTTCAATGTAGAATTGGCTGGAATTGAGATTGGACGCCATGTCGCGTTTGGAGAGCCCCTGATGTGCCTAAACAGTGGAAACCCCCCACAAGTGACACCATTTTGGAAACTAGACCCCTTAAGGAACTTATCTAGATGTGTGGCGAGCACTTTGAACCCCCATGTGCTTCACAGAAGTTTATAACGTAGAGCCGTGAAAAAAAAAATTGCATTTTTTCTACAAAAATGATCTTTTTGCCCACAAATTTTTATTTTCACAAGGGTAACAGGAGAAATTAGACCACAAAAGTTGTTGTGCAATTTCTCCTGAGTACGTCGATACCCAATATGTGGGGGTAAACCACTGTTTGGGCACACCGCAGAGCTTGGAAGAGAAAGAGTGCCGTTTTACTTTTTCAATGTAGAATTGGCTGGAATTGAGATCGGACGCCATGTCGCGTTTGGAGAGCCCCTGATGTGCCTAAACAGTAGAAATCCCCCACAAGTGACCCCATTTTGGAAACTAGACCCCCATGGAACTTATCTAGATGTGTGGTGAGAACCTTGAATGCCCAAGTGCTTCACAGAAGTTTATAATGCAGAGCCGTGAAAATAAAAAATATTTTTTTTTTCCACAAAAAAGATTTTTTAGCCACCAAATTTTTATTTTCACAAGGGTAACAAGAGAAACTGGACCCCAAAAGTTGTTGTCCAATTTGTCCTGAGTATGCTGGTACCCCATATGTGGGGGTAAACCACTGTTTGGGCGCACGGCAGAGTTCGGAAGGAAGGAGCGCCGTTTTGGAATGCAGACTTTGATAGAATGGTCTGCGGGTATTATGTTGCATTTGCAGAGCCCCTGATGTACCTAACCAGTAGAAACCCTCCACAAGTGACCCCATTTTGGAAACTAGACCCCCCAAGGAACTTATCTAGATGTGTGGTGAGAACTTTGAATGCCCAAGTGCTTCACAGAAGTTTAGAATGCAGAGTCGTGAAAATAAAAAATATTTTTTTTTCCACAAAAAAGATATTGTAGCCCCCAAGTTTTTATTTTCACAAGGGTAACAGGAGAAATTGGACTGCAATAGTTGTTGTCCAATTTATCCCGAGTACGCTGATGCGCCATATGTGGCGGTAAACCACTGTTTGGGCGCACGGCAGAGCTCGGAAGGGAGGGAGCACCATTTGACTTTTTGAGCGCAAAATTGGCTGTCGTGTTTGGAGACCCCCTGATGTACCTAAACAGTGGAAACCCCCCAATTCTAGCTCCAACCCTAACCCCAACACACCCCTAACCCTAATCCCAACCTCATCCATAATCCTAATCACTAACCCTAACCATAATCACAACCCTTACCCCAAGTCAACCCTAACCATAACCCTAATCAAAACCCTAAATCCAACACACCCCTAATCCTAATCTCAACCCTAACCTCAAACCTAACCCTAATCCCAATACACCCCTAATCACAACCCTAACCTTAACCCTAATCCCAAACCTAACCCTAATCCCAAGCGTAACCCTAATGCCAACCCTAACCCTAATACGAACCCTAATCCAAACCCTAACCCTAATCCCAGCTCTAACCCTAACTTTAGCCCCAACCCTAGCCCTAACTTTAGCCCCAACCCTAACCCTTGCCCTAGGGCTACTTTCACACTTGCGTCGTTTGGCATTCCGTCGCAATCCGTCGTTTTGGACAGGAAACGGATCCTGCAAATGTGCCCGCAGGATGCGTTTTTTGCCCATAGACTTGTATTGCCGACGGATCGTGACGGATGGCCACACGTCGCGTCCGTCGTGCACTGGATCAGTTGTGTTTTGGCGGAGCGTCGGCACAAAAAACGTTCAATGAAACGTTTTTTTGTACGTCGCATCCGCCATTTCTGACCGCGCATGCGTGGCCGTAACTCCGCCCCCTCCTCCCCAGGACATAGATTGGGCAGCGGATGTGTTGAAAAACTACAGCTGCTGCCCACGTTGTGCACAATTTTCACAACGTGCGTCGGTATGTCGGGCCGACGCATTGCGACGGCCCCGTACCGACGTAAGTGTGAAAGAAGCCTAACCCTAAGTTTAGCCCCAACCCTAACCCTAAATTTAGCCCCAACCCTAACCCTAAATTTAGCCCCAACCCTAGCCCTACCCCTAACCTACCCCTACCCCTAACCTAACCCTACCCCTACCCCTAACCTAACCCTACCCCTACCCCTAACCTAACCCTACCCCTAACCCTACCCCTAACCTAACCCTACCCCTAACCTAACCCTACCCCTAACCCTACCCCTAACCTAACCCTACCCCTAACCCTACCCCTACCCCTAACCCTACCCCTAACCCTACCCCTAACCTAACCCTACCCCTAACCCTACCCCTAACCCTACCCCTAACCCTAACCTAACCCTACCCCTAACCCTAACCTAACCCTACCCCTAACCCTACCCCTAACCCTACCCCTACCCCTAACCCTAACCCTACCCCTAACCCTACCCCTAATTTTAGCCCCAACTGCTGTTCTCCTGCCGGCCGGCAGATGGAGACAGATGGCGGGCGCACTGGGCATGCGTCCGCCATGTTCTGCTGCCGGCGGCCAGGAGGAGCAGCAAGAGGATCCAGGGACCTAGGTGAGTATGCTAGGGTCCCCGAATCCCCCTACTTCTCTGTCCTCTGATGTGCGATCACATCAGAGGACAGAGAATTACACTTTACTTTTTTTTTTTTTTTTGCGGTCGCCGGTAAACAGTTAATTACCGGCGATCGCAAAACAGGGGTCGGTAATACCGACCCCGATCGTGCTCTTTGGGGTCTCGGCTACCCCCGGCAGCCGAGACCCCAAAGATTCTCCCGGTGCCGGGTATATATTTTCATCTTTTATATTTTAAAAATAGCAAAAAGGAAAATGGGCCGAGGCAAAAGTTTGGTCACTCTGCATTGTGAGTACCTAGTAGCACCCCTTTTTGAAAGTATCACAACTTGTAAACGCTTTTTCTAGCCAGCCAAAATTCTTTCAATTCTTATTTGAGGCAATTTCATCCATTTTTTTCTTGGAAAATTCTTCCAGTTCTGCGAGATTCCTGTGTCGTTTTGCATGCACTGCTATTTTGAGGTCCAGCCACAGATTTTCAATGATGTTCAGATCAGGGGACTATGAGGGCCATTGAAAAACCTTCAGCTAGCAAATTTTAAGGTCTAATGTGGATTTTGACGTGTGTTTAGGATTATTATCCATTTGTAGAATCCATCCTCTTTTCAACTTCAATTTTTTTTACAGATAGTGTTATATTTGCATCAATTTTAAGGTGAGGGCACAGGAGAGGTTTTCTTCTGAAGGCTCTCTCATGAAGGCCATATTTGTACAGGTGTCTCTGAACAGTAGAACAATATACCACAACTCTAGAGTCTGCTAAATATTTCTGAAGATCTTTTCAGTGAGTGGGGGTTCTGATTTGCCTTTCTAGTTATCCTGCAAGCAGCTCTCACTTTCAATTTTGCTAGGTATTCCAGACCTTTTCTTGACCTCCACTGTTCCTGTTAACTTACATTTCTTAATTACATTCAGAACTGAGGAAACTGCAACTTGAAAATGCTTTGCTATCTTCTCATAGCCTTCTCCTGCTTTGTGGGTCTCCACCATTTTCATTTTCAGAGTGCTGGACAGCTGCTTAGAAGAACCCATAGCTGCTGTTGTTTAGCACAAGGTTAGAGGAGACTGGGTTTTATAAAACTATGAAATTTGCAACATTTGGCCTTTTCTAACGATGATGGTGAAAAAGACATAACCCTAGCAGGCTAATTAAGGTCTGAATCCTTGGTAAAAGTTATCTGAGCACACAAATCTCCAAGGGTGCCAAACTTTTGCATCGGCCCATTTTCCTTTTTGTAATTTTTTAAATGAAAAAAGTGACATTATATATCTTTTTTTTTTTTTTGGGGGGGGGGGGGTGCTAAAATACACAGGAGATGTGTTATATTTAACTTTAGGCCTTTTAGACATCATTTCTTCTTCAACTTGCCTAACAATAACACTGATTTTGACCAGAAGTGCCTGAACTTTTACATGCCACTGTATTCACTCAGGTAGTAGGCATTAGGCAGCGATCACACAGGCAATGTTGGTAGTCCACCAAGGCAAGTTTAATTAACTCCACACAGTTTATCCCAGAGGGACTTTAACATAAGACAGCCATGCTCTGGCACAAAGGCAATTACAGCATGAAAGTACAATACATACATCTAGAATGCATCCAATACGCCAGCATCCAATACTCCGGCATCCAAAACTCTAGAACCCAATATTCTGGCAACGAATACTCCACCGGTTATACGACCAGGCACACACAGGTTACATAGTCCCTTTCTCTCTAAGATCAAATAAGAGAGAAACCCTGGCTAATCTCTGTCTCAGCCACAGCTCACAACTTGGAATTGCTCACGAGCATCTGCTCAACTCCAGCAGACTCTCTGACTGACCAGTCACACACACACTGACTCTCCACCCTTACTGACACAGGGCCTGGCTCTTTAGCAAAAAAACACTGCAGGTGTTTCTAATCAAGCACTGCAGAGCTGGAATTTAAACCTGTCCTCCCCAGCTGTGCTGCACTATTTAAAGCTCTGTTGAAGTTATGTTCCAGATATCTCAGCTATTTCAGAAGCTAAGGCAACCAGGAATACAAAAGGTTATAGTACCACATAGTGTGTATTATAACCAACAATTGTTATTTGCCCAATTTGTTAACTATAACTATCAAGAGATTTGAGACAGTGCTGGTTGAAGAGAGACAAGGTTTCTTCAAACCACTTGGGAAGCCTCATAAAGTAAAAGAAGACCAAATATAAATCTTTCTCAAATATACTGTATTTCATTAGGAAAACTAAAACATTTTCTCACTAATTCATGGTAAAAGTTTTGGTCTTTGAAAGAACTACACTGGAGCTTTCCACTATCTTTCTATTTTGACATCTCTCTGAGACTGCCTGATTTTGAGCTGGAAGATACGATTGGGTGCGGCAAGACAGGAAGAGTGTACCATGTAAACCACAAAATAGAGTCTATTTCCATTATGCCGACAGTAGTTTGATATATAAATAGATCTAAGTTAAAATATATCTAATCACAGTTTTGTTGATGACTTTATTTTATGCATCAGCAGGCGGGATATACTAGAAGCAGCTTTATAGTGCCCACAATCTTCTTTGTATGGTTTTGCTGCTACTGACTCAGTACCGTATCTAGTAAGAAACTCAGATTAACCCTTTGGAAACAGCTATGTTCTCCTCCTGCAGATTTACCCTTTAGAAACAACTATTTCCTCTACCTTGTATATTTATGGATGAGCACACGCGCCCACATGTGCTATTAAAATTGATCATCTCTGATGAAGGAAATAGTGTCTTTCCAAAACGGGTATGGAGAAGTGCGGTCCTCTTCATCTTCTGTACTTCACTGACTGTGTGATGCCACACGCTACCACTGCTTTGTGTCCATCTCCAGGGACGTCACTGGCTGGGAATCCCTGGTTTGCTGCACTGCAGTGAAAGAGCTCCACTGCTATTTGACCAGCCTCTGGAATTACTTTATTAAGCTGTTCACAGCTCCTGCATCTCAGACATTATATCTAGCAGTGAGTGCACTGCTAACTTGTTACCTACTGTTTACATCTGTGTATTACTTTCACAGCTTGTCTGTCAGTCTCCTGCTGACACTTTTACCAAATAGGTTGACATTAGTGTTGAGCATTCCGATACCGCAAGTATCGGGTATCGGCCGATACTTGCGGTATCGGAATTCCGATACCGAATTCCGATACTTCCCGCGTATCGGATACCGGAATCGGAAGTTCCCAGAATTCAAACTGAACGCAGCAGCCAATGAGGGATGAATGGATGTGTGGGCACATCCTGTTTAGCATGGTGGGCATGTAAGTACTGGCAAGGCTGTGATTGGCTGCTGAAATGATGTCACTCTGCACTATAAAAAACGCTGCCGCCATTTTGCGCTCACTCTGCTGTGATTTCAGTTAGGGACAGGACGCTGTGTTCTAACTGAGGGCCAATTGAGATAGCTAATTGCTTTATTTTGCTTTTCCAAGGCTAATTTAGCAAACGCTGTGTTCACTGTTCAGCTCACCTTGCTCTTGCCTTGCAGCGCTGTTTTAACAGCGTTCTGCAAGGTCTCTGTGTGTGTGTGTGTGTGTGCAGCTCACTCTGTAGTCTGTGTGCAGCCATATACCAGGTTGTATTCAGCTCAGGGGGGGTTCACACTGCCTCACACAGTTCTATCCATTGTCCTTTTTTGCTCATAGTACAGCCTGCTGCACATTTTTTCTAAAATTTCCAATTAGTGTCTTTCCACCCGTCTCCAGCCAAATAGTGGAAAAACACTAGATAGGATAACCTAGAGGGGGTTTTTTGGGCCTTGCAGCGCTGTTTACGGCTGTCTGCACGGTCTCTGTGTGAGCGCAGCTCGCCCTGTAGTCTGTGTGCAGCCACAGCCGGTTGTATTCTGCTCAGGGTTTGTCACTGCTTCATACTGTAAAATAACTTGTCCTTTTTTCAAATAGTGCAGTGTTGTGAATTCTGTGGCTGAATTCACTCCTGTGGTCACAAGTGGAACTGCAGCTTCTGGGCTTCCTCCCTCAGGTGTTCTGGTGAGTTCGTTGGCTGCCTTGTTATTTAACTCCACCTGATTCTGTCTTCCTTTCTCCTTGTCAATGTTTCAGTGTTGGATCTGAGCTTCTCCTGATTGTTCCTGTGACCTGCTGCTCTGTATAGCTAAGTGCTTTTTGCTTTTTGTTGCTTTTTTTCTGTCCAGCTTGTCTTTTGTTTTGCTGGAAGCTCTGAGACGCAAAGGGTGTACCGCCGTGCCGTTAGTTCGGCACGGTGGGTTTTTTTTTGCCCCCTTTGCGTGGTTTTGCTTTAGGGTTTTTTGTAGACTGCAAAGTTCGCTTTACTGTCCTCGCTCTGTCCTAGAATATCGGGCCCCACTTTGCTGAATCTATTTCATCCCTACGTTTTGTCTTTCCATCTTACTCACAGTCATTATCTGTGGGGGGCTGCCTTTTCCTTTGGGGAATTTCTCTGGGGCAAGTCAGGCCTATTTTTCTATCTTCAGGCTAGCTAGTTTCTTAGGCTGTGCCGAGTTGCCTAGGTAGTTGTTAGGCGCAATCCACAGCCGCTTTTAGTTGTGTTTAGGATAGGATCAGGTGTGCAGTCTACAGAGTTTCCACGTCTCAGAGCTCGTTCTTGTATTTTTGGGTATTTGTCAGATCAATGTGTGCGCTCTGATCGCTAAGCACACTGTGTTTCTGGATTGCCTTCATAACACCTGTCATTAGCAAACATAACAGTGCAGCCTGTTGAAAATTTTTTTTTAAATTTCCTATTAGTGTCTTTCCACCCGTCTCCAGCAAAATAGTGGAAAAACACTAGATAGGATAACCTAGAGGAGGGTTTTTGGGCCTTGCAGCGCCGTTTACGGCTGTCTGCACGGTCTCTGTGTGAGCGCAGCTCGCCCTGTAGTCTGTGTGCAGCCACAGCCCGTTGTATTCAGCTCAGGGTTTGTCACTGCCTCATACCATTAAATAACTTGTCCTTTTTTTCAACTAGTGCAGCCTGTTTAAAAATTATTTTAAAAATTCCTATTATTGTCTTTCCACCCGTCTCCAGCTAAATAGTGGAAAAACACTAGATAGGATAACCTAGAGGAGGGTTTTTGGGCCTTGCAGCGCCATTTACGGCTGTCTGCATGGTCTCTGTGTGAGCGCAGCTCGCCCTGTAGTCTGTGTGCAGCCACAGCCCGTTGTATTCAGCTCAGGGTTTGTCACTGCCTCATACCGTTAAATAACTTGTCCTTTTTTTCAACTAGTGCAGCCTGTTTAAAAATTATTTAAAAAATTCCTATTAGTGTCTTTCCACCCGTCTCCAGCTAAATAGTGGAAAAACACTAGATAGGATAACCTAGAGGAGGGTTTTTTTTGCCTAGCAGCACCGTTTACGGCTGTCTGCACGGTCTCCGTGTGAGCGCAGCTCGCCCTGTAGTCTGTGTGCAGCCACAGCCGGTTGTATTAAGCTCAGAGTTTGTCACTGCCTCATACCGTTAAATAACTTGTCCTTTTTTTTCAACTACTGCAGCCTGTTGAAAATTTTGTAAACAATTTCCTATTAGTGTCTTTCCACCCGTCTCCAGCAAAATAGTGGAAAAACACTAGATAGGATAACCTAGAGGAGGGTTTTTGGGCCTTGCAGCGCCGTTTACGGCTGTCTGCACGGTCTCCGTGTGAGTTAAACTCGCTCTGTAGCCCGATCTGCACAAAAAAAGAAAAGTAAAGTTCACCAAACACCACTTAACACTTGTGTAGGCCACATTTTATCAATAATAAAGTCTAGTCCACACTTTACAACATTAGTGTTTCTTACACCTGTTAGGAGGAGCATTTCAGGAATAAGCACACTAAGGCCTTAGTACTTTTCTGCTTATCTTTATCTGTCAACCAAGATGAAGAGGGCAGGGAGTAAGGGTCGTGGGCGTGGAGCAGGGAGAGGAGCAGAGAGAGGACGTGGTGATTCTGTGCCTGTTGCGGGCACCGGTGACTCACCATCACCCAGTTTCAGCAGGGAACAGACCTTCATGCGCAGCTTTGTCGGAGAGCGCCGTGCACCGCTGCTGCGTGAAGATCAAATGGAAGCCGTTGTCGGATGGATGGCAGCTAACGCATCGACTTCAATTAGTGCCACATCCTCTCAGGCACAGACCACTGGAGAGCAGCCATCTGTCTCTTCACCACCTGCCAAATTGGCCAGGCAGTCAGAGAGCCCAGGACAGGAGCCGTCTCTACTTCTGTTCTCTGAATCTCTTGGCTTGGAAACAGGGGTCCAGCCAAGCAGTATTGGAGAAATGGAAGAAGAGGCAGTGTGCAGTGATGCCCAACAGCTTTGTCTCTCTGACTCTGAAGAGGCGGGTGGGTCAGTGCCTGCGGTGACCACAGCACAGTACGCATCTGATGATGAAACTCAGGTGCCACTTTCTGGTGCGTACTGTGCTGCCGAGACTACCCAGGAGGAGCAGTTGGTGGCAGAGGGTAGTGGAGATGATGAGGTCCTTGACCCATCGTGGCGTGAGGAACAGGAAGGTGGTGGGAGCAGCTCAGAGGAAGAGATTCCCCTAACGGGCCAAAGAGGGAGAGGGAGGGGGAAGACTGCGGAGCCTGTAGCCTCCACTTTGGCACCCGTTAGGAGCCTGTCTCTTTCAAAAGCCAAAAAGGGCGCTCCCAAGACTTGCAGTGCCTGGTCCTTTTTTGACACAGTTGCAGATGACATTTGTTTTGTCAAATGCAAGCTGTGTCATCAGAAAGTAAAAAGAGGTAAAAGTGTCAGCAACCTCAATACCACAAATATGTGGAAACATGTGCGGACCAGGCATGCGGTGGAGTTACAAAAACACACTGAAGACCTAGGCCAACCAACAGCAGCAGCTACCACCTCTTCAGCTCGTGTTGCTTCTTCCTCCAGCTCACGCACAGCTGGTTCGGCTTCCTCCTTGGATCGCCATGGAAGAACCTCTGGCACTGTTGTCCAGAGACCTAGTGTAATTCCACCCACAGTACCACGTTCCCAGTCATCCTCACACTCCCAGCCTAGTCTACAGCCATCGGTAGTACAGGCATGGGAGAAAAGGTGGTTATTCTCGGCAAACCACCCCCGAGCACAGGCTCTGAATGCAGGCATTGCCAAACTTCTGTCGCTGGAAATGCTCTCATTCAGGCTGGTGGAGACTGACAGCTTCCGTGACTTGATGGCATTGGCAGTCCCACAGTACAAGGTGCCCAGCCGCTTTTACTTCAGCAGGCAAGCTGTCCCTGCCCTGCACAAGCATGTGGAGGGACAAATAAAACACGCGCTACTGAACGCCGTCAGTAGCAAGGTCCACCTCACCACCGATGCGTGGACCAGTCAACATGGACAGGGGCGATACCTTTCCGTCACTGCCCATTGGGTTAATGTTGTTGAGCCGGGTACAGACCGTGCGAGTGGCGCAGGACGTGTCCTGCCCACTCCAAGGATTGCAGGAATCCAGTCTGTACGCATTGACTCCTCCTCTTACACCAGTTCCTCAGATTCATCGCTGCAGGATCCGTCACAGTCCACCTCCACATGGACCCGTGAACGTTTACCTGTTACGACTGACATGAGCACAGCCGTGGCCAAACGTCAGCAGGCCGTCTTGAAATTAGTTTCTTTGGGGAATCGAAGCCACACAGCGCAGGAGCTCTGGAATGCCATCAAGCAGGAGAGCGATGTGTGGTTTGTGCCAGCGAATCTCCAGCCAGGCATGGTAGTGTGTGACAATGGCCGAAATCTGGTGGCAGCTTTAGGCCTTGGTAACCTCACTCACATCCCATGTCTGGCACATGTGCTCATTTTGGTTGTGCAGAGTTTTCTGAGGGACTATCCGGATCTTGATGCACTTCTGCACAAGGCCCGCCTAGAGTGTGCTCACTTGCGGCGTTCCAGCTTGGCAAGATCCCGCATTGCTGCTCTGCAGCGTCGGTTTCGCCTTCCTGAACATCGCATCATATGTGACCTACCTACCAGGTGGAATTCCACGTTACATATGTTGGAGCGGTTGTGTGAGCAGCAGCAAGCAGTAATGGAGTACCAGCTGCATCAGGCGCAAAAAAGTCGCAGTCAGCGCCGCTCAGACTTCACAACCACAGAGTGGGCCACTATGAAGGACGTCTGCCAGGTTTTGCGTCCTTTCGATTATTCCACGCGGATGGCAAGTGCAGATGATGCACTAGTCAGCATGACTGTCCCCCTTATCTGCTTGCTTCAAGAAACCCTGCAAGGGATAAGGGATGATGTGGAAGAGGTGGAGGATGAGGAGTCACCTTTTCCATCAGCTTCTGGGCAGTCAGCGCCACGTGGTTCCTCACAAAGGGGTCGGCAGGGGACCCTTTGTGAGGAGGATGAGGAGGAGTCAATGGACGAGGAAGAGCTACGTCCAGAGGAGGGAGTTACACCATTGTCCAGTGGTCAGTGTGTACAGCGGTGGGGTGATGAAGAGCGGGCAGAGATCATGTCTCAAGCAGGGGACAGCGTTTATGGGCCAGTTGGCAGTCTGCAGCACATGGTTGATTTCATGTTGCAGTGCCTGAGAGACGACCGCCGCATCGACCACATTTTCAACGTGCCTGATTATTGGGTGTACGCCCTCCTCGATCCTCGCTACCATGACAATGTCCAAAACCTCATCCCGGCGTTGACACGGGAGCGTAAAATGCGGGAGTACCACGACACACTGGTGAATTCCATCATCTTCTCCAGTCCAACTGAGAAGAGTGCTGCTAGTGCTTTACAAAGCAGCTCAGTGCGTCGAGGCAGTGGAGGAGGAGGCTCTGCACAAAGAGGGAGCAGAAGCAGTGCCTCTGCCCAAGGCAAGCCCAGTATGGCACAACTGTGGAAAACTTTTGTGTGCCCGCCCCAAATGTCTACACCATCACCGGCGGCTCCAGTCAGCAGGAGGCAACGGTTCCGTCAGATGGTGACAGACTACATGGCTTTCCCTCTTAGTGTACTCCCAGATGGCTCTTCCCATTCAAGTTTTGGGTCTCTAAGCTGGATACATGGCCAGAGCTAAGCCAGTATGCATTGGAGGTGCTGGCTTGCCCCGCGGCTAGTGTCTTATCGGAACGTGTCTTTAGTGCCGCAGGTGGTGTACTAACAGACCGTCGCATGTGACTATCCTCCGATAACGTTGACTGGCTTACTTTCCTGAAAATGAACCAGGCCTGGATCTCGCAGGAATTTGCCACTCCTCTGCCTGATTAAGTAATTGGGTGTCATCCAGGTCTCCTGATGTGTTCATCTTTCTACCACCTGAACTGCTATTCCTGGGCTTCAACACCGCCAGTTGTGGCTCAGAAGTGCAGGCTGCACAGTCAAAACATATGACCCAGTGTTATTGGGTTTCAGTAACGTCAGCTGATCCCCAGCTGTGTAGCCGGCAATGTGTCCTGCGACCGCCACGCTGGCACAACAACCTAAATGTAAGGGAACCTGTCCCCCCCCCCTCGGCGTTTGTTACTGAAAGAGCCATCTTGTGCAGCAGTAATGTTGCACAAGGAAAAGGTAGCTCTTTTATTTTAGCTCCTTGCACACGCAGAACTTAACACTTATAAAATGTGTTCACTGATACCGTTATACCGTCCCGGAGCTGGGACTTTCCTTCATAATGTGACGCAGCACAGGCGTCATTCCTACCCCCTTGGTGCCATGCGCTGCCTCCTCAGCGTTGTTTTAAGCTGTCACGGAGCCTGCGCTGTTCTGTTATCCCTTGGCCATGGCCAGTTTGCGCTGCCTGTATTCTGACATAATTTGGTGTCAGGATGGCTGCGCCTGTGCGCCCGCGCTGCCCGAGAACCCGCCTCGCAGTGTCTTCTGATTGAATCACACTGCGAGCCTGGGATCCAAGGGCATGCACAGTGCATATCTTCACCTCGGGCTCTCGCCTATCTCCCTCCGCCTTCTTTAGACTGTGCGCCGTCAGCTGATCCCTAATAGCATGCCACGGCCGTGATGCCGCACAGTCTGAAGAAGAGGGAAGGAGGGGAGTGAGAGTCGAGGATATGCACTGTGCATGCCCATGGATCCAAGGCCCGCAGTGGGATTACATTAGACGACACTGCGAGGTGAGATCTGGAGCAGCGTGGACGCACAGGCACTGACAGCCTGACACCAAATTATGTCAGAAGACAGGCAGCGCTAATTGGGCATGTCCAAGGGATAACAGAACAGCGCAGGCTCCGTGACAGCTTAAAACAACGCTGAGGAGGCAGCGCACGGCACCAAGGGGATAGGAATGACAGCTGTGCTGCGTCCCATTACGAAGGAAATTCCCACCTCCGGGACGGTTTTACGGTATAAGGTGACAAATTTTTAGTGTTTACTTCTGTGTTTGCAAGGAGCATAATTTATAGAGCAACCTTTTCCTTTTGCATCCTTAGTGCTGCACAAGATGGCTCTTTCAGCTACAAACGTCTTGGGGGGGGGTTAAAGGTTCTCTTTCAACTTTCTCCAATCAGGCTTCGGCCTACACTCTGTTCCTCTGCTCCTCCTGCTGTCCCTGGGCTCTAACACCGCCTGTTGGTGCCTGGAAGTGCTGTCTGCACAGTCAACAGTCGCTCCTCTGTTATTGGGGTTCAGTAACGTCAGCTGACCCCCAGCTGTGTGTGCGGCAATACCTCCAATCTGCTCCTCCTGCTGTCCCTGGGCTCTAACACCGCCAGTTGGTGCCTGGAAGTGCTGTCTGCACAGTCAACAGTCGCTCCTCTGTTATTGGGGTTCAGTAACGTCAGCTGTTCCCCAGCTGTGTGTGCGGCAATACCTCCAATCTGCTCCTCCTGCTGTCCCTGGGCTCTAACACCGCCAGTTGGTGCCTGGAAGTGCTGTCTGCACAGTCAACAGTCGCTCCTCTGTTATTGGGGTTCAGTAACGTCAGCTGACCCCCAGCTGTGTGTGCGGCAATACCTCTAATCTGCTCCTCCTGCTGTCCCTGGGCTCTAACACCGCCAGTTGGTGCCTGGAAGTGCTGTCTGCACAGTCAACAGTCGCTCCTCTGTTATTGGGGTTCAGTAACGTCAGCTGATCCCCAGCTGTGTGTGCGGCAATACCTCCAATCTGCTCCTCCTGCTGTCCCTGGGCTCTTACACCGCCAGTTGGTGCCTGGAAGTGCTGTCTGCACAGTCAACAGTCGCTCCTCTGTTATTGGGGTTCAGTAACGTCAGCTGTTCCCCAGCTGTGTGTGCGGCAATACCTCCAATCTGCTCCTCCTGCTGTCCCTGGGCTCTAACACCGCCAGTTGGTGCCTGGAAGTGCTGTCTGCACAGTCAACAGTCGCTCCTCTGTTATTGGGGTTCAGTAACGTCAGCT
Source organism: Ranitomeya imitator (assembly GCF_032444005.1). Taxonomy (NCBI): domain Eukaryota; kingdom Metazoa; phylum Chordata; class Amphibia; order Anura; family Dendrobatidae; genus Ranitomeya; species Ranitomeya imitator. The sequence continues at coordinate 455,519,262 of NC_091286.1, read as the reverse complement.
GACCCCCAGCTGTGTGTGCGGCAATACCTCCAATCTGCTCCTCCTGCTGTCCCTGGGCTCTAACACCGCCAGTTGGTGCCTGGAAGTGCTGTCTGCACAGTCAACAGTCGCTCCTCTGTTATTGGGGTTCAGTAACGTCAGCTGATCCCCAGCTGTGTATCCGGCAACGTGTCATGCGACCGCCACACTGGCACAACTAAAATGTAAGGGGACCTGTCCCCCCCCTAGGCGTTTGTTACTGAAAGAGCCAACTTGTGCAGCACTAATACTGCACAAGGAAAAGGTCGCTCTTGAAATTATGCTCCTTGGAAACGCTGAACTACACACTCATGTAATGTGTCCCCTCACACCGTCCAACCGTCCCAGAAGTGGGACTTTCCTTTGTAATGTGATGCAGCACAGCCGTCATTGCTACCCCCTTGGCACCGTGCGCTGCCTCTTTAGCGTTGTTTGATTCCGTCATGGACCCTGCGCTGTTATGTTATCCCTTGGCCATGCACAGTTTGCGCTGCCCGTCCTCTGACATCATTTGTTGTCGTCCTGGCTGTTCCTGTGCGTCCACGCTGCCCAAAATGCCACCTCGCAGTGTCGTCTAATGTGATCCCACAGTGGGCCTGGTATCCATGGCCATGCGCAGTGCATATACTAGCCTCTCACTCCCCTTCTTCACGCTTCTTCAGACTAGGCGGCGTCAGCTGATCCCTAATAGCATGCCACGGCCGTGACGCCGCACAGTCTGAAGAAGCAGGAAGGAGGTGAGTGTGAGGCGATGATATGCACTGCGCATGCCCATGGATCCCTGGCCCGCAGTGGGATTACATTAGATGACACTGCGAGGTTGTATCTCGGGCAGCTTTGACGCACAGGCACTGCCAGCCTGACACCTAAATGATGTCAGAAGACGGGCACCGCTAACTGTGCATGGCCGAGGGATAAAATTACAACGCGGGCTCCGTGACAGAACCAAACAACGTTGAGGAGGTGGCGCACGGCACCAAGGGGGTTGGAATGACGGCTGTGCTGTGTCACATTACAAAGGAAAGTCCCACTTCCGTGACGGTTTGACGGTGTGAGGGCACACATTATATGAGTCTGTACTTCAGCGTTTGCAAGGAGCATAATTTTAGGAGCCACCATTTTCCATGTGCAGTATTACTGCTGTACAAGATTGCAACAAATGCCTGGGGGGGGGGGGGGTTAAAGGTTCCCTTTCAACTTGCTCCACTGCAGGCTTCGGCCTACACTGTGATCCTCTTTGATTCCCTGGGTTTCAGCACTGTCAGTTGCCACCTGGAAGTGTTGTCTACACAGAAAAAACACTAGCTGATGTGTCAGTGGGGTTCAGCACCGCCAGCTGTTCCCCTGCTGTGTAGTTGGCAACGTGACCTGCAAACGCCACGCAGGCACATGAACTGAAATTAAAGGGACCCTGCCACCCACCCCAAGGTGTTTCTATGTATAACAGCCACCTTGTACAGCAGTAATGCTGCATTTGTACAAGGTGGCTGACTTTTTCTCCTTGCCAACGTGGAACTCAACACGTACAAAATGTGTCTCATTGAGACCATTCCACTGTCCCTGAGGTGTGACTTTCCTTTCTAATGGTACGCAGCACCACCCTTGGTAGCGCTGCCCGTCTTCTGACATCATTGGTTGGCTGCCTGTGCCTGTGCGTCCGCCCTGCCCGACACAACCCCCCTCGTTGTTTCATATATTTTCGCTGCGAGGGTGTGATTAATGGGCATGTGCAGTGCAAATGTTCGCCTGTCTTAACTCATCTCCTTCCACCTACTTCAGACTGTGCGGCCTCATGGCCGTGGTAGGCGATAAGGGATCAGCTGAGGCCGCCCAGTCTGAAGCAGGTGTAAGGACATGTGTGAGCGGCAAACATATTTACTGCACAAGGCCACGAATACCAGCCACGCAGTGTGAATTTTTGAAAACACACTGCGGGTCTGGGATTCATGGCCATTGCTAACCGCAGCGGCCAACATGAAATGAGGTGAGAAGACAGGCAGCGCTCACAGCGCATGGCCAAGGGATCACAATAGCGCAGACTCCTGTACAGCAAATAACAACGCTCAGGAGGCTGCGCCCAGCACCAAGGCGTTATGTATGTGCACCTGTGCTGCGTCTCCTTAAAAAGACAAGTCACGCCTCCAATACAGTTCTACTGTTCAATGGGCTAAATTGTGTACGTCTTTCATTCTGCGTGTGCAATGACTGAGCAAAACTTAAAGAGCAACCTTTAACTTGTGGAGCTTTACTGCTGCACAAGGTGTGGCTCTTCAACATTGTAACACCTGAGGGTGGGTTAAAGGTTACCTTTGAAATTTTTTCAATTAGGCTTCGGCCTAAACTCTGCTCCTCCTGCAGACCCTGGGCTCTAACTACGCCAGTTGGGGCCCGGAAGTGCTGGCTGCACAGAGAAAAACACCCACCATTGTGTCAGTGGGGTTCAGCACCGCCAGTTGTTCCCCTGCTGTGTATCCGGCATCGTGTCCAGCACAAGCCACGCTGGCACAACAGACCAAAAGCTGCCACCAGTGCAGGCTTCGGCCTACACTCTGCTCCTCTCCTCCTCCTGCTGACCCTGGACTCTTACACCGCCAGTTTTTGCCCGGACATGCTAGCTGCACAGAGAAAAACATCAGTCAATGTGTCAGTGGGGTTCAGCACCGCCAGCTGTTCCCCTGCTGTGTAGCTGGCAACGTGTCCTGCAAATGCCATGCAGGCACCTGAACTGAAATTAAAGGGAACCTGCCCCCACCCCCCCAGGTGTTTCTATGTATAACAGCCACCTTGTACAGCAGTACTGCTGCATTTGTACAAGGTGGCTGACTTTTTCTCCTTGCCCACGGTGAATTGAACACATACTAAATGTGTCTCATTGAGACCATTCCACTGTCCCTGAGGTGTGACTTTCCTTTCTAATGATACGCAGCACCACCCTTGGTAGCGCTGCCCGTCTTTTGACATCATTGGTTAGCTGGCTGCGCCTGTGCGTCTGCCCTGCTCGAAACAACGCCCCTCGGTGTCTTATTTATTTTGACAGTGAGGGTGTGATTGATGGGCATGTGCAGTGCATATGTTTGCCTGTGTTCACTCATCTCCTTCCGCCTTCTTCAGACTGGGCGGCCTCATGGCCGCGGCATGCGATAAGGGATCAGATGAGGCTGCCCTGTCTGAAGCAGGTGTAAGGACATGTGTGAGCGGCAAACATATTTACTGCACAAGGCCACGAATCCCAGCCACGCAGTGTGAATTTTTGAAAACACACTGTGGGTCTGGGATTCATGTCCATCGCTAACCGCAACGGCCGACATGAAATGAGGTCAGAAGACAGGCAGCACTAACAGCGCATGGCCAAGGGATAACAAGAGCGCAGACTCCTGTACAGCAAATAACAATGCTCAGGAAGCTGCGCCCATGCACCAAGGTGTTATTTGGGACACCTGTGCTGCGTCTCCTTAAAAAGACAAATCATGCCTCCACTACAGTTTGACTGTATAATGGGCTAAATTGTGTACGTGTTTCATTCAGCGTGTGCAAGTAGACAAATTAATAGAGCAACCTTTGACTTGTGCAGCATTAATGCTGCACAAGGTGTGGCTCTTGTACTTTGTAACACCTGAGGGGGGTTAAAGGTTACCTTTCAAATTGGTTCAACTAGGCTTTTGCCTACACTCTGCTCCTCTCCTCCTCCTGCTGCCCCTGGGCTCTAACACCGCTAGTTTTTGCCCGGAAGTGCTAGCTGCACAGAGAAAAACAACAGCCAATGTGTTAGTGGGGTTCAGCACCGCCAGCTGTTCCCCTGCTGTGTAGTTGGCAACGTGTCCAGCACAAGCCACGCTGGCACAACCGAACAAAAGCTGCCACCAGTGCAGGCTTCGGCCTACACTCTGCTCCTCTCCTCCTCCTGCTGACCCTGGGCTCTAACACCGCTAGTTTTTGCCCGGAAGTGCTGGCTGCACAGAGAAAAACACCAGCCAATGTGTCAGTGGGGTTCAGCGCCGCCAGCTGTTCCCCTGCTGTGTAGCCGGCAACGTGACCTGCAAACACCACGCAGGCACATGAAATGAAATTGAAGGGAGCCTGCCCCCCACCCCCAGGTGTTTCTATGTATAACAGCCACCTTGTACAGCAGTAATGCTGCATTTGTACAAGGTGGCTGACTTTTTTTCCTTGCCCACGTGGAACTCAACATGTACAAAATGTGTCTCATTGAGACCATTCCACTGTCCCTGAGGTGTGACTTTCCTTTCTAATGATATGCAGCACCCCCCTTGGTAGCGCTTCCCGTCTTCTGACATCATTGGTTGACTGGCTGCGCCTGTGCGTCCGCCCTGCTCGACACAAGGCCCCTCGGTGTCTTACTTATTTTGACAGCGAGGGTGTGATTGATGGGCATGTGCAGTGCATATGTTCGCCTGTCTTCACAAATCTCCTTCCGCCTTCTTCAGACTGTGCGGCCTCATGGCCAAGGCATGCGATAAGGGATCAGATGAGGCCGCCCAGTCTGAAGCAGGTGTAAGGACATGTGTGAGCGGCGAGCATATTTACTGCACAAGGCCATGAATCCCAACCCCGCAGTGTGATTTTTTGAAAACACACTGTGTGTCTGGGATTCATGGCCATCGCTAACCGCACGGGCCTACATGAAATGAGGTCATAAGACGGGCAGTGCTTACAGGGCATTGCCAAGGGATAACGCAAGAGCGCAGACTCCTGTACAGCAAATAACAACGCTCATGAAGCTGCGCCAAGCACCAAGGCGTTATTTAGGACACCTGAGCTGCGTCTTCTCAAAATGACAAGTCACGCCTCCACTACAGTTTGACTGTAGAATGGGCTAAGTTGTGTACGTCTTTCATTCAGCGTGTGCAAGTAGACAAATTAATAGAGCAACCTTTGACTTGTGCAGCATTAATGCTGCACAAGGTGTGGCTCTTGTACTTTGTAACAACTGAGGGGGGGTTAAAGGTAACCTTTGAAATTGGTTCAACTAGGCTTCGGCCTACACTCTGCTCCTCTCCTCCTCCTGCTGACCCTGGGCTCTAACACCGCCAGTTTTTGCCCGGAACTGCTAGCTGCACAGAGAAAAACACCCGCCAATGTGCCAGTGGGGTTCAGCACCGCCAGCTGTTCCCCTGCTGTGTAGTCGGCAACGTGTCCAGCACAAGCCACGCTGGCACAACCGAACAAAAGCTGCCACCAGTGCAGGCTTCTGCCTACACTCTGCTCCTCTCCTCCTCCTGCTGACCCTGGGCTCTAACACCGCTAGTTTTGGGCCCGGAAGTGCTAGCTGCACAGAGAAAAACACCCGCCAATGTGTCAGTGGGGTTCAGCAACGCCAGCTGTTCCCCTGCTGTGTAGCCGGCAACGTGACCTGCAAACGCCACCCAGGCACATGAACTGAAATTAAAGGGACCCTGCCACCCACCCCAAGGTGTTTCTATGTATAACAGCCACCTTGTACAGCAGTACTGCTGCATTTGTACAAGGTGGCTGATTTTTTCTCCTTGCCCACGTTGAATTAAACACGTACAAAATGTGTCTCATTACAGACCATTCCACTGTCCCTGAGGTGTGACTTTCCTTTTTAATGACACGCAGCACCCCCCTTGGTAGCACTGCCCGTCTTCTGACATCATAGGTTGGCTGGCTGCGCCTGTGCGTTTGCCCTGCTCGAAACAACGCCCCTCGGTGTCTTATTTACTTTGACAGCGAGGGTGTCCGCCCTGCCTGAAACAACGCTCCTCGTTGTCTTACTTATTTTGACTGCGAGGGTGTGATTAATGCGCACGAGCAGTGCATATCTTCGCCTGTCTTTACTCATCTCCTTCCGCCTTCTTCAGACTGTGCGGCCTCATGGCCGCGGCATGCGAGAAGGGATCAGATGAGGCCGCCCAGTCTGATGCAGGTGTAAGGACATGAGTGACAGGCGAAAAAATTTACTGCGCAAGGTCACGAATCCCAGCCCCGTAGTGTGACTTAAAGAAAAGACACTGCGGGTCTGGGTTTCATGGCCATCGCTAACCGCACCGGCCAACATGAAATGAGGTGAGAAGACAGGCAGCGCTCACAGCGCATGGCCAAGGGATAACAAGAGAGCAGACTCCTGTACAGCAAATAACAACGCTCAGGAATCTGCGCCCAGCACCTAGGTGTAAATTTTGACAACTCTGCTGCGTCTCCTTAAAAAGACAAGTCACGCCTCCACTACTGTTTGACAGTATAATGGGCTAAATAGTGTACTTGTTTTATTCAGCGTGTGCAAGGAGCAAAATTAATAGAGCAACCTTTGACTTCTGCAGCATTAATGCTGCACAAGATGTGGCTCTTGTACCTTGCAACACCTGAGGGGGGGTTAAAGGTTACCTTTGAAATTGGTTCAACTAGGCTTCGGCCTACACTCTGCTCCTCTCCTCCTCCTGCTACCCCTGGGCTATAACACCGCCAGTTGTAGCCTGGAAGTGCTAGCTGCACAGAGAAAAACACCAGCCAATGTGTCAGTGGGGTTCAGCACCGCCAGCTGGTCCCCTGCTGTGTAGTCGGCAACGTGTCCAGCACAAGCCACGCTGGCACAACCGAACAAAAGCTGCCACCAGTGCAGGCTTCGGCCTACACTCTGCTCCTCTCCTCCTCCTGCTGACCCTGGGCTGTAACACCGCTAGTTTTGGGCCCGGAAGTGCTAGCTGCACAGAGAAAAACACCCGCCAATGTGTCAGTGGGGTTCAGCACCGCCAGCTGTTCCCCTGCTGTGTAGCCGGCAACGTGACCTGCAAACGCCACGCAGGCACATGAACTGAAATTAAAGGGACCCTGCCACCCACCCCAAGGTGTTTCTATGTATAACAGCCACCTTGTACAGCAGTAATGCTGCATTTGTACAAGATGGCTGACTTTTTCTCCTTGCCCACGTGGAACTCAACACGTACAAAATGTGTCTCATTGAGACCATTCCACTGTCCCTGAGGTGTGACTTTCCTTTCTAATGATACGCAGCACCACACTTTGTAGCGCTGCCCGTCTTTTGACATCATTGGTTAGCTGGCTGTGCCTGTGCGTCTGCCCTGCTCGAAACAACGCCCCTCGGTGTCTTATTTATTTTGACAGCGAGGGTGTGGTTTATGGGCACGAGCAGTGCATATGTTCGCCTGTCTTAACTCATCTCCTTCCGCCTTCTTCAGACTGTGCGGCCTCATGGCCGCGGTATGCGAGAAGGGATCAGCAGAGGCAGCCCAGTCTGAAGCAGGTGTAAGGACGTGTGTGAGCGGCGAAAGTATTTACTGCTCAAGGCCACGAATCCCAGCACCGCAGTGTGACTTTATGAAAAGGCACTGTGGGTCTGGGATTCATGGCCATCATTAACCGCACCAGCCAACATGAAATGAGGTCATAAGGCGGGCTGCGCTAACAGGGTATTGCCAAGGGAAAACACAAGAGCACAGACTCCTGTACTGCAAATAACAACGCTCAGGAATCTGCGCCCAGCACCTAGGTGTAAATTTTGACACCTGTGCTGCGTCTTCTTAAAAAGACAAGTCACGCCTCCACTACTGTTTGACAGTATAATGGGCTAAATAGTGTACCTGTTTTATTCAGCGTGTGCAAGGAGCAAAATTAATAGAGGAACCTTTTACTTGTGCAGCATTAATGCTGCACAAGGTGTGGCTCTTGTACCTTGCAACACCTGAGGGGGGGTTAAAGGTTACCTTTGAAATTGGTTCTACTAGGCTTCGGCCTACACTCTGCTCCTCTCCTCCTCCTGCTGCCCCTGGGCTATAACACCGCCAGTTGTAGCCTGGAAGTGCTAGCTGCACAGAGAAAAACACCAGCCAATGTGTTAGTGGGGTTCAGCACCGCCAGCTGTTCCCCTGCTGAGTAGCCGGCATCGTGTCCAGCACAAGCCACGCTGGCACAACTGACCAAAAGCTGCCACCAGTGCAGGCTTCGGCCTACACTCTGCTCCTCTCCTCCTCCTGCTGACCCTGGGCTCAAACACCGCCAGTTTTTGCCCGGACATGCTAGCTGCACAGAGAAGAACACCAGCCAATGTGTTAGTGGGGTTCAGCACCGCCAGCTGTTCCCCTGCTGTGTAGCTGGCAACGTGACCTGCAAATGCCACGCAGGCAGGGGTGGATTAAGGGTAGCCAGGGCCCCGGGCTGTTCACACACTGTGGGCGCCCCCGGTCATGTGACGGGGGTCATGTGACGGGGGTCATGAGACGGGGTCATGAGACGGGGGTCATGAGATGGGGGTCATGAGACGGGGGTCATGATATACCCGAACCAGATTATACCAGAAAAATGGCCGGGCCCTACTCTACTGTAACCTATTAAATATTTGTTAAAATCTGCAATACAATTTAGGTATATCTTGACCAATAATATCACATACAAGGAACAAATACAACCGCACCGTGACCAGACCACAAATTACAACCACAGTGATCGAATAATATCACATACAAGGAACAAATACCACCGCACCATGACCAGACCACAAATTACAACCACAGTGATCGAATAATATCACATACAAGAAACAAATACCACCGCACCATGTCAAGACCACATGTTACCACTTGGTGACCAAATAGCACATACAGGGGACAAATACCACAACACCATTTCCAGACCACATATTACCACCACATAGTGACTGAGTACCACAATACTGATCAGTAATAAAAAAACAAAAAACACAATACTATCACCATAAGTGCCAGTATTCACAGGAGATCTGTACTTAGTATGCAGTGTCTGTGTAGAGGTAATACAGTGATCACTGGTGACATTGTACACAGGACCGCTGTATATAGTATACAGTGAATAGTGTCAGTGTATAGGCAACACTGACTCACCAGTGATGTTCTAGGTGAACTCCTTCATCTTTCATCCAGCACAGACTGCAATTATTTCTTCCAGCCAGGACTCGTTTCTGCAGGAAATAACACAGTTATCTCGAGCTCCACTTGCAGAACACATTACTTAATTTTTCACAACTTCTACATTACACCACATGAAGATAAAAAGGCGATATAGTGTCACTCTGCACAATAACAGGACCACCCCCCCATTTAAAACAGTATACTCAAAAAATAAAATAAATACATCACTGCAGTAATAATATCCCTTAATTAGCCCCTATGGTAATAATATTCCCCACCCTGGCTCCGTTTATCTTATTCCTGGCTCCAGCCATATGTTCTCCCATCCTGCACTCATGAGTATCCATTCCACACCATATGATCTCCCTATCCTGCCCCATCTGTCTCCATCGTATCCATCCTGCCCCATGATCCAATCCTGCCCCATGTTTCCAATCATGCCCCGTGTCTACATTCTGCCCATGCCTCCAGTCCTGCCCCCAGTGTGTCCAGCATATTACCCCCAGTGTGTCCAGCATATTACCCCCAGTGTGTCCAGCAATCTGCCCCAGTATGTCCAGCATATTGCCCCCAGACAGTGTGTCCAGCAATCTGCCCCAGTGTGTCCAGCATATTACCACCAGTGTGTCCAGCAATCTGGCCCAGTGTCTCCAGCATTGCCCCAGTGTGTCCAGCAATCATCTGCCCCAGTGTATCCAGCATTGCCCCAGTGTGTTCAGCAATCATCTGCCCCAGTGTCTCCAGCAATCTGCCCCAGTGTCTCCAGCAATCTGCCTCAGTGTCTCCAGCAATCTGCCCCCAGTGTCTCCAGCAATCTGCCCCCAGTGTGTCTTCCAGCAATCTGCCCCCAGTGTGTCCTCCAGCAATCTGCCCCAGTGTCTCCAGCAATCTGCCCCACTGTCTCCAGCAATCTGCCCCAGTGTCTCCAGCAATCTGCCCCACTGTCTCCAGCAATCTGCCCCACTGTGTCCTCCAGCATTGCCCCCCAGTGTCCTCCAATCTGCCCCACTGTCTCCAGCATTGCCCCCAGTGTGTCCTCCAATCTGCCTCACTGTCTCCAGCATTGCCCCCAGTGTGTCCTCCAATCTGCCCCAGTGTCTCCAGCATTGCCCTTAGTGTGTCCTCCAATCTGCCCCAGTGTCTCCAGCATTGCCCCCCAGTGTGTCCTCCAATCTGCCCTACTGTCTCCAGCATTGCCCCCAGTGTGTCCTTCAATCTGCCCCAGTGTCTCCAGCATTGCCCCCCAGTGTGTCCTCCAGCATTGCCTCCCAGTGTGTCCTCCAATCTGCCCCAGTGTCTCCAGCATTGCCGACCAGTGTGTCCTCCAGCATTGCCCCCCAGTGTGTCCTCCAGCATTGCCCCCCAGTGTGTCCTCCAGCATTGCCCCCCAGTGTGTCCACCGATAAGTGATCCAAAAAAAAAAAAATAAACAAGCAGTCTCCTCACCTGTCCACGCTCCAGGCGGCGAGCTTCCTGCAGCAGCGCACACTCGCTGGCGACTGACAATGACGTCAGACGCCGGCGACGTGTGCGCTGCGGCCGACATCAGCTGCCAGCCTCCAATTGGCTGGCGGCTGTTGTTGTTAACTATTGACGTGCGGGCGCGCGCCCGCACATCAATAGGAAACCGCCGCAGCGCCGGAAAGGGCCCGGTGAGCAGATAAGAAGGGGCCCGATGCGGCCCCCTCTCTCTGCCCACCGGGTCCGGGGGGCACATAAACGCTGCCCGGCGGGCAGTCACAGAGGATTATCAGAGGGTTAATCTGCGGTAGCCCAGGGCCCCCCCAGACCACTGGGCCCTGGGCTACCGCCCATATTGACCCTCTGATAATCCGCCCCTGCACGCAGGCACATGAACTGAAATTGAAGGGAGCCTGCGCCCCACCCCCAGGTGTTTCTATGTATAACAGCCACCTTGTACAGCAGTACTGCTGCATTTGTACAAGGTGAAGACACAAAAGAGAATAGTAAAACCAAAAACACTCAGTTTGAAAAAATGTTGCAGTAATCCGCAAGTGCTAGTAAAAGATGTAAAAAACAGGGTATTTGGTTGATATGTTTTTTGCAAAAAATGTATACTAAGCTGCTCTACCAATCTTCACGGTATACCCTTATCAGAGCAGTCCTAACTAATGTATGCAATCCCTATCTGATGTATTTAAAAACCTGATCATCTGTATATAACCTGTGTGAACAGGGTTCAGAGAGGAAAAATCCATGTGTGCATACAGGGTAGAACAGCTTTTGTGCAGATAGCCCAAGAGGAGTGGTGGAACTCCCCAGTCTTGTAGACACAAGAGAACAATTATGGAAACAGGAAGACATGGGCTACTTGCACAGTGAACAAGTCTGTATGATCATGTTCACACACCACCAAGAAACCTGAAGACACAAAAGAGAATAGTAAAACCAAAAACACTCAGTTTGAAAAAATGTTGCAGTAATCCGCAAGTGCTAGTAAAAGATGTAAAAAACAGGGTATTTGGTTGATACGTTTTTTGCAAAAAATGTATACTAAGATGCTCTACCAATCTTCACGGTATACCCTTATCAGAGCAGTCCTAACTAATGTATGCAATCCCTATCTGATGTATTTAAAAACCTGATCATCTGTATATAACCTGTGTGAACAGGGTTCAGAGAGGAAAAATCCATGTGTGCATACAGGGTAGAACAGCTTTTGTGCAGATAGCCCAAGAGGAGTGGTGGAACTCCCCAGTCTTGTAGACACAAGAGAACAATTATGGAAACAGGAACACATGGGCTACTTGCACAGTGAACAAGTCTGTATGATCATGTTCACACACCACCAAGAAACCTGAAGACACAAAAGAGAATAGTAAAACCAAAAACACTCAGTTTGAAAAAATGTTGCAGTAATCCGCAAGTGCTAGTAAAAGATGTAAAAAACAGGGTATTTGGTTGATATGTTTTTTGCAAAAAATGTATACTAAGCTGCTCTACCAATCTTCACGGTATACCCTTATCAGAGCAGTCCTAACTAATGTATGCAATCCCTATCTGATGTATTTAAAAACCTGATCATCTGTATATAACCTGTGTGAACAGGGTTCAGAGAGGAAAAATCCATGTGTGCATACAGGGTAGAACAGCTTTTGTGCAGATAGCCCAAGAGGAGTGGTGGAACTCCCCAGTCTTGTAGACACAAGAGAACAATTATGGAAACAGGAACACATGGGCTACTTGCACAGTGAACAAGTCTGTATGATCATGTTCACACACCACCAAGAAACCTGAAGACACAAAAGAGAATAGTAAAACCAAAAACACTCAGTTTGAAAAAATGTTGCAGTAATCCGCAAGTGCTAGTAAAAGATGTAAAAAACAGGGTATTTGGTTGATACGTTTTTTGCAAAAAATGTATACTAAGCTGCTCTACCAATCTTCACGGTATACCCTTATCAGAGCAGTCCTAACTAATGTATGCAATCCCTATCTGATGTATTTAAAAACCTGATCATCTGTATATAACCTGTGTGAACAGGGTTCAGAGAGGAAAAATCCATGTGTGCATACAGGGTAGAACAGCTTTTGTGCAGATAGCCCAAGAGGAGTGGTGGAACTCCCCAGTCTTGTAGACACAAGAGAACAATTATGGAAACAGGAACACATGGGCTACTTGTACAGTGAACAAGTCTGTATGATCATGTTCACACACCACCAAGAAACCTGAAGACACAAAAGAGAATAGTAAAACCAAAAACACTCAGTCTGAAAAAATGTTGCAGTAATCCGCAAGTGCTAGTAAAAGATGTAAAAAACAGGGTATTTGGTTGATATGTTTTTTGCAAAAAATGTATACTAAGCTGCTCTACCAATCTTCACGGTATACCCTTATCAGAGCAGTCCTAACTAATGTATGCAATCCCTATCTGATGTAATTAAAAACCTGATCATCTGTATATAACCTGTGTGAACAGGGTTCAGAGAGGAAAAATCCATGTGTGCATACAGGGTAGAACAGCTTTTGTGCAGATAGCCCAAGAGGAGTGGTGGAACTCCCCAGTCTTGTAGACACAAGAGAACAATTATGGAAACAGGAACACATGGGCTACTTGCACAGTGAACAAGTCTGTATGATCATGTTCACACACCACCAAGAAACCTGGCCTACACTCTGCTCCTCTCCTCCTCCTGCTGACCCTGGGCTCTAACACCGCTAGTTTTGGGCCCGGAAGTGCTAGCTGCACAGAGAAAAATACCCGCCAATGTGTCAGTGGGGTTCAGCACCGCCAGCTGTTCCCCTGCTGTGTAGCCGGCAACGTGACCTGCAAACGCCACGCAGGCACATGAACTGAAATTAAAGGGACCCTGCCACCCACCCCAAGGTGTTTCTATGTATAACAGCCACCTTGTACAGCAGTAATGCTGCATTTGTACAAGGTGGCTGACTTTTTCTCCTTGCCCACGTGGAACTCAACACGTACAAAATGTGTCTCATTGAGACCATTCCACTGTCCCTGAGGTGTGACTTTCCTTTCTAATGATACGCAGCACCCCCCTTGGTAGCGCTTCCCGTCTTTTGACATCATTGGTTAGCTGGCTGCGCCTGTGCGTCCGCGCTGCTAGAAGCAACGCCCCTCGGTGTCTTATTTATTTTGTCAGCGAGGGTGTGGTTTATGGGCACGAGCAGTGCATATGTTCGCCTGTCGTCACTCATCTCCTTCCGCCTTCTTCAGACTGTGCGGCCTCATGGCCGCGGCATGCGAGAAGGGATCAGCAGAGGCCGCCCAGTCTGAAGCAGGTGTAAGGACGTGTGTGAGCGGCGAAAATATTTACTGCTCAAGGCCACGAATCCCAGCACCCAGTGTGACTTTATGAAAAGGCACTGTGGGTCTGGGATTCATGGCCATCGTTAACCGCACCGGCCAACATGAAATGAGGTCATAAGACGGGCAGCGCTAACAGGGCATTGCCAAGGGATAACACAAGAACGCAGACTCCTGTACAGCAAATAACAACGCTCAGGAAGCTGCGCCAAGCACCAAGGCGTTATTTGGGACACCTGTGCTGCGTCTCCTTAAAAATACAAGTCACGCCTCCACTACAATTTGACTGTAGAATGGGCTAAATTGTGTACGTCTTTCATTCAGCGTGTGCAAGTAGACAAATTAATAGAGCAACCTTTGACTTGTGCAGCATTAATGCTGCACAAGGTGTGGCTCTTGTACTTTGTAACACCTGAGGGGGGTTAAAGGTTACCTTTGAAAATGGTTCAACTAGGCTTCGGCCTACACTCTGCTCCTCTACTCCTCCTGCTGCCCCTGGGCTCTAACACCGCTAGTTTTTGCCCGGAAGTGCTAGCTGCACAGAGAAAAACACCCGCCATTGTGTCAGTGGGGTTTAGCAACGCCAGCTGTTCCCCCACTGTGTAGCCGGCAAAGTGTCCTGCAAACGCAACGCAGACACAAAGCTGCCTCCAGTGTAGGCTTCGGCCTACAATCTGCTCCCCCTGCTTACCCTTTGCTCCAACACCGCTAGTTGGGGCTGTAGGAAAACAATCTTTAATAGGCAACGCATCCTGGTTCCAGCACCGTCAGCTGTTTCCGGGTAGTGTCAAGCTCACTGAGACGCCTATGCTTGCCCCGTCGTGTTGTGGTCAGGTTAGCCAACTCCAGGGTGCCTCCAGTTTAGGAGCTTCCTATGTGGGCTGCGTGAATTGGTAGTCAAGGCTGGTTCTGTAGTGCCAGTAGGCCAAGCTCCCCCTGTAGGACTGTTGGGGTTCGGTAACTGCGGCTGCCTCACGGCCTAGCTGTTCTCTCCTCTCCTGTGGATCTTGTGGTCCACCACCTGGTTCCAGCACCGTCAGCTGGTTCCGGGCTGAGCCTTTGGCTTAGGTGCCTCCTCCTGGGTATCCGAGTTCCGCCAACGTCAGGCGGTCCTTGGTAGTGCTTTTAAGCGCAGGCACCTACAGCTTAGTAACCGGGTTCCAGCACCGTCAGCTGGTCCTCGGTCGTGCCATTGGCTTTTGCACACTGGGGCGACGCATCCGGGTTCCAGCACCGCCAGCTGGTTCTCGGCAGTGTTTTTGTCACGGGTACTCCCTCGTGCCCAGCCTGGTTCCAGCACCGTCAGCTGTTTCCGGGTAGTGTCAAGCTCACTGAGACGCCTATGCTTGCCCCGTCGTGTTGCGGTCGGGTTAGCCAACTCCAGGGTGCCTCCAGTTTAGGAGCTTCCTATGTGGGCTGCATGAATTGGTAGTCAAGGCTGGTTCTGTAGTGCCAGTAGGCCAAGCTCCCCCTGTAGGACTGTTGGGGTTCGGTAACTGCGGCTGCCTCGCGGCCTTGCTGTTCTCTCCTCTCCTGTGGACCTTGTGGTCCACCACCTGGTTCCAGCACCGTCAGCTGGTTCCGGGCCGAGCCTTTGGCTTAGGTGCCTCCTCCTGGGTATCCGAGTTCCGCCAACGTCAGGCGGTCCTTGGTACTGCTTTTAAGCGCAGGCACCTACAGCTTAGTAACCGGGTTCCAGCACCGTCAGCTGGTCCTCGGTCGTGCCATTGGCTCTTGCCCACTGGGGCGACGCATCCGGGTTCCAGCACCGCCAGCTGGTTCTCGGCAGTGTTTTTGTCACGGGTACTCCCTCGTGCCCAGCCTGGTTCCAGCACCGTCAGCTGTTTCCGGGTAGTGTCAAGCTCACTGAGACGCCTATGCTTGCCCCGTCGTGTTGCGGTCGGGTTAGCCAATTCCAGGGTGCCTCCAGTTTAGGAGCTTCCTATGTGGGCTGCGTGAATTGGTAGTCAAGGCTGGTTCTGTAGTGCCAGTAGGCCAAGCTCCCCCTGTAGGACTGTTGGGGTTCGGTAACTGCGGCTGCCTCGCGGCCTAGCTGTTCTCATCTCTCCTGTGGACCTTCTGGTCCACCACCTGGTTCCAGCACCGTCAGCTGGTTCCGGGCCGAGCCTTTGGCTTAGGTGCCTCCTCCTAGGTATCCGAGTTCCGCCAACGTCAGGCGGTCCTTGGTAGTGCTTTTAAGCGCGGGCACCTACAGCTTAGT
This sequence comes from Ranitomeya imitator, assembly GCF_032444005.1. NCBI lineage: Eukaryota > Metazoa > Chordata > Amphibia > Anura > Dendrobatidae > Ranitomeya > Ranitomeya imitator. The sequence goes on along the minus strand of NC_091286.1, from coordinate 455,503,354 downwards.
AACCGGGTTCCAGCACCGTCAGCTGGTCCTCGGTCGTGCCATTGGCTCTTGCACACTGGGGCGACGCATCCGGGTTCCAGCACTGCCAGCTGGTTCTCGGCAGTGTTTTTGTCACGGGTACTCCCTCGTGCCCAGCCTGGTTCCAGCACCGTCAGCTGTTTCCGGGTAGTGTCAAGCTCACTGAGACGCCTATGCTTGCCCCGTCATGTTGTGGTCGGGTTAGCCAACTCCAGGGTGCCTCCAGTTTAGGAGCTTCCTATGTGGGCTGCGTGAATTGGTAGTCAAGGCTGGTTCTGTAGTGCCAGTAGGCCAAGCTCCCCCTGTAGGACTGTTGGGGTTCGGTAACTGCGGCTGCCTCGCGGCCTAGCTGTTCTCTCATCTCCTGTGGACCTTCTGGTCCACATCCTGGTTCCAGCACCGTCAGCTGGTTCTCGGCAGTGTCTTTTGCTCTTGTACCTTCTGCTCCCCATCCTGGTTCCAGTACCGTCAGCTGGTTCCGGGCAGAGCCTTTGGCTTAGGTGCCTCCTTCTGGGTATCCAAGTTCCACCAACGTCAGGTGGTCCTTGGTAGTGCTTTCAGGCACGGGTACCTCCTGCTTAGTAACCGGGTTCCAGTAACGTCAGCTGGTCCTCGGTAGTTCCATTGGCTCTTGGACCTTCGGCTACCCATCCGGGTTCCAGTACCGTCAGCTGGTTCTCGGCAGTGTCTTTTGCTCTTGTACCTTCTGCTCCCCATCCTGGTTCCAGTAACGTCAGCTGGTCCCGGGCAGAGCCTTTGGCTTAGGTGCCTCCTTCTGGGTATCCGAGTTCCGCCAACGTCAGGCGGTCCTTGGTAGTGCTTTTTAGCACGGGTACCTCCTGCTTAGTAACCGGGTTCCAGTAACGTCAGCTGGTCCTCGGTAGTTCCATAGGCTCTTGAACCTTCGGGTAGCCATCTGAGTTCCAGTTCCATCAGTTGGTTCTTGGCATTTTCTCAGCCTTCTTGTACCTTCTGCTACATTTCCAAGTTGAAGACCCTAAAGTCGATGACCCGGAAGACCACCCCGATGACGACGACGACGGCGTAGATGACGACCCTGGAGACGACGACCCTGGAGACGACGACATGGAAGACCGAGAAGCAGAATAACAAGAGGCTGCAGAACAAAGAGCAGAAGAACATTAAGCATAACACTTAATATCAGAGCAAAAGATATTATCTAAATTATATGCAGAAGAAGACTAAGCAGTGTATGGGGGTGAGTCCGTTCCTCCTCGTGGTGCCCCTGGATAAAGCCTGATGCTGCAGGCCAAACTGAATGCGGACAAATGTAACTTTTGTGACTGGCAGAACGGAAGGTGTAATCTTCAAACTTTTATAGATAACAACTACGGGAATGCCTGTCACAAATGAGAATATGATGAAGAAGTAGAATAGGAAGAATAATAATAGTTGAAGAAAATGAATATGAATAATGTAATAAAAAAAAGGTAGAAGATGAAGAAGAAGATGAATAAGGTGAAGAAGAAGTTGATGTCAAAGATGCTGATGATGATGAAGATGAAAGTGTGGGAAAAGTAAAAAAAAAAGAAGGGGAAGGGCGTGGAATAGTGAAACATCAATATCTGACAAAATAAAAAAAAAATTACATAGTCAATATCTTTGTCACTCCGAATGTCTTTAAAAAAAAATAAAATAAGGCTATTCTATTTGATTGGGCTAAACCGCTATGACTTTAATGTCTCCGCCACCTCCCCAAATACATCCTGCATTATTCTTTGTTGTTTTCCTTCATGTAGAATGAACCTACAAGGAAAGACAGGGTTTATTTTAATTACGATATTTTGGTCCCATTGACTTGCATTGGGATCGGGTATCGGTATCGGCGATATCCGATATTTTTTGAATATCGGCCGATCCAATCCGATACCGATACTTTCCGATATTGGAAGGTATCGCTCAACACTAGTTGACATAGATATATATAAATATCTTTTTTCATTTTTACTTGCGGCATCAATTGGTCTCAGTCACCTGTGTTTCAGCATATATAATTTTTCTATGCCTGGTTGGTTTTACCAATTTTCACCTCAGGTTAAATTCATATTAAACTGTTCATATGGTATTTGTGTTAGATGCACAATTATTGTAAGGTCTCCTACTGCTATCTGCAGTGACCCTGAAGTGGAGTCACAACTAGAAATGGCCGAACCTGAACAGTAACTTTTGGCATCCATTCTGAACACCTACTGTTCGGGCACGGACACCGAACATAGTCTTCACCAAGAAGTCCATGTTACTGTTTGGGTTAATCCCCTGGACACCGGGTGTTTGTCATGTGCATGACAGCGTGGCAAACACTGCTTGTGATCAGCAGAAAAATCATCCCAGTCAGAAAGCCATGGTTCCCATGCTGTCAAAAGACAGCGTGAGCATGCAGCTGTGATCAGAGGTATAAAATTTGCCTCCAGTCACTGGTGTCGGCTGATGGAACTACTGCCTGCTGCTAATAACAGCGAGACCAGGAGCGACTGATGGGAGTATTCATCATATAATCATAGAATGGTAGAATTGGAAGGGACCTCCTGGGTCATCAGGCATCAGGATACAGGACTGCCCCAGCTCCTACGGAAGAGGCATCCACCTCCAAGATGAAGAGCTTGTCCATATTGGGCCGATGCAGAACTGGCGCCATAGAGAAATGAGACTTCATTGAGGTAAAGGCTTTGGAAACCTTCTCATACCACTGCTTAGGATTAGCTCCCTTCTTGGTGAGGGCTACCAAAGGAGCTGCTAATTTGGAGAAGTGGGGAATGAACTAGCAGTAATAATTGATAAACCCCATAAACCGCTGCACCGCTTTAAGGGAATGCAGTTCCTGCCGATTCAACACCAACTCCAGCTTGGCCAGGTCCATAGCTAAACCCTTGGTCGAAATGATGTACCCAAGAAATGGCAAGGACTCTTGCTCAAACACGCACTTCTCCAGTTTGGCAAAAAGGCAATTGGCGCGTAAGAGCTCAAAAAGTTTACACACATCTTTACGGTGAGTGTCAACATCTGGGAAATAGATGTCCTGTATCAAAAGGATGCTCTAGGTAGGAAACATCCATGTTTCTTTTTTTCTAAGTCATTTTCAACTGTGGAGAGGAATTATTTCATTGGGGACAGAGAGATGCTCGCCATTAAATTAGCTTTTTCAGAATGGGTACATCTCCTGGAGGTAGCTCGGCATCCCTTTTAGGCTATGTGCACATGTTCAGGATTTCTTGCAGAAATTTCCACAGCAAAACCGGACATTTTCTGCAAGTAATCTCCATGGGTTTTTTTTCCCGTTTTTGACGCGTTTTTTGCACATTTTTTGAGGTAGGTAGGTAGGGATACTCAGGCCTGTACAGGTGTAGTCACCTCCCTGTGGTGTTTGTTTTTGCTTGATCTGGTGATGGTGGTGCTTTTTGCGATATTTAATACATTTTAGAGAATTTCTCAATAAAGATATTTTTAATGTAAGTTTGATACTATTTATCAAACACGTATTCCGCCTTCATGGGTTGCCTGACAAGATTGTCAGTGCCCGGAATCCCCAGTTCGCATCTCATTTCTGGAGGGAAAATTTGTCTTCGGCGTATCATCCCAATTCGAATGGGCTGGTGGAGAGGACCAATCAGACACTGGTCATGTATCTACGGCATTTTGTGTCTGCCAGGCATTATTATTATTATTATTATTTATTGATATAGCGCCATTTATTCCATGGCGCTTTACATGTAAGGAGGGGTATACATAATAAAAACAAGTGCAATAATCTTAAACAATAGAAGCATTAACTGGTACAGGAGGAGTGAGGACCCTGCCCCCGAAGGCTCACAATCTACAAGGGATGGGTGAGAATACAGTAGGTGAGGATAGAGCTGGTCATGCAGCGGTTTGGTTGATCGGTGGTTACTGCAGGTTGTAGGCTTGTCGGAAATGGTGGATCTTCAGGGTTTTTTTAAGGTTTCGATGGTAGGCGAGAGTCTGATGTGTTGTGGTAGAGGGTTCCAGAGTAGGGGTGATACGCGAGAGAAATCTTGTATACGATTGTGGGAAGAGGAGATAAGAGGGGAGTAGAGAAGGAGATCTTGTAAGGATCGGAGGTTGCGTGTAGGTAAGTACCGGGAGACGAGGTCACAGATGTATGGAGGAGACAGGTTGTGGATGTGTACGTCATGGTTAGGGTTTTGTACTGGAGTCTCTGGGCAATGGGGAGCCAGTGAAGGGATTGACAGAGGGGAGAGGCCGGGGAATAGCGGGGGGACAGGTGGATTAGTCAGGCAGCAGAGTTTAGAATCGATTGGAGGGGTGCGAGTGTGTTCGAGGGGAGGCCACAAAGCAGGAGGTTGCAGTAATCAACGCGAGAGATGATGAGGGCATGGTCAAAGGGGTTTTGCAAATTCTTGGTAGAGGAATGAACGGATTCGTGAAATATTTTTGAGTTGAAGTCGGCAGGAAGTGGAAAGGGCTTGGATATGTGGTTTGAAGGAGAGATCAGCGCCAAGGATTACCCCGAGGCAGCAAGCTTGTGGGACTGGGGAGAGTGGGCAGCCATTTACTGTAATGGATAGGTTCGTTGGGGGGGTCGCGTGAGATGGGGGAAAGATGACAACTGTTTGTCCCTGCTGCCATAGGCAGAGTTTCCTTTAAATAATGCCATCTCCGATTCCATGGGGCAGACTCCTTTTCTCCTGAATTATGGTCAGCATCTGCATGTCCCTGTGCCTATGCTGTCTTGTCTTCTGACCTGAGAGTGGTGGACTGGCCAGTGGAGGATCATGACATCTGGGACCGCACGCAGGTTGCAATTAAAATGTCAAAGGAGAGAATGAGGGCTTCTGCCGATGCGCATCATCATCCTGCTCCAGTCTTTGCCCCAGGAGATTTAGTCTGCCTGTCAGCTCGTAACATCAAGCTGCGTGTAGAATCCACTAAATTTGCTTCCCGCTACTTAGGTCTTTTCATGGTTCTTGAGCAGGTAAATCCTGTAGTTTATCGCCTCAGTCTTCCACCGCACTTGAAGATCACCGACACTTTTCATGTGTATCTTTTAAAACCCGTGTATATGGCCCAGTTGTCTGGAACGCCAGCTGCCGGGGATTTGGACATGTCCTCAGATGATTTTAAGGTCAATGCTTTTGTCGGGTACAAGGTGGTGCGTGGCAAAAAGATGTTTTGGATTGACTGGAAGCGTCATGGACCAGAGGATAGGACCTGGGAGCCTATTGAGCATATTCATGGCCCTAAGCTTATTGCAGCCTTCGAGCATGGCAAATGTCGCCGAGGGTTGGATGCTAGAGGGGGAGTAATGTTAGGTGTTAGGATTCTCCCACTGCATGGGGTAGATCACAAGCATTATCTGCTTCTGTGGTCTCTCATTCAGGTCCGGCTGCTCCGATTGCTGCTCAGCACAGATGTCGGTCCCAGCGTCTTGCTCAGACTAGTGGTATGCGTTTGGTTACTGCTGGTTCTCCAGTCGAGTCTATGGTAACCAGTGATATATGTGTGCAGCCTTGTGCTCTGGGGTCTAAGTCCAGAGATCACCTTACTGAGCATGTCCATGATGTGGCGGCTTCTCATTGGCAGTCAGACGTTAGCTTCTCTGATGTGGCAGTCCCGGATTGGCCCGAGGGTGATGTCTCAGCTGACTGGGCATGAGTGTTTGATTTGGAGCCTAGCATATAAAAGGCTCTCGGGGGCGCACGTGGGCGTGTTAGTGTCATTTATGTTTGGTGTGTGTGGGTGGCTACACTACCACTCTGTCTCCATGTGTGTCTTTGCTCTGAGACTGTACAGGTTGGCAGGCAGCTTGCACACTTATGTAGTTTTGTTCCCTTGGCTCAACGCCTGAGCCTCTAGTTTCTTACATGGTTAGGGTGCTGGTCAGGCTCAGGTTCAGTAGTGACAGGACTGGGATAACTAGCCGCTTGGCTTAGCATCTGTTTCACTCTTGTGTGTGGTTAGTACAGTTCAGTTACAGAGCAAGCTCAACCCTTATGCTATACTTCTCTGTGAAAACAACAGGGTATTGTACCTAGCATCAAAGAGCTCTCTCTTTTGGCTCAGCATCTGCTTTATTCGTGTGTGCAGTTAGCACCGTTTAGTTGCAGAGCTAGTCCTATCCACGTGCCATTTTCCCTGTGACGTTAACAGGGTATTGTACTTTGCATACTCAAGCCGTACCTCTCGATGAAATAACTGTGCTTGGTACTCACTGTTCCGTTCACACTATGTGGCGTTTACACAGTGTGTTTAAGGTAACACTTGCTGTTGTGTTCCATCATTGTTCTCAATAGCAGAAGGTTCATTCCTGCACGGTGGACCCCGGGTTGCGATTGCCCTTTTTTATATTTTATTTAGTGCACTCCGCCAACCCTAACAGCTAGTTTGTCCTTTTTAATATTGAAATAATGAATTTCCACATAAAAGGAAATTGGACATAAAAATGCATGTTGCTTCAAAGACTGCTAGGAATGAGCAAACGTGCTCTGTAATACTCTTATATCCAGGGCCGGACTGGGACTAAAATTCAGCCCTGGCATTTGAAGTTACACAGACCCACTTGTCACATGGTGACTGTATAATATCTTTGTAAACTTGTAGGCAGGGCCGGTTTTAGGAAAAGTGGGGCCCTAGGCAAAGTTTAAAATTCTAACATATTGCACATCACACAAAAGCATTTCGGGTGTATTTACATGCGCTGAGTTCAGGCCGCTAAATGAGTTTGATCGACAATACTGAAGTTGTTCAACACTTGTTTCCCGGCCTCTTTCGACCAGCTGAGGAATAATGATGGGACAGAACCATCACTAACAGATCACTAACAGATCACCATACAGTATCATGTTATCAGCAGCACATCTACAGTTTACACCGGCGATGTGCTGCTGACAACAAGGATTTTTGTTCCGGCAAAAACAATCTGAATATGCAGCATTTTACTTGTTTAGTTAAATACACCCCATAGTCCTCCATATATTATAATGTGCACCACAGTCCTCCATATAGTATAATACACTCCCTATAGTCCTCCATATATTAAAATACACTGCTCAGTCCTCCACATAGTATATTACACTCCTCATAGTCCTTCATACAGCATAATACACTCCTCATAGTGCTCCATATAGTATAATGCTCCGCCATAGTCATCCATGTAGTACAATTCACTTCCCATAGTATAATGCACCCCATAGTTCTTCATATAGTATAACATATTCCCCATAGTCCTCAATACAGTATAATGCAGCCCACATACAGTATAATGCAGCCACCACCCTACAGAGTATAATGCAGCCACCCCAGAGTATAATGCAGCCACCCCAGAGTATAATGTAACCCCCCAAAGAATATAATGCAGCCCCCCCATAGAGTATGATGCAATCACCCATCATAGAATATAAATATAATACAGTCCCCCATAGAATATAATGTAGCCCCGAATATAATAGAATATAGCCCCCCTCCCCATAGAATATAATGCAGCCCCATCAAAGAGTATGATGCAATGATCCCTCATAAAATCTAATACAGCTCCACATAGAATATAATGCAGCCCACCTCCCCATAATATATAATGTAGCCCCCCATAGTATATAAGACAGCCTCCCCCATAGAATGTAATATACCCCCATAGTATATAACACAGCCTCCCCCATAGAATAGAATATACCCCCGCAATAGTATATAACACAGCCACATAGTATATAACGCGGCCTCCCCATAGAATATAATATACCTCCCATTGTATATATCAAAGCCCGCATATAATATAGCACAACTTGCATAGTATATAGCACAGCCTGTATAATATAGCACAGCCCGCATAGTAGTATACAGCACAGCTCGCGTAGTAGTATATAAAGCACAGCCTGCGTAGTAGTATATACAGCACAGCCCGCGTAGTAGTATATACAGCACAGCCCCCGTAGTAGTATATACAGCACAGCCCACGTAGTAGTATATACAGCACAGCCCGCGTAATAGTATACACAGCACAGCCCACACAGTGGTATATACACAGCACAGCCCACACAGTGGTATATACAGAGCACAGCCCACACAGTGGTATATACACAGCACAGCCCACACAGTGGTATATACACAGCACAGCCCACACAGTGGTATAAACACAGCACAGCCCACACAGTGGTATATACACAGCACAGCCCACACAGTGGTATATACACAGCACAGCCCACACAGTGGTATATACAGCACAGCCCGCACAGTGGTATATACAGCACAGCCCACACAGAGGTATATACAAAGCACAGCCCACACAGTGGTATATACACAGCACAGCCCACACAGACGTCGGTATAGTTGAATGCAGCGGCGGCGGCACTGGCGGGGGGAGGAGGGGAAAGAGTGCAGCGGCCCACTACTGGCACCGGCCCTTCTGGCATTTGCCAGAAGTGCCCGATGGCCAGTCCGGCCCTGCTTATATCACTCGAGTATCTGGGTTCTCGGATGTACTCGTTACTCAGCAAGCATTGGAAAGTGCTCGATTTCAAACTTGAATCCCTATAAAACATGTTTGGTGCCTTTTACAGAGATAATAAGCCTGCAGGGACTGCCTTCGAGTCACTATAATGTAGTAATGACGCCAATGCACAGCTCTGTGACAGTTCATATTGGAGGGAGAGAGTGCTTGTATGGGCACAGTATAACAAATCAGAGGCCTGTAGTGTTGATTTGGGTGCTGAAGAGAGTTGCAAGAGCAGGGATAGTGGCAGAATACAGTCTGCAGACAGGGATTAGGGCCTTGCAGTCCCTTGCAAAATACATAGCTGCAGCAGTTTTTTCTGTGTGAAAAAATTGAATACATTGTGTGATACATCGAGTATTACGTGCTTTGTGGTACATTTTGGTGTTATATAACACTCTGAAAAAGTGCTGACTTTTTTCTGGCTAAAATTACTCACCTATAGATTATACCGTGCTCTGGGGTACATATCTGTGATATCTAACACTCCAAAAAACATAAAAAATGTTGCTGGGTTAAATTACTCATCCATACAGTATTCTATGGTCTGAGGTACATTTCTGTGATATATAGCACTCAAAAAAGCACTGAAAAACTTTGCCTGGCTAAATTGCTTACCCATACAGTATTCCATGTTGTGTGGAACATTTCTGTGATAAAGAACACTCCAAGAAAGCATTAAAAAAATTCTGCATTCAATTAATTAGTCATTCATACAGCTTAACATGCTTAGTGGGCAACAAAAATAGTAAAAATATGTGAGACTCCCGAGAGAGGGATCAGAGGAATACTGGAGTCAGAGGAAGCAAGTGCAACTGCAGAGGTGGCAGCAGCCTGTGATCCGTATCCGGCCACTTTCCCAGAACCACCAAGTCCTGAACCCAGGCCATAGCCTTCACCACCGGGGTTCATGTGGACTGCAAAGAGGAGAGCCAGAATCCAGGAACTGCTGAGTGGCCTACAAGGCCTAGACTGGTCAGAAGAGATGTGGAGATGAGCCAAGACCAGCACTGGAGATATGCTATCGGACCTACTAGCTGCAAGGTACCGACAGATGACATTTCGAGAGTGTAGTTGCTAATAGATGCACCTTTTCTGGGGCAGCTGCGGGCTGCTATTTTTAGGTTGGGGGGCCAATATTCATGGCCCCTTACCAGTCTGAGAATACCAGCTCCCAGCTGTTTTCTTTAGTTTGGCTGGTTGTCAAAAATTGGAGGACTCCACACTTGGTTTGAGTGATATTTTGTTAGTTTAAAATAAAAAAACATAAATTGCCCTGCTACATGTGTATAAAATTGGTCTCTCAGTACTCGTCCCCAGTTGCCACAATTTCCTCCGTTGAGGCGTCCCCTCCTTGTGCGAGCTCGTGTGCTGGAATATCACTCTTGCCCTTATCAATGCGGTTACTGTGACTGTTCATTTAACGACTGACACATGTACAAGCACTTGTGGCTAGAGACACTATATTTCCCTGATGGCACACTGGGTGAACATTGTGGATGCTGGGGCCGAGTCCTACCCTGGCACGGCACATTTGCTATAGAAGCCGTGGATTGCTGGCCCTACTTCTATCAGGGTTTCCTCCACCCCAACACCAGTTCCTGCACCCCTCGTGCTCATTTTCACCCTCCATCTCCGATGTGCTGTCTTAGAGCATGTTGTTCACATCAGTTAGAACCTCTGCAGTACTGCCTCAGCAAAGTGGCAATAGACTCTGCTGAAGCTAAATTTTTTTGAGAGACAAAATTCACACTGCGGCAGAAGTTATTGAAAGGAATAACAGACCAGACAGATCTGTGGCTCTTGTTACTGCACCTCCAACAAGGCTTGATCGTGTGTGATAACAGCCATAATCTGGTGGCAGGTGTGAAGCTTGACAAGCTCACACACGTGCTATGCTTGGCCCACGTACTCGACTTGGCAGTTCATTGATTTTGGAAAAGCTACCAAGATTTGCCAGCGCTTCTGGTCAAGTTACAACACGTCAGTGACCATTTACGCAAGTCAACTACAGCTGCCGCTGCTCTCACTCTGCTGCGGCAGTGTATGCAAGTTCCAGCTCAGTGACTGGGGTGAGATGTGACCATGTGCTGGAACCCCACCCTGCACATGCTGCCAAAGCTTTGTGAGTAGCAGAGGCCAGTTGTGTAATATCACCTCCAACACACCTGTCGATTACACCCGTCAATATTCTGGTCAGTCTCCACACATAGCAACTGAAGAGTGGACATGGATATCTGACATTTGTGCAGTTCTCCAAGACTTCGAGGACTCCACAAAGATGTCGAGTGGCGATGACACCATAGTCAGCGCAATGATCCTGCTTCTGTGTCATCTTAAACAGTCAATGCTCACAATTAAAACTGAAACTTTGCATATGGACCAGGTGGAGATGGAGGAAGACATGCGATAGGGAGATATTAGCCTGCCCAGCCTCATCTTATCTGCTCCGCACAGATTGGATAACAATGAGAAGGTAGAGGCTGAGGAAAAGAAGGAAGAATGGGAGCTGGCTGATGCAAAAAGGCTAATACCCACTGTCACGATTCACACCGTGACCATCACCCCTATGTCACGGGTCGGGGTGACTTTAGGCCAACAGACGGCTATCACATGTGCAGGGGGCTTATCTTAGTTATCCCTCCACTCCACAATGTGATGAAAAACACACACAAGTCTATTGACCTCTTAGTTTACAGCAGGGGCTTATTCTAGGTATCCCACTGCTCTCCAATATACCACGAACTGCAGGGATTTATGTATATCCCGCTTACAGTTCCACTTAAGACTTGCAGCTCTCTGGCGCCCCCCTTACTCTCAGGTCAGATGAGGTACTGCATCTGGGGTAATTAGTCGCCAGAAAGGCTGCCTGCTATGTACTGGCTATTGGGCACGCTGCAGCGATGCGATAAACTACTCCCGCTCAGGCAGGAACAAAAATTATCAACGCCGCAGTCGCTACAACAACACCCAAAAGCCTGCACACGGTAAGCTGTCACCAGCTTCGATTAAACGGGTCCGAAGCTAACCCAAAAACAGTAGCGCAATTCCCTTCAGAAGACAGGGTACATTTTAGAACAGGAGAACGACTCTAGTATTAAATATTATACTCCGTCAAACGTTTCAGGCAGTGTTTATAAAAGGTCATATAAAGATGTTACAATATGAGACAATTGAAAATATGTACAAGATAATTATAAAATAAACAGGGATTACATAAGAAAAGGTACAACTCACATGTTCTCAGTTCATATCAGTTCAGGCAAAAAATATGCTGGTGGGGGGTTTCCATCTGTCCCAGTGCATTAGAACAGCTCTTCAGACCAGACTCACATGTTCTTCCAACAGCAGACTGACTCCTGGGATCTGGCCAGACAGTTATAGCTGCAGCCTGTGACATCCCAGAATGGGGTTGGATCACCTCGTCCCTCCTACCTCTTCAGTTAACTAATTTTACCCTAACTTTTATCTAATTTCTGTAACTCCGCTACAGAACATGTCATAGACATAACAAACCCAGCATTCATCTCATCTTAACATTGGCATTCTAACGAGATCAAATATGTCATATGTGTGATGCGTCATTACAGAGAAATCCCTATGTTTTTACCTGATGGCGTTAGAAGCTCATGTTTAGAGTGATGGATAGATCCACTGAGTGAGATTAAGAATATGCATTTTCCTGTTCCTATCTTAATTGGTTTGCCTAATATCTTTCAAAAACAGAACAAAGACTCTCATGGATTTCTGGGAGCTTCTCTACCAGTTTAAGCTGGTACAACTGTCTATGCAGTTATGCCGGTCATAAAATCCTTTGCTCTCAGAGCTAGAGGCAATAAATCCTCTTCCCCCATATCTTGGAAAGGAAAGCTCTTGGCTGAGTGAAAGGGAAGGGGGACTTTTTAGCCCGCAGCCTGGCTAACAAGAGAAACTAAACTTATATGATATTTCATACAACATCGTGACACCCACACAAGCTTTGTCCTGTCTCCTACATGGATGAGCTGAGAAGGATAATGAGGAGGAAGAGATGGATGACAAGATGGAGAGTAGTCATCACGGTGGAGACAGGGAAGTGTTGGCTGTAGGTACCTTGACACATAAGGCAAACTTTTCCATGACCCTCGAATTACATTTATCTTGCACAGAAAAGAGTACTGGTTGTTCACTCTGCTAGACCCACGTTAAAAGGTTTTCTAAAATTGTGCTATACCAGAAGGCCATTGTGGAAGATTTGTAGAAAAAATTCCCATCCGACAATGCTAGCAGCAAGGGAAAAGCTTCCTTGCCCATCCAAGGAGGAAGGGCAAGGGAGACACACAGCAGAGGCACGGGTACATTGTCAAATGCATGGGCCAATTTCCTGACATCCTCCCAGCGTACATACCCTGATAATAGGTATTTTTAGCAAGGAGGTAAACGTTTCTAGAGATGGTGAAGCAATACCTGGCTGACAAAACCAGCATACTCCCTAATTCCTCTGCGACCTTCAGCTATTGGGTCTCAAGCGGAACACATGGCATGAGCTGTCCTTCTATGCCTTGGAGGTGTTGTGCTGTCCTGTCGATAGCATCTTGTATCAGTTTTTAGTGCCGCCAGTGGATCATAACAGACAGGACCTTTCACCTGTCAACAGAAAGTGCTCACAGGCTCACTCTGATAACAATGAACAAAGCCTGGATTAGATGCGACTTTTCCACAAAACTAGATGACAGCAGCACATAAAGTGTTTTTAATGTTCAATATTTGTTACCTTCTAGGGTCTATAGGTAACTGGATGATCCTGCTTTTAATTTTTTTCCTGGCTTTGCACTTTGTGCAAAGCCTTTATGAGTGTAGAAGTACCACAATTACACTTTCTTAATTTTTTTATGAGGCACTACACTTGGTATTTTCAAGGGTGTATGAACTACTTTACTTGTAATTATTGGGAGGCTGTATGTGTTTATCATTGCAAAAGTACGGGAGAAGCTTTGCAATTAATTTTTCTTAAGCAGTATGACTCACTGATCCATAAAAAACTGATGACATTGGTAATGTTTTTTCTGGTACCGGTATTATAAAGACGTGTGAAGGGGTCCTAACACTCTGAGAAGGGAGGAAGAAGCAGAGAGAGCCATCAGGGGAGAAGTTTAGATGGATTTATACATATTATTTTGTAGATCAGACAACTACATAAGGGAATTACAGATACTCTGCATCAGCACAATAGTGGAATATTTTTAATGAATATGATTTAGAAAGTTGGTTATTATCTTTGCTCGTAGGAAGTATATGAAAAATAAAATCTTTGTATATCCTTTAGGCATTTATTCATACCTGATACATTTTGTTATGGTGGATAATATTTATCATTGTATTTAGGTACAGATTGACAATGAGATTCTATTTTCTCCATGTAATAATTTTGACAATGAATTTGAGTGCTCATCTGCAACAACTCAATGCAAATTCTGTGAAAAAATGTAGAGCTTCTATATGTGAGTAACTCACAATTAATAAGATACGTTAGAACACATCTAGAAAACTCCATCTAATAAAGGGAAAATCAAGAAGAGATTCCCTGTATAGCTTTTTGCATACCTACAGCATATATTTTCCCATCATATAGGCTAAGGATTTTTTTTTATAGAGCCTTCATTTTTTATTTCTGGGCTGCGATGCCTAGCTTTAGAAAATTAAAAAAAAACAAAACTGGTTTAATGATCATATACTTGTTCATTTTTCTAAAGATGATAGGAAATTAAAATCCCAGAAACAATAGCTATTGATATCTCTGCATTATAATACCACATTAACAAAGAAATGAGCAACAGAATTCTGGAGGAAAACCATTGAGGTTTAAAGAATTGTTCTGTCTCTATGTCCATTAAATCATTTAGTGTTGAGACTGGCAGCTATGGTTCCAATTAGTGCCAATTGTGATGTTGATTTTTCATCGTGTGGACACCTGCCCACTTAAATTGAACTGAGACCACCAACTCATATTACATAGGCAACTTAATGGCTATCAAAAAGATTTCACTCGAACAATGGATTAATCAAGGGAAGTTTTGATAGGCAGTGGTTTCACACACTTTATGCAGAATAATAAATCACGGAATGCTTTCTCCAACACTGGGCATGTGGATTGATATCCCCAATTCATAAATATCTATGCTAGAATTATCAAAAAATTCCCTGGAGCTGTCTGCCAAAAGGTATTACTGTTTTGGAGATACAAAAATGAAAAATATTTGACATTTTATTGTATGCAGGATTTGAGAAATGAATGTGCTATATTTATTAATCCACTTGTGTTGCATTCAAAAGGTCAGTAGTCCACAACATTATGCAATGTTTATAATTATGAAACTTTCCTGGTCGAGATACTTTTGATTTTCCTTATTTTTCTTTTTTTTATGCAGAATTCATAACCTTTCCGAACATCTTGCCTGGTTGATCTCACTACTCCATTAAGTCATAGTTTCTATAATATACACTGAAGAGGGCTATAAAGCCTGAAACAGTTGTATACAGGATAGAATAAAGAGCTCTCCACACCGCTCTCCATAATTAGAAAAAATGTGTTTGATAATGCTGGCTGAAACGGGAAATGACATGCCTTAACTGCTGCCAAGCAGCTTTTCTCATTTTCGGCACTCAGAATAGAGCCAATCCAGCTTTGAGCAAAATAGCTGAGTCATTTGAGACAGACTGGTTGATAGAGATATACTGCTTAACAGAACCATCTTTTCACATTAAGTCGCCAAAGTGTGGCTTTCATAGCCACCAAGCTTTCTCAGATTGTTATAGTCATCATCTCAAGATTAAATGGATGATGACCGAAGGGCCCAGAATGAGCAAACATACTTGGCAATGCTCAAACGACTCATTTCTACTTTTATGGTTATCCAAGATTAAAATAAAATGTCCTATTTAGCCTAGAAACATCACATTTATTCTAGTCAATGAGATGTATCTTTTATTGTATCATATTTAACTTGATGATGACCTGCAAGCCCAAGTATAGGCAATTGTGGCGTTGGTTCTAAATAAAAAAATAAATTGCAGACTCTGTTTAAGATCCTAGTCAACTTTTTTAATGATATATTCTAATGGAATCTTTTTTAAAGGGAATCTATTAGTAGGATCTATCGTCCAAAGCTGTCTGTATAAGCATGCAGGTCATTGAACGTCAACTAAAATGATACCGTGATATCTAAGATTTGATGTGTTATTCCAGAGAAATCCACATTTTTCTTAATATGTAAATGAACTGTTAAGATCTATGGGCCAGAAACTGGTCTCCATGAGAACCTGCCTGCAGAGTTTATTTTAAATGAAGGGTTGCTACCATTTTCATATGTAATAACTGATAGTCTGTCCTCATGATCTTCATGTCTCAGGCTGGTAATGCCCCCCTTTCATTTAAAGGGAACCTGTCACCCCCAAAATCGCTGGTGAGGTAAGCCCACCGGCATCGGGGGCTTATCTACAGGATTCTGGAATGCTGTAGATAAGCCCCCGATGTATCCTAAAAGATGAGAAAAAGACGTTAAATAATACTCACCCAGGGGCGTTCCCGCTGTTGGTCTGGGTCCGGCGCCTCCCATCTTCATCAGATGACGTCCTCTTCGGGTCTTCATGCTGCGGCTCCGGCGCAGGCGTACTTTGTCTGCCCTGCATGTGTTTCAGCTGTCTACCACTGCAAAATATGCAGTTGCAGAGTCTCAAAAATATTTTATAAGAGCAAGCCCAAGATACTCGGGTAACACCTGAGCATGCTTGAATGACATGTTATCTGAGCATGTTTGCTCATCACTAATAAATACATAAAAGTTGCAAATAATGGACTGTGTTTTTTAAGTCACTTTTCTTTTTTTATCTTGTAGCATTTTCTGACGTCTTGTGTACTAAATTTATTAAAATGGTGAACACAGTTTATGAATTTTTGGCAAAATGAAGAATGGTCTTTTTGTGTCTTTAACCATTTTTTAGACTTTTTAAAACAAAAAGTTGCATGTTTTCCATAATGTTGCAAAAATGTTAAAAAAAATTATTGGCTTACATAAAATCAGAGGGTACATTTGTGACAAATTTTCAGCCTATTTGAAAAGCTGCAAATGTTGAACCAGATAAAATCATCTGGAAACCCTAAAGCACAGCCACAGTGGCAAACCAAGAAACAAGCAGGTGAATGAATTGAGCCCTAAGGGTATGTGAACACACTGCAGAATGGTGCACAAATTTTTCCGCACTGATTTTGGTAAATCCGCAGGTAAACCACACTGCGGATTTACCGCAGAATTACCTCGGATTTACCGCGGTTTTTGTGCAGATTCCACCTGTGGTTTTACACCTGCGGATTCCTATTGTGGAGCAGGTGTAAACCGCTGCGGAATCCGCACATAGAATTGACATGCTGCGGAATACAAACCACTGCGATTCTGCGTGTTTTTTTCCGCAGCATTTGCACTGCGGAGTTTGGTTTCCATAGGTTTACATGGTACTGTAAACTCATGGAAAACTGATGCAGATCTGCAGTGTCAAATCCGCTGCGGATCAGCAGCAAAATCCGCAGCGTGTGCACATAGCCTGAGTGTTGACCAAAACTTGAGACTTTTCTGTGCAAGTTCGCCAGTTTTCTGTAGTAAAACTGATGATGAATTATCCCCAATACATTTTCATCAATTTATACTGCTTCAGAATTGAAGAACATACAGTACCTTCACACCTGTCCATGCAATTCGAAAGTCCTTTTGTTCCCCAATGTGACTAATAAGGGATGCAATAAAATGTATTATACCTAAAACAGGAAGACATTTGAGCAGTGTACAGTATGTGTATTTTAGAAATGGGTGGTAAAGCAAGCTTAAAAGGTCTATACATGTTAAACCAAGTGTAACACTGCACTCTGTGATATGTATTAGCATTCGGACACTTTCAAATTTTTGATAAATTGATGTGACAATGTTAACATCTAAATTCTCAGTATTTCAAGGTTCAGTAAATTTGAAAAGTGACTTTAATAAAAGTGCATATTTTTAGCTATGTATGCCTATGGATTAAGGCAAAGCTTTGTAGTTTTCTAATAACAAAATGAGCTACATAGGTTTGTGTAGATGGATTTATTGCTTTCTTTCAGCTATTTCCTGGAAACTAAGAAAATATATAAAAGCATCGATTGCAAAATATTAAGTAAACTTTTTTTTACTTATTTTTTATGTACCCATTTTAGAATTTTTGGTCAGATTTGTATAAAATAAACTCAACATATATTTTTAAACATGTTTTCGATTTTCTTTGGGAAATATTTTAATACTTTACTTTTATTCTTGAATTTTTAGCAATATGTCTGCACATCTGTTAGAGATGAGCGGAACAGACAAAATTCAAATTTGCTGTTCGCACTGTAAAATTTTTAAGTTTGTTGCACTGAGGTAGGTGTAAGGAGGAAGACCGGACTCCAGGTACCTGTGCCAGACCAGGTCCGGAACTGCTGAGGCTGCATCCCATGTTGTCTGGGGGAAGGGAAAAAGGCCCGGACAGGTTCGCTGACCCAGAGGCTGAGGGTACCGTTATAAGCAAAAGTGCACGCAGCATCGGGCAGCTTCTCACAGGCGGTGACAGAGGCAAGGTGACCTCACAGCGGGCTCTGAGGGGTGCGCAGCTGGGTTGCTAAGACATGCGGCCGATCCGATGCCGGGACACTGCTGGAGCCCACCGCAGTAACAGAGAAAGAGCCTGGAGCCCTGTTCAGCTAAGCGCCGCACACCAGCCTAAGAGCCAGAGCAGAGATCAGAACTGTTCGCTGCTGCCCTTGTCGCCGGACCGCTGTCTACATATTCTTTTTGGAGAAACGTCTCGCCAGCTGTTGTCAGTGCTACAGACTTGGCGGGACCAGGCAGCCCGCAGCACAGAGAGAGAAGTGCAGTGCACCCGATAGCTGGCAGAGAGCAAAATGTTGTGTGCTTCGTCACCGTGAGTACAGTGCACATGCCGCAAAGAGAGAACCGAGTACTGGACAGACTTTTGCAACCCACCTTACTAGTATATACCTTCCTGTCCACGGGAGACCCTGATCGTGTTGCCTGCTTGTTTGCTCCAGCTGCATATGTTCATTGACTAGGGGCTTTGCGGAAGGTACCTGACACCTACCGCTGCCACCCGAAGACGGACCATCATTACCAGCTGAACCTTCTTGTTCCAGCACCATGCCAGCCGTTGTTGGTGCTATTGACTCCCCCGCAGCATTCACAAGAACTGCCGTTATCTGATTCATTGTTCCTTAACTTTGCACATCCTTTCAATTGGACTGTTATTTTCCCCTTTTAACCCTGCACCTCCCTGCAAGGAGTTAACGCCCTGTTAAATTAAAACTGTAATATTTGTTAACACTTGCTCTGCCTTCTGTCTGTCACTGCATCCCACAACCTGATCACATTTGGCATAGTTGACAGAATGCAATCTACAGGCTCAGAAGTGAAAGACCAAGTGGCCAGGGGTGCCCCAAGAGCCAGTATACTGCTGACCAAGGAGGAGTAGAGGGGGATAATTACTTCACATGATCTAGACTCTATGCTTTTTTGAATACATCCAAGAACTGTGCTTGCCTTTTCTGCTGCTGCATTAGACTGTTAACTCATGTCCAGTCTGTGATCTATTAGTATACCGAAGTCTTTTTCACATGTGCTGTCTAGTGTTGAGCATTCCGATACTGCAAATTTCGGGTATCGGCCGATATTCACGGTATCGGAATTCCGATACGGAGTTCCGATACTTTCACAATATCAGATACCGGAATCGGAAGTTCCCATAATTCAATGAGCCAGTTTGATTTAATTCAGCCAATGAGGAATCCTAAGAAGTGTGGGCACATCCTGTTATGAATGTTAGTCATGTAACTACTGGCATGGCTGTGATTGGCTGCTGAAATGATGTCATGATGCACTATAAAAGTCGCCGCCGCCATTTTGGGTTCACTCTCCTGTGAATTCAGTTAGGGAAAGGACACTGTGCTCTGACTGAGGGTCAGTTTGAGATAGCAATTTGCTTCATTGTGCTTTACCCAGGCTAATTTAGAAACCGCTGTGTGAGAACCTTGTTTTTGCCTTGCAGCACTGTTCACGGCTGTCTGCAAGGTCTCTGTGTGAGTGCAGCTCACTCTGTATTCTGTTCTGCAGCCACAGCTGGTTGTAGTCAGCTCAGCGTGCGTCACGGCCTCATACTGTTCCATTGTCCTTTTTTTAATTAGTGCTGCCTGCTGCACATTTTTCCAGATTTATCCTATTAGTGGGTTTCCATCTGTATCCTGCTAGATTGTGGAAAGACACTATATCGGAATACATAGAGGAGCTTTTTTTTTGCCTTGCAGCGCCGTTCACGGCTGTCTTCAAGGTCTCTGTGTGAGTGCAGCTGCCGCTGTAGTCTGCTCTGCAGCCACAGCTGGTTGTAGTCAGCTCAGCGTGCGTCACTGCCTCATACTGTTCCATTGTGTTTTTTTCAATTAGTGCTGCCTGCTGCACATTTTTCCAGATTTATCCTATTAGTGGGTTTCCATCGTATCCTGCTAGATTGTGGAAAAATACTATATAGGAGTACATAGAGGAGCTTTTTTTAGCCTTGCAGTGCCGTTCACGGCTGTCTGCAAGGTCTCTGTGTGAGTTCAGCACACGCTGTAGTCTGTTCTGCAGCCACAGCTGGTTGTAGTCAGCTCAGCGTGCGTCACTGCCTCATACTGTTCTATTGTCCTTTTTTCAATTAGTGCTGCCTGCTGCACTTTTTTCCAGATTTATCCTATTAGTGGGTTTCCATCCGTATCCTGCTAGATTGCGGATAAACACTATATAGGAGTACATAGAGGAGCCTATCTGCAGCCTTGTGCCCTGCAGCCTCAGCCAGATTAGTATTAGCCTATGTTTTGGAGCCTCATCTATTGCATTGTAGGTTACCTTCCTGCATTGTAATCACTACAAAAAGTTTGTGATACTATCGGTTTTACATTTTTGGGCACATCCAGTGTCTTTTTGTGAAATAAACAAAAAAGTTAATAAAGTTCACCAAACACTCGACTTTACAGTTGTGTAGGCCACATTAGCTCATATTAAAATCTAGTCCACACTTTATAAAATTAGTGTTTCTTATACCTGTTAGGCTACGTTCACATTTGCATCTTTGGGCGCAGTGTCGTCGACGGATACCGATGCATGCGTCATGCGCCCCTATCTTTAACATGGGGGCGCATGGACATGAGCCGGTCTACGTTGTCATGCGTTGTATGACGCATGCGGTTTTTTTGCGCACTAGACAGGGCGCGGATGACGCTACAGGTTGCAGTTTTGATGCGTCACATTTCCGAAGAAAAACACATGCAACACACCTGCGTCGTAAATGCGCCAAAAAAACACATTAGTGTCTATGAAAAACGCATAGGGCGCAGGTGCCTGTATTGAGCCGCGTTTTTTGACGCATGTGCCTTTTGACTAAATGTATTTTTTGGTGCGTTTTTGATCTTCAATTGTATTGGACAACGCATGCATCAAAAAACGCTGCGTTGTGTATGCGTTTGACATGCGTTGTGCGTTGCGTCGATGACGCTGCGCCCAACAACGCAAATGTGAACATAGCCTTAGCAGCTGTTCAGGAATAAGCACACTAAGCCCTTAGTACTTTTCTGCCTATCTTTATCAGTCTACCAAGATGAAAAAGGCAGGGCGTAAGGCACGTGGTCGTGCGCATGGAGTTTCTGCAGGGAGAGGACGTGGGGATTCTGTGCCTGCTACGGGCACCGGTGACTTATCATCCCCCAGTTTTAGCAGGGAGCAGTCCTTCATTCACAGCTTTGTAGGAGTTCGCTGTACCCCACTGCTGCGGGACGATAAAATTAAAGCCGTTGTAGGATGGATGGCAGCTAACGCATCGACCTCAATTAGTGCCACATCCTCTCAGGCACAGAGCACTGAAGAGCACCCATCTGTCTCTTCACCACCTGCCAAATTGCCCAGGCAGTCAGAGAGCCCAGGACAGGAGCCATCTCTACTTCTGTTCTCTGAATCTCTTGGCTTGGAAAGACGGGGCCAGCCAAGCAGCATTCGAGAAATTGAAGAAAAGGCAGTATGCAGTGATGCGCAACTGCTTTGTCTCTCTGAATCTGAAGAGGCAGGTGAGCCAGTGCCCCCGGTCAGCACACCTCAGTACACATCTGATGATGAGACTCAGGTGCCACTTTCTTGTGCGTACTGTGCTGTCGAGACTACCCAGGAGAAGCAGTTGTTGGAAGAGGGTAGTGTAGATGATGGTGTCCTTGACCCATCATGGCGTGAGGTACAGGAAGGTGGTGGGAGCAGCTCTGAGGAAAAGATTCCCCGAACAGCCCAAAAAGGAGGGAGAGGAAGGGGGAAGACTGCATTGCCTGTAGCCTCCACTTCAGCACCCATTAGGAGCATGCCTCTTCAAAAACCCAAAATGGATGCTCCCAAGACTTGCAGTGCCTGGTCCTTTTTTGACACAGTTGCAGATGAGATTTGCTTTGTCAAATGCAAGCTGTGTAATCAGAAAGTCAAAAGAGGGAAAAGTGTCAGCAATCTCAGTACCACAAATATGTGGAAATATGTGTGCACCAAGCACGTGGAGGAGTCACAAAAACACACTGAAGACCTAGGCCAACCTACTGCGGCACCTACCACCTCTTCAGCTTGTGTTGTAGCCTCTTCCTCCAGCTCACTCACAGCTGGTTTGGCTTCCTCACAGGATTGCCATGGAAGAACCTCTGGCACTGTTATACAGAGACCCAGTGTAATTCCACCCACAGTACCACGTTCCCTGTCATCCTCACACTTCCAGCCCAGTCTACAGCCATCGGTAGCACATGCATGGGAGAAAAGGCAGCCATTCTCGGCAAACCACACCTGAGCACAGGCTCTGAATGCTGGCATTGCAAAACTACTGTCCCTTGAAATGCTCTCATTCAGGCTGGTGGAGACTGACACCTTCTGTAACTCCATGGCATTGGCAGACAATACAACGTGCCAGCTGCTTTTATTTCAGCAGGCAAGCTGTCCCTGCCCTGCAAAAGCAGGTGGAGGGAAACATTAAACATGCGCTGCTAAACGCCGTCAGTAGCAAGGTCCACCTCACCACCGATGCGTGGACAAGTCACCATGGACAGGGACGATACCTTTCCCTCAATGCCCATTGGGTAAATGTTGTGGAGCCGGGTACAGATCTTGAGAGTGGCGCTGTACGTGTTCTGCGAACTCTAAGGATTGCATGAATCCAGTTTGTACACATTGACTCCTCCTCATACTCCAGTTCCTCTGAATCAACGCTGCAGGAGCCGTCACAGTCTACCTCCACATGGAACCGTGAACGTTTACCTGTTACGACCGATATGAGCACAGCCGTGGCCAAATGTCAACAGGCTGAAATTAATTTCTTTAGGGAATCAAAGCCACACAGCGCAGGAGCTCTGGAATGCCATCAAGCAGGAGAGTGTTGTTTGTGCCAGCGAATCTGCAGCCAGGCATGGTAGTGTGTGACAATGGCCGAAATCTGGTGGTAGCACTGGGTCTAGGCAACCTCACTCACATCCCATGCCTGGCACATGTGCTCAACATGGTGGTGCAGAGTTTTTTAGGGACTATCCGGATCTTGATGCATGGCAAGATCGCGCATTGCAGCTCTGCAGCACCGATTCCGCCTTCCGGAACATCGCATCATATGTGACCTACCCACCAGGTGGAATTCAACGTTACATATGTTGAAGCCTTTGTGTGAGCAGCAGGCAGCAGTAATGGAGTACCAGCTGCATCAGGCGCAAAAAAGTCGCACTGCGCAGCGTTCAGACATCACAACCACTGAGTGGGCCACTATGAAGGACATCTGCCAGGTTTTGCGTGCCTCCGATGATTCCACGTGGATGGCGAGTGCAGATGATGCAGTAGTCAGCATGACTATCCACCTTATCTGCCTGCTTGAAAAAACACTGCAAATGCTTAAGGAGGAGGTTGTGTAAGAGGTGGAGGATGAGGAGTCACAAATGCCATCTGCTTCTGGACAGTCTGCGCAACGTGGTTCCTCACAAAGGCCAAGGCAGGGGACACTTTGAGGAGGATGAGGAGGAGTCAATGTAGTTGGAAGACATCTGTCCAGAGGAGGAAGTTACACAATGCTCCAGTAGTCAGTATGTAGAGCGAGTGCGGGGTGATGCAGAGCAGGCAGAGATCACGCCTCATGCAGGGGACAGCGTTTCTTGGCCAGTTGGCAGTCTGCAGCACATGGTTGATTTCATGCTGCATTGCCTGAGAAACGACCGCCGCATCGCCCACATTCTCAACACGGCTGATTATTGGGTGTACACCCTCCTAGATCCTTGCTACCGGGACAACTTACAAAGCTTCATAACACCGTTGAACTGGGAGTGTAAAATGCGGGAGTACTAAGAGACACTGGTGCATTCCATCATGTTCTCCATTCCAACCGAGAGCAGTGCTGCTAGTGCTTTACAAAGCAGCTCAGTGCGTTGAGGCAGTGGTGGAAGCTCTGCACAAACAGGGATCAGAAGTAGTGCCTCAGCACAAGGCAAGACCAGTATGGCCCAACTGTGGCAAAGTTTTTTGTGCCCGCCACAAATGTCTACACCATCACAGACGGCTCCAGTCAGCAGGAGGCAACGTTTCCATCAGATGTTGACAGACTACATGTCTTGCCCTCTCAGTGTACTCCCAGACGGCTCTTCCCCCTTCAAGTTTTGGGTCTCTAAGCTGGATACATGGCCAGAGCTTAGCCAGTATGCATTGGAGGTGCTGGCTTGCCCTGCTGCTAGTGTATTATCGGAACGTGTCTTTAGTGCCGCAGGTGGTGTACTAACAGACCGTCGCATGCGACTATCCTCCAATAAAGTTGACTGGCTTACTTTTCTGAAAATGAACAAGGCCTGGATCTCACAGGAATTTGCCACTCCTCTTCCAGATGAAATAATTAGTTGGCAACAGTACCTAGTTCTCCTGTTGTGTTCATGTTTCTATCACCTGAACTGCAATCCCTGGGCTCCAACACCGCCAGTTGCTGCTCAGAAGTGCCGTCTGCAAGTTAACACTTGATGCCGTGTTATTGGGGTTCAGTAATGCCAACTGATCCCCTGCTGTATATCAGGCAATTACTCATGCTCCGTCCACACTCACACTAAAACAGATATTAGACTTGCTCAAATTAGGCCTCTGCCTACACTCTGTTTCTCCTGGATTCCCTGGTCTCCCACACCGCCAGTTGCTGCTCAGAAGTGCTGTCTGCACAGTCAACAGTTGCTCCTCTGTTATTGGGGTTCAATAACGCCAGCTGCTCCCCTGCTATGTGTGCAGCAATTTCTCCTGCTCCCTCCACACTCACACTACAACAGATATTAAACTTGCTCCAAGTAGGCCTCAGCCTACACTCTGCTTCTCCTGTATTCCCTGGGCTAAAACACCACCAGTTGCTGCTCAGAAGTGCCATCTGCACAGTCAACACTTGCTGCCGTGTTATTGGGTTTCAGTAACGTCAACTGATCCCCTGCTGTGTGTGTGGCAATTTCTCCTGCTCCCTCCACACTAAGACTACAACAGATATTAAACTAACTCCAATTAGGCCTCGGCCTACACTCTGCTTCTAGCATTGACCCTGGGCTCCAACACTGCCAGTTGCTGCTCAGAAGTGCCGTCTGCACAGTCAACAGTTGCTCCTTTGCTATTGGGGTTCAGTAACGCCAGCTGCTCCCCTGCTGTGTGTGCGGCAATTTCTCCACTCTGTTTCTAACATTGACCCTGGGCTCCAACACTGCCAGTTGCTGCTCGGAGGTGCCGACTGCACAGTCAACACATGCTCCAGTTTTTGGAGTTCAGTAACGTCAGCTGATCCCCAGCTGTGTGTGCAGCAATTTCTCCTGCTCCTTCCACATTCACACTACTACAGATTTTAAACTTGCTCCAATTAGGCCTCAGCCTACACTCTGTTTCTCCTGTAATCCCTGGGCTCCAACACCACCAGTTGCTGCTCGGAAGTGCAGTCTGCACAGTCAACACATGCTCCAGTGTTTTGGGGTTCAGTAACATCAGCTGATCCCCAGCTGTGTGTGCAGCAATTTCTCCTGCTCCCTCTACATTGACACCACTACAGATTTTAAACTTGCTCCAATTAGGCCTTAGCCTACACTCTGTTTCTCCTGTAATCCCTGGGCTCCAATTACGCCAGTTGCTGCTCAGAAGTGTCTTTGGCATGGGTACTCCCTCCTGCCCAGCCTGGTTCCAGCACACCAGCTGTTTCCGGGTAGTGTCAAGGTCACTTTGCCTCCAATACGTTGTCCTGTCGGGTTGCGGTTGGGTTAGCCAACTCTATGGTGCCTGCAGTTTAGGTGCTTCCTATGTGGACTGTGGGAACTGGCAATCAAGGCTGGTTCCATAGTGCCAATAGAACAAGCTCTCCCTGTAGGACTGTGGGTGTTCGGAAACTCCGGCCGGCTCGCGGCCTAGCAATTTTTTTTCATGTGGACCTTCTGCTGCCTATCTCAGTTCCAGCACCATTAGCTGGTTCTTTGGAAGTCAATCTTGAATAGGTCCCCCTGGGTTCCAGTACCGTCAGCTGCTTCCATGCAGAGCCTTTAGCTTAGGTGTCTCCTTCTCGGTATCCGAATTCCACTAACGTCAGGTGGTCCTTGTTAGTGCTTTCTGGCACAGGTACCTCCTGCTTAGTAACTGGGTTCCAGTAACGTCAGCTGGTCCTCAGTAGTTCCATTGGCTCTTGTACCTTCTGCTACCCATCTGGGTTCCAGTACCGTCAGCTGATTCTCGGCAGTGTCTTTGGCTCTTGTACCTTCTGCTACTCATCCTGGTTCTAGTACCATCAGCTGGTTCCAGGCAGAGCCTTTGGCTTAGGTGCCTCCTTCTCGGTATCCGAGTTCCACCAACGTCCGGTGGTCCTTGGTAGTGCTTTCTGGCACGGGTACCTCCTGCTTAGCACTGGGTTCCAGTACCGTCAGCTGGTCCTCGGTAGTTCCATTGGCTCTTGTACCTTCTGCTACCCATCCGGGTTCCAGTACCGTCAGCTGGTTCTCGGCAGTGTCTTTTGCTCTTGTACCTTCTGCTACCCGTCCTGGTTCCAGTACCATCTGCTGGTTCCAGACAGAGCCTTTGGCTTAGGTGCCTCCTTCTCGGTATCCGAGTTCCACCAACGCCTGGTGGTCCTTGGTAATGCTTTCTGGCACAGGTACCTCCTGCTTAGTAACCAGGTTCCAGTAACGTCAGCTGGTCCTTGGTAGTTCCATTGGCGCTTGTACCTTCTGCTACCCATCCGGGTTCCAGTACCGTCAGCTGGTTCTCGGCAGTGTCTTTGGCTCTTGTACCTTCTGCTACTCATCCTGGTTCCAGTACCGTCAGCTGGTTCCAGGCAGAGCCTTTGGCTTAGGTGCCTCCTTCTCGGTATCCGAGTTCCACCAACGTCCGGTGGTCCTTGGTAGTGCTTTCTGGCACGGGTACCTCCTGCTTAGCACCGGGTTCCAGTACCGTCAGCTGGTCCTCGGTAGTTCCATTGGCTCTTGTACCTTCTGCTACCCATCCGGGTTCCAGTAACGTCAGCTGGTTCTCAGCAGTGTCTTTTGCTCTTGTACCTTCTGCTACCCGTCCTGGTTCCAGTACCATCAGCTGGTTCCAGGCAGAGCCTTTGGCTTAGGTGCCTCCCACCAACGTCCGGTGGTCCTTGGTAATGCTTTCTGGCACGGGTACCTCCTGCGTAGCACCGGGTTCCAGTACCGTCAGCTGGTCCTTGGTAGTTCCATTGGCTCTTGTACCTTCTGCTCCCCATCCTGGTTCCAGTACCGTCAGCTGGTTCCAGGCAGAGCCTTTGGCTTAGCTGCCTCCTTCACGGTATCCGAGTTCCACCAACGTCTGGTGGTCCTTGGTAATGCTTTCTGGCACTGGTACCTCCTGCTTAGTAACCGGGTTCCAGTACCATCAGCTGGTCCTTGGTAGTTTCATTGGCTCTTGTACCTTCTGCTACATTTCCAAGTTCAAGCTTTTGGAAATGGTTTGTGCTAATCACTCTGGATCTCCCTGACGACGACCCTAAAGATTATGACCCAGAAGACCACCCCAAAGAAGACGAGGACCCCGAAGACGAGGACCCCAGAGACGTCGACCCTGAAGACCACCCCGAAGAAGACCAAGAAGCAGAAGAACAAGAAGCTGCAGAATAAAAAGCAGAAGTACACTAAGCATAAGACAAAAAATCAGAGCAAAAGATATTATCAAAATTATAAGCAGAAGAAGATTAAGCAGTGTATGGGGGTATCCTCGTGGTGCTGGAAAAAACCTGCTGCAGGCCAAACTGAACGCGGACAAATCCTGTTGTAAATCTTTTGTGACAGGCAGAACGGAAGGTGTAATCTTCAAACTTTTATAGATAACAACTACAGGAATGCCTGTCACAAATAAGAATATGATGAAGAAGAAGAATATGAAGAAGATGAAGAAGTAGAATATGAAGAATAATAATAGTTGAATAAGGAGAATATGAAGAATGTAAAAAAAAGAATAATAGGAAGAAGGTGAAGAAGAAGATGAATAAGTTGATGAAAAAGATGGTGCTGCTGATAATGATGAAGAAGAAAGTGTGGGAGAAGTAAAAAAGAAGGTGAAGAGCATGGAAGTAGTGAAACATAAATATCTAACAAAATATAAAAAATCTAAACATAGTCAATATCTTTGTAACTCCGAACGTCTTAAAAAAAGAATTAACTCCTGCTATTCCATTTGATTGGGCTAAACCTCTATGCCTTTAATGTCTACTCAACCTCCGTTCATGTACATTCTACATTATTCTTAGTTGTTTTCCTTTATGTAGAATTAACCTACAAGGAAAGAAAGGGTTTATTTTAATTCGGATATTTTTGTCCCATTGACTTGCATTGGTTTCCGGTATCGGCATCGGCGATATCCGATATTTTTTGGATATCGGCCGATCCAATCCGATACTGATATTTTCAGATATCGGAAGGTATCGCTCAACACTAGTGCTGTTGCTTAGTTCTATTACTCCCATTCTATTACATACAGTACAGACCAAATGTTTGGACACACCTTCTCATTTAAAGATTTTTCTGTATTTTCATGACTATGAAAATTGTACATTCACACTGAATGCATCAAAACTATGAATTAACACATGTGGAATTATATACTTAACAAAAAGTGTGAAACAACTGAAATTATGTCTTATATTCTAGGTTCTTCAAAGTAGCCACCTTTTGCTTTGATGACTGCTTTGCACACTCTTGGCATTCTCTTGATGAGCTTCAAGAGGTAGTCACCGGGAATGGTTTTCACATCACAGGTGAGCCCTGTCAGGTTTAATAAGTGGGATTTCTTGCCTTATAAATGGTGTTGGGACCATCAGTTGTGTTGTGCAGAAGTCTGGTGGATACACAGCTGAAAGGCAGGTCAGTCAGTCTGAAAAATTGGGAAAACTTTGAAAGTGTTCCCTAGTGCAGTGGCAAAAACCATCAAGCGCTACAAAGAAACTGGCTCACATGAGGACCACCCCAGGAAAGGAAGACCAAGAGTCACCTCTGCTTCTGAGGATAAGTTTATCCGAGTCACCAGCCTCAGAGATCGCAGGTTAACAGCAGCTCAGATTAGAGACCAGGTCAATGCCACATAGAGTTCTAGCAGCAGACACATCTCTACAACAACTGTTAAGAGGAGACTTTTTGCAGCAGGCTTTCATGGTAAAATAGCTGCTAGGAAACCACTGCTAAGGACAGGCAACAAGCAGAAGACACTTGTTTGGGCTAAAGAACACAAGGAATAGACATTAGACCAGTGGAAATCTGTGCTTTAGTCTGATGAGTCCAAATTTGAGATCTTTGGTTCCAACCACCGTGTCTTTGTGCGACGCAGAAAAGGTGAACATATGGACTCTACATGCCTGGTTCCCACCTTGAAGCATGGAGAAGGAGGTGTGATGGTGTGGGGGTGCTTTGCTGGTGACACTGTTGGGGATTTATTCAAAATTGAAGGCATACTGTATCAGAATGGCTACCACAGCATCTTGCAGCGGCATGCTATTCCCTCCGGTTTGCTTTTAATTGGACTATCATTTATTTTTCAACAGGACAATTACCCCAAACACACTTCCAGGCTGTGTAAGAGCTATTTGACCAAGAAGGAGAGTGATGGGGTGCTACGTCAGATGACCTGGCCTCCAAAGTCAGCAGACCTGAACCCAATCGAGATGGTTTGGGGTGAGCTGGACCGCAGAGTGAAGGCAAAAGGGCCAACAAGTGCTAAGCATCTCTGGGAACTCCTTCAAGATTGTTGGAAGACCATTCCCGGTGACTACCTCTTGAAGCTCATCATGAGAATGCCAAGAGTGTGCAAAGCAGTCATTAAAGCAAAAGGTGGCTACTTTGAAGAACTTAGAATATAAGACATAATTTCAGTTGTTTCACACTTTTTTGTTAAGTATATAATTCCACATGTGTTATTTCGGTTCCCTGAAAATTACCCACAGGAAAAATGGCCACAGGAAAAATGCCCACAGGAAAATTGCCCACACGGAAAATTCCCCACACTGAAAATTGCCCACACGGAAAATTGCCCATACAGAAATTTGCCCACACGGAAAATTGCCCACATGGAAAATTGCCCACATGGAAAATTGTCAATTGGAGCATCACAAAGTTTCAGATCTCTGATATTTGAGGTGAAAGGTGAGGATGTTCATATGATGTGTGATCAACTTGTGATTTACAGCTGACCTAGTGCAAAACTGAAAACATGCTGAAGATCTGTGGTTTGTAGCAGTCTGTCATTATCAGCAATAGATAGATCTAGTCTGCTCTCATCTCTCACTGATTCTGCCTTACTTCTCCCACCAGCCCAGAACAGCAGCACATGCAGAAACAGCAGCAGTATGATCCAGAGGAGCCATCACTGCTATCAGTACATCTAATACATTATCATCTCAGTGGGTGCCCACAAAAGCAGGGTGCTGCTGGCTGAGATAGATGGGCTTGGAAGCCCAGAAGGCATCGCAGAAAGGTGAGATTCTGTCAGAATCTGTCAGAGGAGCAGAAGTGCCATAGCAGCTCCGCTCTTCCATTGACTTCAGTGGCAGTGAATCTGGGGCCTGCACTTCCTTCCCTGTCCACTTATGACTACCAAGAGTAAGAGTAAACAGACCCTGCCTAGTTATGTATCATACACATATACTGCAGGTGCAGGCAGGCATAGGATGGAAGGAAATGCAGAGTGGATTTGAATAAGGGTCTCTAGGCCCAGACACACCACAATGAGAGTGGAATAAGGGTCTCTAGGCCCAGACACACCACAATGAGAGTGGAATAAGGGTCTCTAGGCCCAGACACACCACAATGAGAGTGGAATTAGGGTCTTTTGGCCCAGACACACCACAATGAGAGTGGAATAAGGGTCTCTAGGCCCAGACACCCCGCACAGAATGGAATAAGGGTCTCTAGGCCCACACACACCACAATGAGAGTAGAAATATTGTTAGCAAAGTGGAATGACAACTCCTAAGAACAGAATCCGTACTCTGGGACTAGGGATGAGTGAACCGAACCTGTAGAACCTGGAGAAGTAAACTGGGCCCAGAGACCTTTGTTGAAATCCATTCTGCATTTTCTTTGCTGCCTGTGTTTTGCTGTATTGCATTTCAATGGAGCCCATGGAAGTCAAGGACATTCACCCGACAGCTGATTATTTGCAGGTGTGCAATGATTGTTTAATAAACTTAAGTTATTGTTGTTATCAGAACTCCTTAAGAAACTGTTCTTAATAAATTTGTCAGTAGTTTTTTATGTGGGAAATTTTCGCCGACATTCTTCTGTGCTGCAGAGCATCTCACCTATAATTCTATACTAGTCTCTGTTCTGCAGAGCACTCATCCATAACTTAATATTATTCTGCCCTGCAGAGCATCTCATGTATACCTGCATACTATCCCCCTGTTCTGCAGAGCATTTAACCTATAGATCTTTGCTATTCTCTATACTGCAGAGCAACTCTGGTAGACTGGGACAATATCCTCAGAAATGAGAATACAGATAATAAATGGGAAATGTTTAAGAACATCCTAAATAGGCAGTGTAAGCGGTTTATACCTTGTGGGAATAAAAGGACTAGAAATAGGAAAAACCCAATGTGGCTAAACAAAGAAGTAAGACAGGCAATTAACAGTAAAAAGAAAGCATTTGCACTACTAAAGCAGGATGGCACCATTGAAGCTCTAAAAAACTATAGGGAGAAAAATACTTTATCTAAAAAACTAATTAAAGCTGCCAAAAAGGAAACAGAGAAGCACATTGCTAAGGAGAGTAAAACTAATCCCAAACTGTTCTTCAACTATATCAATAGTAAAAGAATAAAAACTGAAAATGTAGGCCCCTTAAAAAATAGTGAGGAAAGAATGGTTGTAGATGACGAGGAAAAAGCTAACATATTAAACACCTTCTTCTCCACGGTATTCACGGTGGAAAATGAAATGCTAGGTGAAATCCCAAGAAACAATGAAAACCCTATATTAAGGGTCACCAATCTAACCCAAGAAGAGGTGCGAAACCGGCTAAATAAGATTAAAATAGATAAATCTCCGGGTCCGGATGGCATACACCCACGAGTACTAAGAGAACTAAGTAATGTAATAGATAAACCATTATTTCTTATTTTTAGTGACTCTATAGCGACAGGGTCTGTTCCGCAGGACTGGCGCATAGCAAATGTGGTGCCAATAGTCAAAAAGGGCTCTAAAAGTGAACCTGGAAATTATAGGCCAGTAAGTCTAACCTCTATTGTTGGTAAAATATTTGAAGGGTTTCTGAGGGATGTTATTCTGGATTATCTCAATGAGAATAACTGTTTAACTCCATATCAGCATGGGTTTATGAGAAATCGCTCCTGTCAAACCAATCTAATCAGTTTTTATGAAGAGGTAAGCTATAGACTGGACCACGGTGAGTCATTGGACGTGGTATATCTCGATTTTTCCAAAGCGTTTGATACCGTGCCGCACAAGAGGTTGGTACACAAAATGAGAATGCTTGGTCTGGGGGAAAATGTGTGTAAATGGGTTAGTAACTGGCTTAGTGATAGAAAGCAGAGGGTGGTTATAAATGGTATAGTCTCTAACTGGGTCGCTGTGACCAGTGGGGTACCGCAGGGGTCAGTATTGGGACCTGTTCTCTTCAACATATTCATTAATGATCTGGTAGAAGGTTTACACAGTAAAATATCGATATTTGCAGATGATACAAAACTATGTAAAGCAGTTAATACAAGAGAAGATAGTATTCTGCTACAGATGGATCTGGATAAGTTGGAAACTTGGGCTGAAAGGTGGCAGATGAGGTTTAACAATGATAAATGTAAGGTTATACACATGGGAAGAGGGAATCAATATCACCATTACACACTGAACGGGAAACCACTGGGTAAATCTGACAGGGAGAAGGACTTGGGGATCCTAGTTAATGATAAACTTACCTGGAGCAGCCAGTGCCAGGCAGCAGCTGCCAAGGCAAACAGGATCATGGGGTGCATTAAAAGAGGTCTGGATACACATGATGAGAGCATTATACTGCCTCTGTACAAATCCCTAGTTAGACCGCACATGGAGTACTGTGTCCAGTTTTGGGCACCGGTGCTCAGGAAGGATATAATGGAACTAGAGAGAGTACAAAGGAGGGCAACAAAATTAATAAAGGGGATGGGAGAACTACAATACCCAGATAGATTAGCGAAATTAGGATTATTTAGTCTAGAAAAAAGACGACTGAGGGGCGATCTAATAACCATGTATAAGTATATAAGGGGACAATACAAATATCTCGCTGAGGATCTGTTTATACCAAGGAAGGTGACGGGCACAAGGGGGCATTCTTTGCGTCTGGAGGAGAGAAGGTTTTTCCACCAACATAGAAGAGGATTCTTTACTGTTAGGGCAGTGAGAATCTGGAATTGCTTGCCTGAGGAGGTGGTGATGGCGAACTCAGTCGAGGGGTTCAAGAGAGGCCTGGATGTCTTCCTGGAGCAGAACAATATTGTATCATACAATTATTAGGTTCTGTAGAAGGACGTAGATCTGGGTATTTATTATGATGGAATATAGGCTGAACTGGATGGACAAATGTCTTTTTTCGGCCTTACTTACTAACTAACTAACTAACTAACTAACTCACCTATAATTCTATATTATTCTTCTGCCCTGCAGAGCATCTCACGTATACCTGCATAATATCCCACTGACCTGCAGAGCATTTAACCTATATATATTTGCTATTCTCTGTCCTGCAGAGCTTCTTACCTATAATTCTATATTATTCTTCTGCCCTGCAGAGCACTAACCTATAACTACATATTATTCTGCCCTGCAGAGCATCTCACGTATACCTGCATAATATCCCCCTGTCCTGCAGAGCTTTTAACCTATATCTCTTTGCTATTCTGTGTCCTGCAGAGCATCTCATCTATAATTATATATTATTCTTCTGCTCTGCAGAGCATCTCATATATACATGCATATACTATCCCCCTGTCCTACAGAGCATTTAACCTATAATTCAGCCTGTGGGCAATTTTCTGTGGGCATTCTTCACCTTGCACCTCAGATATCATGGATCTGAAACTATGTGATGCTGCAATTGGCAATTTTCCGTGTGGGCAAGTTTCCGTGTGGGCAATTTTCCGTGTGGACAAATTTACGTGTGGGCAATTTTCCGTGTGGTTAATTTTCCATGTGGGCAATTTTCCATGTGGGTAATTTTCATGTGGTCATTTTCCTGTGGGCATTTTTCCTGTGGGCCTTTTTCTGGTCACCCCAACTGCAATTTGGTTTCCTCAGGGTTGTTCCGGCTTCTGTCTGGGACCCCTGGTATCCCTGATGTCTCCCACAAGTCCCAGAACAGGCTAACATCCTGCCCTATTATAACCGAGTGTAGCAAGTCCTTAACCACACCGACCTCATCCGACTCAACCCCACATTTAGTTTTATAGTCACTCTGGCAATGGGATAGTCCTTGGCATCCCCGTGGATAAAGCAGAAGCCCACGTTTTCCCTAGGACCAACTAATGGGGGAGCATAGCCCTTATCAGGGTCACCAAGCTAACAAGTCTAACAGTCCTGACACCAGAACTCCATTTATGGTCACAGGACATGACTGTGGCCTGTCTCCGGGCTGATAGTCTACTCTGCAGGCAGGATATGCATAGCAGGAGCTGCACCTTCCTAGGCTGCAATCCATCTCTTCAGGGGACAAGGGACAACAGGCGGCTATATGTCCTGGTCTGTGACATATCCAGCAAAGCAAGTCTCTCCCCATAGCTTTTGACAACCCCTCAGCGACTCCTGGGGATCTAGGACTCTCCACGGTGGTGGCTCTACTACCCCTCTTTTGGGACTCACCCCCGGTTTCTTAGGGACTTTTGACCACCTTGAACAGTTCCATTAGGCCCACCAATTTGTCCTTATTTCGGGGATCTCCTTGGGCAACCCAGGTCTGCACCAGCTTAGGAAGGAAATGCACGAATCGGTCCATGACAACTCGTTCGACCATCTGGACTGGAGTGGAGGATTCGGGCTGCAGCCATTTTTGCACCAGATGCAGTAGGTCACACATTTGGTATTGAGGCAGTTTATCCCCACAATATGCCCAATGGTAGACCCTTTGTAACATAGTAACATAGTTATTAAGGTTGAAGGAAGACTTTAAGTCCATCTAGTTCAACCCATAGCCTAACCTAACATGCCCTAACATGTTGATCCAGAGGAAGGCAAAAAAAACCATGTGGCAAAGAGTAAGCTCCACACTGGGGAAAAAAATTCCTTCCCGACTCCACATACGGCAATCAGACTAGTTCCCTGGATCAACACCCTAACAAGGAATCAAGTACTGTACATATACCCTGTAACATTATACTTTTCAAGAAAGGCATCCAGTCCCCTCTTAAATTTAAGTAATGAATCACTCATTACAACATCATATGGCAGAGAGTTCCATAGTCTTACTGCTCTTACAGTAAAGAATCCGCATCTGTTATTATGCTTAAACCTTCTTTCCTCCAGAGGTATAGGATGCCCCCTTGTCCCTGTCTCAGGTCTATGATTAAAAAGATCATCAGAAAGGTCTTTGTACTGTCCCCTCATACATTTATACATTAACATAAGATCACCCATTAGCCTTTGTTTTTCCAAACTAAATAGCCCCAAGTGTAATAACCTATCTTGGTATTGCAGAACCCCCAGTCCTCTAATCACCTTGGTTGTTCTTCTCTGCACCTGCTCCTGTTCAGCTATGTCTTTCTTATACACCAGAGGCCAGAACTGTACACAGTATTTTAAGTGTGGTTGAACTAGTGACTTGTATAGAGGTAAAATTATGTTCTCCTCATGAGCATCTATGCCTCTTTTAATGCATCCCATTATTTTATTTGCCTTTGTAGCAGCTGCCTGACACTGGCCACTGAATATGAGTTTGTCATCCACCCATACTCCCAGGTCTTTTTCATTGACGGTTTTGCCCAGAGTTTTAGAATTAAGCACATAGTTATACATCTTATTACTTCTACCAAAGTGCATGACCTTACATTCATCCCCATTAAAGCTCATTTGCCATTTATCAGCCCAAGCTTCTAGTTTACATAAATCATCCTGTAATATAAAATTGTCCTCCTCTGTATTGATTACCCTGCATAGTTTAGTGTCATGTGCAAATATTGAAATTCCACTCTGTATGCCCCCTACAAGATCATTAATAAACATGTTAAAAAGAAGAGGGCCCAATACTGACCCCTGTGGTACCCCACTGCTAACCGTGAACCAGTCCGAGTGTGCTCCATTAATAACCACCCTTTGTTTCCTATCCCTGAGCCAGCTCTTAACCCACTTACACATATTTTCCCCTATCCCCATTATTCTCATTTTATGTATCAAACTTTTGTGTGGCACCATATCACAAGTTTTTGAAAAGTCCACTGGGTTCCCTTGGTCCAGTCCGGAACTTACCTGTACATAGAAATTGATTAGATTAGTCTGACATGAACGGTCCCTAGTAAACCCATGTTGGTATTGGGTCATGTTATTCCTCTTCAGATACTCCAGCATAGCATCCACAGTAGAGGTTAAGCTTACTGGCCTATAATTTCCGAGTTCAGTTTTTGTCCCCTTTTTGAATATTGGTACCACATTTGCTATACGCCAGTCCTGTGGTACAGACCCTGTTATTATGGACTCTTTAAAGATTAAAAATAATGGTCTATCAATGACTGTACTTAATTCCTGCAGTACTCGGGGGTGTATCCCATCCGGGCCCAGAGATTTATCAATTTTAGTGATTTTTAGGCGCCGCCGTACTTCCTGCTTGGTTAAACAGGTGACACTTAATGGGGAATTTTTGTTATCACTGATCATATTGTCTGCCTTGGAATTTTCTTTTGTAAATACTGATGAAAAAAAGTCATTTAGCATATTGGCTTTTTCCTCATCCTCATCCACCATTTCACCCAGACTATTTTTTAGTTTCTTACTATTTATGTAGTTAAAGAATATTTTGGGATTATTTTTACTCTCTCTGGCAATGAGTCTCTCTGTCTCAATCTTAGCTGCCTTGATTTGCTTTTTACGGAATTTATTTAATTTTCTGTATTTATTTAATGCCTCATCACTACCTACTTCCTTTAATTCTCTAAATGCTTTCTTTTTGTCCCTTATTGCGTCCCTTACAACTCTATTTAGCCATATTGGTTTCCTCCTATTTCTAGTATGTTTATTCCCATATGGTATATACTGTGCACAGGTCCCATCCAGGATGCTAATAAACGTCTCCCATTTTGTTTGTGTATTTTTATGTCTCAGGACATTGTCCCTGTTAATTGCACCAAGATCATCTCTCATCCATTGGAAATTTGCCCTCCTGAAGTTTAGTGTCCTTGTAACCCCTCTACTACACATCTTATTAAAGGATACATGAAAACTTATTATTTTGTGATCGCTATTCCCCAAGTGACCCCCAACCCTTACATTTGATATGCAATCTGGCCTGTTGGTTAATATTAGGTCTAGCAGTGCCCCCCTTCTTGTGCTCTCACAGACATAGTCAGCCCTGCGTGTTGTGAATTCTGTTGTCGAGCTCCCTCCTGTGGTCATGAATGGTACTTCGGTGATTTCGGTCCGTGGGCTCCCTCTGGTGGCTGTGAGTGGAGCTGCTGCTTCTGAGGTTCCTTACACAGGTGACGTGGTTTATCCTTTGGTTGGCTTCTCTAACTCCACTCAGATCGTTTCTCCATGCCAGCTGACAATGTTTTAGCATTGGTTCAGTTCGCTCCTGGATCTGTCTGGTGTCCTGTCTTCTCCTGCAGAAGCTAAGTTCCTGATTGTTATTATTGTTCTTGTTTCTTTGTCCAGCTGGTTTTCTTGATTTTGTCTTGCTAGCTGGAAGCTCTGGGATGCAGGGTGGCACCTGCGTGAGTCGGTGCGGAGGACCCTTTTGCACACTCTGCGTGGTCTTTTGTAGGTTTTTGTGCTGACCGCAAAGATTCCTTTCCTATCCTCTGTCTATTTAGTAAGTCGTGCCTCCCTTTGCTGAAACCTATCTCATTTCTGCGTTTGTGACTTTCATCTTTACTCACAGTCATTACATGTGGGGGGCTGCCTATTCCTTTGGGGAATTTCTCTGAGGCAAGGTAGGCTTTGTTTTCTTCTCTAGGGCTAGCTAGCTCTTAGGCTGTGACGAGGCGCATAGGGAGCGTCAGCAGAGCTCCCACATCCCAGAGCTCATCTTGTATGAGTTTAACTATCAGGTCGGGTGCTCCTAACCACCAGGTCATAACACCTGCGCATGCCAAAATTTCAGTTTTTAACTTTGCAAACTCTTGTGCATCCTGTAATGCCAGATCATAATAGACCTTCTAGGGCTCACCAGTCAATTAGGGGGCCATTACCTTTGCCCACTGCTCTGGTGCTAGCTTCTCATGCTCTGCTCAAATACAGTCAGAAATGCCTCCACATCATTTCATTCATAGCTTGTCTTACCACCTTCCGGACGTACGTGTCATCACCTGGACTTGGGGAAGGAGCTGTCGGTCTTCCACAAACAGCCTCTGTAAACAAGTCGATCTGCTGCTGGTGCTGCTCGTGCTGTTGCTGCATCTACTGTACAAGCAGCTTACTTGTTTCTTGGTGAGTCATGTGTTGCTGTTGTAATTGCTGCTGGTGCTGTAGCTGCTGTTGCTACTGTGCTTGTAGCAGATGTTTCAGCAGGTCCTCCATCTTGTCTGACATGTCACGCTGGTTTGTGGCCACCCCACGTGTTCATTAGAAATGCTGCCCGCTAATTTAACACCATCTGTGGTAGATCGTCTCACTAAGCTGCACATGGAGGTAGACACGGGTACACTGCAGCTATAAGAACTTCCATGGGTTTATTGTAGACAGCATAAACCCAGGTGTGGTAAAGAAAGTACAGTCCTCTGGGAAAAACAGGAAAACAAAACAAAATGGTGGCAGAACAAACACAGTACTTCTGGCGGGGTCCCTCCTGCTCACAGCAGGCAGAATACACACTGTTCAGTTTCTCAAGTCCATGCAGCACTCTCCTGCAGTGCTCCTTCTCCAGGTGAACACACTGCACATGGAGAGTTTTTTCCTTCAGCCATTTAAGCCCAGACCATGTGAATCGTCCACCATGTGACTGATCACATGGCTCTGACCTCACCAAGGTCCCTGTCAGCACACCGTTGTGCCAGCTCTATAGGAGGAGATATGGGGGCACATTCTACCACTTGCTCTATAAATGTCCCCCTAAAAACCAGCCCATAACATAACTTAAGGAGGAAATAAAACTCTGGATTTTATATCACTGACGCCATTAGGCGTAGTGAAACTTATCTCCCCTCTATTACATTACCAATGACTCATATATACATATATATATATTGTAAGATTGCTCTCATTAAGTGTATTGGGGGACACTCGCTTGGCTACTAAAATATCCCCTTTAAGACAGGTAACTGTATCTTATTGCAGGCAGACGGACAGCAGTCAGTAGAATCGAACTTACTATTACTTAGTAGTTTGCAGGCAGCATACAGAGATGGCCTCCAACTTCACATTGTAAGAGCAGGGAGGGGGGCACAAGAAGAGTAGTGGGTGGATGGGCCAGCGGATGGGCAAATCGGGTAGTAACAAGCAACCAATTTAATAAGGATAACTGATGGACTTACACATTATTTAACACCTTCACAAGATTTTACAGAAGTTTATGTCATCTGGAATGGGTTCCCACAAAACAACCTAAACTTATGTCAAGGCAAGGTACATGAGCAATGCAAACACGATCGCCATCAGCAGCTCGACTTAATTGAAAGCCAAATCTCGGCTGTCACTGCCAGGAGAGTTTCCAGCAATGTCCTAGGCCATCTAACCCCTTAAAGGCAGCAATCGATACAGCATTTAGAAGGCAGGGAAAGTAAGGGGGCTCTCTCTCGCTTCAGATCGGAGCCCCCGATAAGCATTCTTGAGGGCCCAATCATTGTCCTGGCAACCCGAAATTGTCATGATGACCTCCAGGCCATCTATGGCAAGATTTTTCATCATGCTGACAAAAAAAGTAGAATTGGACACTATCAAAAAGTCAAATGTAAATAAAAATGGTATAGCTAAAAACTTAATCTTGTCATGCAAAAAACAAGCTGCCAAACTGCTCAGGCACAAGGTGCCCAGTGTCTACTGGATGACAGGCTGCATGGTTGCATCATGAAGTGTTAATAAACTACCTGACAGTAGTTTTCAGTATGTCAGGGGGTGTTGTTTTTAACGTAGCATCACTTTCAGTATGTCGGGGAGGGGGGGTTGTTTTTAAAATTGTATCAATTTGGGGGGTTTTCCAATCTATAGGACCCATAAAGTCACTTCAAACCTGGATAGGTCCCTAAATAAATAAATTTGAAAATTTCCATGAAAAAATGAAAAATTGCAGCTACATTTTTAAGCCTCCTAAAATGCTAACAAAATAAAATAACATTTTACAAATGATGCTGATTTAAAGCAGACATGAGGAAAATGTTATTTATTAATACTTTTCTGTGGTATGACTATCTGGATAAAAGGGATAATCGTTAAAACTTTTAAAACCACAATTTTTTCACATTTTTGTCAAATTTCTGATATTTTTTATCAATAAACACAAAACATATCAGCCTAAATTTATGATTATCATAAATTACAACATGCCATGAAAAAAAAGTCTTAAAATCACTGGGATAAGTTGAAGCTTTCCAGAGTTATTACTGCATAAAGTGAAAATGGTCAGATTTTAAAAATGTGTCCCTCATAGAATCATAGAATGGTGGAGTTGGAAGGGACCTCCTGGGTCATCTCATCCAACCCCCTACTCACAGCAGGATTTACTAAATCATCCCAGACAGATGTCTATCCAGCCTCTGTTTGAAGACTTCCATGGAAGGAGAACTCATCACCTCTCGTGGCAGCCTGTTCCACTTATTGATCACCCTAACTGTCAAAAAGTTTTTGCTAATATCTATTCTGTGTCTACTCCCATTCAGTTTCATCCCATTGCTTCTAGTCTTTCCTTGTGCAAATGAGAATAAAGATGATCCTTCTAGAATTTGACAGCCCTTGAGATATTTGTAGACAGCTATTAAGTCTCCTCTCAGTCTTCTTTTTTGCAAGGTAAACATTCCCAAATCTTGTAACCGTTCCTCATAGGACATGGTTTGCAGACCGGTTACCATTCTGGCCACTCTTCTCTGAACTTGCTCCAGTTTGTTGATGTCTTTTTTTAAATGCGGTGCCCAAAACTGGACACAATATTCCAGATGAGGTCTGACCAAAGAGTAGTTCCGCTCCCTTTCCTCTGAGTTGTCCTGGAATGATGAAACATTGGTTGCCGCCTTCTGGGAGGTGGAATCAAGTAGAATTCCGGTAGAATCAAGGACGAGCTGGCAGGCTGGGATGTTCCTGCTTCCTTGGATTACCTGGTATCCTTGGCGACTCGGATTGATCTTCGGTTTCAAGAATGCGCCAGGGAGACTAAGCTGGAGAAGAGACTTTTTCACCAGGCTCCTCGTCCCCAGAGGTCGGTGGTTCCTCATTACTCTGCTTCTTCCCCAGAACCCATGCAGGTAGACAGAGGGAAACTGGTCAAGCAGTGCCAGGAGGAGTGCCGCTCGCATTGAAGATGTTTTTACTGCGGCAGTCGTGATCATTTGATTCGCTCTTGTCCAGAGAGGCCAGAAACCTGCAGAGCCTAGGGTCTGTAGGAGAGGCTTCCCTAGGTGAGAATCATTCCTCTACTTCTCTGCTGACAACTGTGTTGTTGTCCTTCAGCACTGTCAATTTTTCTGAGTCAGGTTACCTGCATTCTGGGTCCACCAGGAATTTCATTCAACAAGCCGTGGTGAACTGTTACAGGATTCCGGTCTGATGCCTCTGGAACCCTGTACGGGTGACCTCCGTGGATGGCCAAGCCCTGACCGAGTCCGTTCGTTTACAGACTGTTCTAGAGGAACTTTGAGTAGGTATGACTCACTCAGAGAGAATCTGTTTTCATGTGTTGCCTGGCTTGTTTCACGCCTTTCTCCTAGGTTTACCCTTGCTTCGAGCATACGAGCCTGTGTTGAACTGGAGGACCGGCGAAATCCTGCACTGGGGAGATTCCTGCTTCAATAGATGTTTTGCTACCATCTGTCCAGTCTGCTGTCATGTGGCACCTTCTACCCTGCCGGGTTTACCATCTTCTTACTGGCACTTTGCCGAAGTCTTCCATAAGAAGGAAGAAGAGACATTGCCACTCCACAGGTCGCATGACTGCCCCATTGACCTGCTCCCTGGGTCGTATCCTCCTCAGGGTCAAATATATCCTTTATCCCCGGTGGAGACCCAAGCCTTGTCAGCATACATCAAGGAGAACCTGGCTAGAGGATTCATCCAGAAGTCCTCTTCTCTGGCAGGCGTGGGTTTCTTTTTCATCAAAAAGAAGTACGGATCTCTACATCCCTCCATTGACTATAGAGGTTTAAACCAGATCACTGTGAAAAATCGGTACCCGTTGCCACTTATGTCAGAGTTGTTTGACCATCTCAGAGGTGCGTGCACTCCCGGTCTGTTAATGAGACAGCGTGCTATTTCCTAATTATGTGTCAGCCAATGGCCTCTGCCTAAGGGCAGAGGTGCCTGAGCAACAAGTGTTTCCTGTTGCTAGTTTTCAGGTTGCTCGCACCTGCGTGCTTGCTCTGCTTGCATCTTGCTAACACTATTTGTTTCCTCAGTAGGTCCTCCATACTTTCACACCACCTGGAACTTCACCTGCTCCCCGCTTGTGCCGCTTGTCTCCTGCCTGGTTCTTCGCTATTTGTTGCACCTGCCTGCCCGCAAATCCGGCCGAGTCAGCTACCATGTACTCGGGGTCTAACGGGAGGTAGCACCTTGCATCTCCTGGGCTTTTCATTCTGGCGCTGCTTGAGGAGTCTTACTATTGGAGTCTGGGGCTTGCATAGTCACGCACTCTTTGGAGCCCCCCAGGTAGTGGCCCAATGATTTCACAATAAGTTCAATAAACGAATGTGCATTTCACCATCTGTGCCTCCCTTTCAATTCATTAGCATGTGTTTAAGTTCTGTGTTCATCCATCCTGGTATCTTTAAATGCTTCGTATTCTTCCCTGTTTTTGGAATTGTTAACGATTGTGCTTTGAGAATCTAATTTTTCAAGATTTCCCATTCTTCCTGGACATTTTTGTCCTTATGGATATCCAGCCATTGGATTTCTCTGATTCTCTTTCAGAGTCCCTTAAAATCTGCCTTTCTGTCATTAAAGGGTTAAAATACTTTAGTGGAAACGCAATTATTTTCCTGCACTTTAACCGAATGTTACCGACTTTTTCCATTTTTATGAAAAAAGGTTGTGTTACTTAACACTAATCTGAATGTACCATATTCGCACCGAATTTATGTTTGGCGATTGTTTTTCGAACATATTCACTCTTCTCTAATTAGGTTGATGATGATGATGATGATGACATCAACCAGGAACTACTTGAGGATGTCATCTGCCTACTAGAAAGATTATCACAAAGTAAAGGGTGAGCGGAGAAAGGGATAAGCCTTGGTTATGTTGCTGGCCAGTTTGTTTTTCCCAAGTGAGCAGGTGCTGCCACTTCATGTGCTGATGGAGAGCCATAGTTCCAAGCTGATTTAAACTGGGGT
Organism: Ranitomeya imitator; assembly: GCF_032444005.1. Taxonomy (NCBI): domain Eukaryota; kingdom Metazoa; phylum Chordata; class Amphibia; order Anura; family Dendrobatidae; genus Ranitomeya; species Ranitomeya imitator. The sequence goes on along the minus strand of NC_091286.1, from coordinate 455,459,611 downwards.
TTTCATGGCTTAATTTTCTCCTGCAGAGCCTGCACACTGCAAAAGATTTGTCAGCTGACAACATGGAAAATATTTCTCACACCCTAGTTAATAATAATACTTCAAAATACACAAATATGGGCCGTTAATTGCAAAAAGATTTGTTATTTTGCATATAAAAAAGTAAATTTTCCTAAGAAATAAATTCAAGACCATGTTGCAAAAGTAAGTACATACTAATAAAATTCTTTGGAACAAAGCTAAGGTTTAGACTACAAAATTCTAATTATCAAGAATTCAATCACAGATAAGTCTAATTATCTGTTAAACAGATCTTCAATGAAATATTGATAAGGAATTTAGATTGGGGACAGCGATGATAATGAATGTAAAGTGCTGTACTACATGATTGCGCTATATAGGCAAAAGCATAATAATAATAATAATGTCCAGCAGGCAGTTAACTATAAAAGGGAGTTACTTATCAAATAGAACTGCTTCCCATTTCATGCTGTCTGCAATTGCACCACATAGACGAGAAATGTCACAAGACTTGAGAAAGAAAATAATTTATTGACACAAGAAAGTCGGAGACTACAATAAGATCAGCAAAGCTTTTCTTACTAGTCAGAATTCTGTAGCGAAAGTAATTCTAACATTTTATATTTAACAAAGATGGAGCTGCCACCATCTCACAGAGACCTCCTGGCTGACCACAGAAGTTAACACCAAGACAGGAATGTCTACTGCTGAGAAAGTTGAAGAAAATCGATATGCAAGCTGAGTGTTTCCTGTGACATACAGTACAGACCAAAAGTTTGGACACACATTCTCATTTAAAGATTTTTCTGTATTTTCATGACTATGAAAATTGTACATTCACACTGAAGGCATCAAAACTATGAATTAACACATGTGGAATTATATACTTAACAAAAAAGTGTGAAAAAAATGAAAATATGTCTTATATTCTAGGTTCTTCAAAGTAGCCACCTTTTGCTTTGATGACTGCTTTGCACACTCCTGATGAGCTTCTGGTAGTCACCAGAAATAGTTTTCACTTCACAGGTGTGCTCTGTCAGGTTTAATAAGTGGGATTTCTTGCCTTATAAATGGTGTTGGGACCATCAGTTGTGTTGTGCAGAAGTCTGGTGGATACACAGCTGATAGTCCTACTGAATAGACTGTTAGAATCTGTATTATGGCAAGAAAAAAGCAGCTAAGAAAAACGAGTGGCCATCATTACTTTAAGAAATGAAGGTCAGTCTGAAAAATTGGGATAACTTTGAAAGTGTCCCCAAGTGCAGTTGCAAAAACCATCTGTTAGGTCTCAAGTTCCCGCTTCTGCACAGGGGGAATCTCGAGCCATCTCCGCTGCGGTCTCCCATTCTTGTCCAGCCGCAGTGGAGTCTGCTTAGCAGGGACGTCGGTCCCAGCGTCTTGCTCAGTCTCACTCTGTACAGAGAGTTACTGCTGCTTCTTCAGCTACTGCCATTAAAGCCAGTGCTGGTCAGCAGCGAGCAGACTTCTCTGGGACTAAGTCCTTGTCTGCACACACTGAGCATGCCCAGGGCAAGATCTCCCGTTGGAGATCGAGGGTCATGTGCTCATGCCCTGCAGCACATTCCATTGGTCCTCTTGGCAGGTCTTGGAAGGGCAAAGTTTCTGTGGCCACTTCCTGTGCTGCAACTATATAAACTGCGCATGACCGCACGGCCATGCGCTAGTGTACATTTGCAGACGTGTGTTTGTTGTGAGTGCAAGTCGTCCTTGGATACCCCTTCCCTATTGAATGTCTGTTCGCGGAAGGTGTATGGTTGCTATCTAGCGCCCGACTTATCCTACAGCACTAATCACACATTACAGCGTCCAGTTGCTGTGACCGCCAGTACGGCGCCGTGCACTTCCTCTGTGCTTTCCTTACCCAAGCCTGGGTGGTTAGTGGCGTTCATCAGTGCGGCACCGCATGCACTCTTGTGCCCTAAATATTGTTATTTTCCTTACACACCCAGTTGCGGTGTTGTGCCAGCAAGGGTCTAATCGGACTTCAATCCTAGTTGGGGTTGAGTTCGCTGACTACTTGCTCGCGCTCTATGTGCGGTACCGCGATCCTGTGATGCAACAGGATCGCTTCCTTCACGCTGGGTGAAGTCTAACCCACGTGTGTATACTTATGAGTACCGCCATATAGTCCGTCATTACTTGGCAGCAGGTTCCATCTCTGCACGGTGGACCCCGGGCTGCGAACGCACCATACTCTATCTGTCTCATTATTTGGTGCGTTCCGCTAGCCCTAACATTACACTAGCGCCAGGGTCTGGCTAGTAATGACGGACAAACAGCAATCCTTGCGGTATATCCAGCAGCTGGAGGGTAGGTTGGCGGCTCTTGAGAGCGCAACCTCAGCTGTGGATGTTACCGCAGTTGCTGTACAGGCTGCTAGCGTGGCTGCAGCAACCCTGTCCATTGCCACCCCTGCTCCGACATTTTCTCGCCTCCCGCTGCCAGAAAAATTTTCTGTGATAGCAAATTTTGTAGGGGATTTGTTAGTCAGTGCTCTATTCACCTCGAGCTCCTGGCTGCACGTTTTCCCACAGAGCGGGCTAAGGTGGGATTTATAGTGTCTCTCTTGTCGGACAGGGCGTTGGAATGGGCTACGCCGCTGTGGGAGCGTGGCGATCATGTGGTGCAGAGTTTCTGAGCACTCTGAATCAGGTCTTTTTAGGACCTCAAGTCACCCATGATACTGCGCTCCAACTGCTGGCATTAACTCAGGGTGAGTCCTTGGTCAGTCATTTTGCCGTCCAATTCCGCACTTTAGCTTCTGAGCTGGATTGGTCGGATAAAGCTCTTATCCCCATATTTTGGAGGGGCCTGGCTGACCACGTTAAGGACGCTCTGGCCACTAGGGAGATTCCTGCCACACTGGAGGAGTTAATAACTGTCTCCACTCGAATTGACCTCCGTTTTAACGAGCGGAGGTTAGAGCGAGCCCAGTGTAGGCAGAGGTTTCGGCTGGCTCCTACCTTCGCCAAACCTCTGGAATCTCCGGTCCTGGTTCCTGAGTCACATGAGGCCAGGGAAGTGTCACAAGCGGGATCTAAGTCCCGGACCGCTTGTGCACTCAAGGTCTGTCATGTTTGCCAGCAGTCAGGACATCTAGCCACCAGATGTTCTCAGCGGTCGAGGAAACGTCAGCGTCTAGTGGTCGTAGGTGGAGGTACACTAGGCACGGCGACGTTTGCCTCTAAATTGTCCTTTAAAGGGACAATTACTATAGGCTCATTCTCCCACTCGGTAGAGCTCTGCGTGGATTCTGGGGCGGAGGGCAATTTTATGTCTTCTGCCTTCGCCCATCACGCAATACCCCTGGTTATGCTAGCTCAACCAGTAACGGTACGAGTGGTGAATGGGTCGACGCTGCCCTCACAGATAACACACCAGACCATCCCTTTTACTCTGTCCATGTCGCCATCTCATCAGGAGATTATATCTCTGCTCGTCATTCCTTAGGGAATTGATGAGGTCCTGTTGGGAATAACTTGGCTACGGTACCACTCTCCTCATATCGAGTGGTCCTCTGGCAGAATCCTGGGATGGGGCGAATCTTGTGGGGTAGGTGTCAGAGGGAGTGCGTTCAGGTTGCTACTACAGAGGTACCCGCAGATCTTTCCTCTCTCCCCAAGCAGTATTGGTCTTATGCAGACGTGTTCTCCAAAAAGGCGGCGGAGATCCTTCCGCCCCATCGCCCCTATGACTGTCCTATTGATCTCTTGCCTGGTGCTGAGCCTCCCCGGCGTCGAGTCTATCCGCTATCTCTCCCGGAGACGGAGGCAATGTCACAGTACATCCAGGAAAATCTGACAAGAGGATTCATTAGGAAGTCAGTGTCACCTGCTGGGGCAGGGTTCTTCTTCGTGCAGAAGAAGAATGGGGAATTGCGTCCATGCATAGACTACAGGGGTCTTAACGCCATCACCGTTAAAAATAAGTATCCTTTGCCCTTGATATCTGAGCTCTTCGATAGGCTTCGGGGAGCAAGGGTATTTACTAAACTAGATCTGCGGGGTGCTTACAACCTGATTCGCATCCGTGAGGGGGACGAATGGATGGAAGACGGCTTTTAACACCAGGGATGGGCACTATGAATATCTGGTGATGCCCTTCGGGCTCTGTAATGCCCCAGCCGTTTTCCAAGACTTTGTGAACGATATCTTCCGGGATATGCTTTCCACCTCGGTCGTAGTCTATCTGGATGATATTCTCATCTACTCTCCAGATATTGACTCCCACCGGAGAGATGTTTGCAAAGTCTTCGACCTCCTACGGGCAAACTCCCTCTATGCCAAGTTGGAGAAGTGTATGTTTGAGCAGGAGTCCTTACCTTTCCTAGGCTACATCATCTCTGCCCAGGGATTGACTATGGATCCTGCCAAACTACAAGCTGTGATGGACTGGCAGGAACCCCATTCTCTTAAAGCGGTGCAGCGCTTTATGGGGTTCATTAATTATTATCGCCAGTTCATTCCGCACTTCTCAACTTTGGTAGCTCCCTTGGTTGCCCTCACCAAGAAGGGGGCGGATCCCAAATTGTGGTCTGAGGAGGTCTCCAAGGCCTTTAACTCTATAAAGTCACACTTCGCTAGCGCTCCCATCCTACATCGCCCCGATGTTGATAGGCCATTTATCATGGAGGTGGATGCCTCTTCTGTTGGTGCTGGAGCAGTCCTCTTCCAAAAGGATGCTCAAGGTCGGAAGCATCCTTGCTTCTTTTTCTCCAAGACCTTCTCACCAGCAGAGAGGAATTATTCCATCGGGGACAGGGAGTTGCTAGCCATGAAGTTGGCTTTCTCGGAGTGGAGACATCTCTTGGAGGGAGTACGTTTTCCCTTCCAAGTCTTCACAGACCATAAAAATTTGGTGTACCTGCAGACAGCCCAGCGGTTGAATTCTCGCCAGGCCAGATGGTCCTTATTCTTCTCCCGGTTTCATTTCACCCTCCATTTTCTTTCTGGGGAGAAGAACATTCGGGCCGATGCTCTCTCTCGCTCCGTTGTGTCATCTGCGGAGGAGGAGGAGGAGCCTCGGCTTATTGTCCCCACCGAGAGCTTGAGAACTGTGGCCCCGGTTTCGCTAGAGTCTGTGCCTCCGGGCAAGACTTTTGTACCATCCAGTTTGCGACCGGAGGTTCTCTCTTGGGCACACTCGTCCAGGGTGGGTGGACATTTTGGTACCAAAAGGACATCTGAGTTACTGGCGAGGACATACTGGTGGCCGCATATGGCTCGTGATGTCGCAGAGTATGTTCGGGCGTGTGTCTCTTGCGCCAAGAACAAGACTCCTCGGCAACGGCCAGCTGGTTTGCTTTATCCTCTGCCGGTGGCGGACAGGCCCTGGGAGATGGTCGGGATGGACTTTGTGGTGGGCTTACCCAAGTCTCGTAACTGCACCATTATCTGGGTGATCACCGACCATTTTTCCAAAATGGTGCACTTGGTGCCTCTTCCACGGCTACCTTCTGCACGGGCGTTGGCTGTCTTGTTCTTCAAGCATATCTTTCGCTTACACGGTATGCCAGACAAAATTGTTAGTGACCGGGGTCCCCAGTTTGCGTCTCGATTCTGGAGAGAGCTTTGTCGTCTACTCAGTATTGAGTTGAATCTCTCTTCGGCATATCATCCCGAGACGAATGGGTTGGTAGAGAGGGCCAACCAGACCTTGGTCACATATTTACGACATTTTGTTTCTGCCAGGCAGGATGACTGGGCATCCTTGCTACCGTGGGCAGAGTTTGCACTTAACAATGCCATAGCCGACTCTACCGGTCAGACTCCATTCCTCCTAAATTACGGCCAGCATCCACGTGTTCCTGTGCCCATGCCTGTGTCTTCTGCTGACTCCAGGGTGGCAGACTGGGCTGTGGAGGCACGGGACATTTGGGACCGCACGCAGGATGCCATTCGGGCCTCCAAGGAGAGAATGAGGTCCTCCGCCGATGTTCATCGGCGCCCCGCTCCGACCTTTGCTCCTGGCGACTTGGTGTGGCTCTCCGCCCGTAACATCAGGCTGCGAGTTGAGTCCACTAAGTTTGCTCCTCGCTACTTGGGTCCCTTCAAGGTTCTCGAACAGGTTAATCCTTTGGTCTACCGTTTGGCTCTTCCTCCACGCTTGGGTATCACCGACACCTTTCATGTGTCCCTCTTGAAACCCGTATACATGTCCCGGTTTTCCGAGTCATCTGCCGGGACATCGGGTTCGTCTACGGACGATTACGAGGTGAACGCTATTTTGGGGTGCAAGGTGGTACGCGGCAAAAAGTTCTATCTGGTGGATTGGAAGGGTTATGGCCCAGAGGACAGGTCATGGGAGCCTGCTGAAAACATTCGGGCCCCACAGCTCATTGCTGCCTTCGAGCGTAGCGAGGCCCAAGGAGGGGGGGCCCTAGGAGGGGGGGTAATGTTAGGTCTTGAGTTCCCGCTTCTGCACAGGGGGAATCTCGAGCCATCTCCGCTGTGGTCTCCCATTCTTGTCCAGCGTCTTGCTCAGTCTCACTCTGTACAGAGAGTTACTGCTGCTTCTTCAGCTTCTGCCATTAAAGCCAGTGCTGGTCAGCAGCGAGCAGACTTCTCTGGGACTAAGTCCTTGTCTGCACACACTGAGCATGCCCAGGGCAAGATCTCCCGTTGGAGATCGAGGGTCATGTGCTCAGGCCCTGCAGCACATTCCATTGGTCCTCTTGGCAGGTCTTGGAAGGGCAAAGTTTCTGTGGCCACTTCCTGTGCTGCAACTATATAAACTGCGCATGACCGCACGGCCATGCGCTAGTGTACATTTGCAGACGTGTGTTTGTTGTGAGTGCAAGTCGTCCTTGGATACCCCTTCCCTATTGAATGTCTGTTCGCGGAAGGTGTATGGTTGCTATCTAGCGCCCGACTTATCCTACAGCACTAATCACACATTACAGCGTCCAGTTGCTATGACCGCCAGTACGGCGCCGTGCACTTCCTCTGTGCTTTCCTTACCCAAGCCTGGGTGGTTAGTGGCGTTCTTCAGTGCGGCACCGCATGCACTCTTGTGCCCTAAATATTGTTATTTTCCTTACACACCCAGTTGCGGTGTTGTGCCAGCAAGGGTCTAATCGGACTTCAATCCTAGTTGGGGTTGAGTTCGCTGACTACTTGCTCGCGCTCTATGTGCGGTACCGCGATCCTGTGACGCAACAGGATCGCTTCCTTCACGCTGGGTGAAGTTTAACTCACGTGTGTATACTTATGAGTACCGCCATATAGTCCGTCATTACTTCGCAGCAGGTTCCATCTCTGCACGGTGGACCCCGGGCTGCGAACGCACCATACTCTATCTGTCTCATTATTTGGTGCGTTCCGCTAGCCCTAACACCATCAAGCGCTACAAAGAAACTGGCTCACATGAGGACCGCCCCAGGAAAGGAAGACCAAGAGTCACCTCTGCTTCTGAGGATAAACTTATCCGAGTCACCAGCCTCAGAAATCGCAGGTTAACAGCAGCTCAGATTAGAGACCAGGTCAATGAAACACAGAGTTCTAGCAACAGACACATCTCTACAACAACTGTTAAGAGGCGACTTTGTGCAGCAGGCCTTCATGGTAAAATAGCTGCTAAGAAACCACTACTAAGGATAGGCAACAAGCAGAAGAGACTTGTTTGGGCTAAAGAACACAAGGAATGGACATTAGACCAGTGGAAATCTGTGCTTTGGTCTGATGAGTCCAAATTTGAGATCTTTGGTTCCAACCACCATGTCTTTGTGCAACGCAGAAAAGGTGAACGGATGGACTCATGCCTGGTTCCCACCATGAAGCATGGAGGAGGAGGTGTGATGGTGTGGGGGTGCTTTGCTGGTGACACTGTTGGGGGTTTATTCAAAATTGAAGGCATACTGAACCAGCATGGCCACCACAGCATCTTGCAGAAGCATGCTATTCCATCCAGTTTGCGTTTAGTTGGACCATCATTTATTTTTCAACAGGACAATGACCCCAAACACACCTCCAGGCTGTGTAAGGGCTATTTGACCAAGAAGGAGAGTGATGGGGTGCTACGTCAGATGACCTGGCCTCCACAGTCACAAGACCTGAACCCAATAGAGATGGTTTGCCGTGAACTGGACCGCAGAGTGAAGGCAAAAGGGTCACAAGTGCTAAGCATCTCTGGGAACTCCTTCAAGATTGTTGGAAGACCATTCCTGGTGACTACCTCTTAAAGCTCATCAAGAGAATGCTAAGAGTGTGCAAAGCAGTCATCAAAGCAAAAGGTGGCTACTTTGAATAACCTAGAATATAAGACATTTTCAGTTGTTTCACACTTTTTTGTTAAGTATATAATTCCACATGTGTTAATTCATAGTTTTGATGCCTTCAGTGTGAATGTACAATTTTCATATTTCAAAGATAAAGCCGTGTGCACTACTGTACTACTAGTGGTGCCCAGGTAAGTTCCCACACCATGTGATACTAAAAGAAAGAACCTGGCACTCAACTTAATGCTTGTGAGATTTTAATCGTAGTAGCCAAAAAACGTTTCGGTCCTATATCTGGACCTTCATCAGTTACGTATTATGATGAAAAAAGTGAATGACTGTAGTGTCATATAAGGCACAGCATAGTCTGCGTCTGGTATCTGCGCAGATAGGTTTAGGCACACAGAATGGACTTATTCACACTGATAGGTGCTGTGCTTGTGTCCAGACAAGCGGGGATACCAGATGAAGACCATGCTGTGCCTTATATGACGCTACAGTCATTCACTTTTTTCATCATAGTACGTAACTGATGAAGGTCCAGATATAGGACCGAAACGTTTTTTGGCTACTACGATTAAAATCTCACAAGCATTAAGTTGAGTGCCAGGTTCTTCCTTTTGTACCATTTTCATAGTCATGAAAATGCAGAAAAATCTTTAAATGAGAAGGTGTGTCCAAACTTTTGGTCTGTACTGTAATACAGTGTACATGGCTGAGGAATGGCATGAATGGCTGTCATCTACAAATGTAGTCTCTCCTAAAACTTATGCACAAAAAAGCCCGCCAACATTTTGCCAGGGCCGTGACTCTGGAGTAATGAGACTAAACGAAGTGTTTTTGGTAATAATGGCTTCAAAACTGTATGTCAAAGCAAAGGTGAGGAGTATAAATAATAATGCACGATGCCTACAGTGAAACATTGTGGTGGCACTGTCCTTATGTAGAGCTGCATGAGTGTTGCTGGTGTCAAGGAGTTACAGTTCAATAATGGTATGATAAAGTCACAGATATACTGTTCTATATTGAAAGTAAAGATACTAATATCACTATATGCCTTTGGTAGACATGCAATTTTCCTCTATGACAATGATCCAAAACACACAATCTCAGGCCACTGTTAAATTTCTGAACAAGAACAGGGTTAAAATAATTCAGTGGCCAACTATGTTTCCTAATTTGAAGCCAGATGAATACCTATGAAGAATTCTGAGTTGACAGGTTGTGCAGCACTCTTCATTCAGGCTCTAAAAGAGGTCGGTCTTGAAGAATGGATGCTACAATATGTTGCCAACTTATTCATTCTACACCTAGGAGACTTGGTGCGGTCCTTAAAAATCAGGGAGGTCATTCAAAATTCTGGATGTACCGTAGTTTCCGCTTTGTAAGACGCACTTTATTTCCCCCAAATTTGGGGGGAAATGTGGGTGTGTCTAACAAAGCGGATATACCGCTTACCATTACAGGCTGGGATGAGGGGGTGTCCGCTGCTGCTACTGCCCGCCGCCGCTGTCGTCCGCCGCCGCTGCCAGGGTTGTCCGCTGCTGCCCCGGGTGATGCTGGAGGCTCCGGTGCTGCAGGGGGCACTGGCGACATTTTGTGAAAGAGCAGAGCCCCCCGGCAGTTCGTCCAAGAGTTCCAGTATGACTAATTCCGGGAAAATGGCCGCCGGAATCTCGGGAGATGAAATTTCAGCGCTGAGATCTCATCTCTCGAGATTCCGGCGGCCATTTTCCTGGAGTCAGATATACAGGAACGCATGGACGAACTACCGGGGGCTCTGGCCTTTCACAAAATGTTGCCAGAGCCCCCCGCAGCACCGGAGACAGCCTTGCAGCACCGGAGACAGCCCTGCAGCACAGGAGCCCCCTGCAGACCCCTCATCCCCACCTGCAGCACAGGAGCCCCCCTGCAGCACAGGAGCCCCCCTGCAGCACAGGAGCCCCCTGCAGACCCCCTCAACCCAGCCTGCAGCAATGCTCCACTCCTGCCTCCAGCAACGACCCTGGGATCCTGATCCACCACAGCCACAACCCCTGGTAAGTAATAAGACGCATGGATTATAAGACGCCCCACCAATTTATTAAAAAAAGTTTTTTCCTATTTTTCTCCTCAAAATTTGGGGTGCGTCTTATAATCCGGAGCATCTTACAAAGCGAAAAATACGGTAATTGTTTTTGATGGCGTGTATTCATTTCTCCATCAAATAATTTGAGAAAAATTTAAGACTTTGTAATGAATGGTATGTTATTAACCTTACTTTCAAGTTATGGATTAAAAATGTACCCTTCCCCTCTTTTAACCAGCTGTTTCGCTGTGAGTCACCTATAACTAAAATAACAATAAACAAATATTAATTTGCTGAGATAGCGTGCCTGCATAAAAATATTAGCTCAAACGATTTTGATTAGGAAATGGGGCCTGTTGCCTGCACAACAATATTAGCCCAAACTATGTTGATTAAGAAATGGGGCTTGGTGCTTGCCCAAACTATTTTGATAAGGAATTGGGGCTTGGTGCTTGCACAACAATATTATCCCAAATGATTTTGATTAGGAAATATGACCTTCTGACTGCAATACAGTATTAGCACAAATGATTTTTACAAGGAAATGTGGACTACTGCCTGCACCGCAATATTTGCCCAAACCATTTTGATTATGAATTGTAGCCTGGTGCCTGCACAACAATATTAGCCCAAATGATTTTGCTAGGAAATGGGGCCTGGTGCCTGCACAATATTCGCCCAAACAATTTTGATTAGGAAATGTGACTTTCCAACTTCAACACAGTATTAGCCCAAATGATTTTGATTAGGAAATGTGGACTCCTGCCTGGACAACACTATTAGCAAAAGCTAGTTAGATGCTGGAAGGTCTATTTAACACAGGAACCTATCTAACTACATGACAACCTGCAGCAGTTGAAGCAGCCTCCTTGTGCTATTACACTGACAAAATGGTGTCAGCAAAACATATTTTTATATGGAGGGGCACATGTGACTTCTCCAGCTAATGACAGGAGCCCTTGTGACTGGACATTGTGGATGGATTCTGTGCCCAGTTTGGCTGCCCGTATCTACACACATGAAATTAATTAAATAAATAAATAACACTCCACTGCTCCTCTGACCTCTACCAGCCCCATCCCCTCATAAAACACGTTCCCCCCTCTCATCATACAGCACCACAAAAGCATTAGTGGAAATACAATCATTTACTGAACTGTGGCTGAATTTTGCTGATTATATGTAAAATGCTCAGGAATCCGAACACAAATCCGAATGAGCTATATTCGTGCCAAATTTAAGATTGGCAAATGTTTTACGAACAAGTTTGTTCATCTCTAGTCAATACCGATGAATGTCAGGATTTGTAGCATTTGTGAATACCTCCCATGATGCTGATTATCAAAGATGTCAATTCAAGGAACTGTATAAACTTGCAGTTAGCCACATGACTGTGGTTATTTCCTGAAGAAGAACGGGTTGAACAAAAAATACAAGTAAATACATTTCTTTGAATTGACGTCTTCAATAAACAGCTCAAATATTATGCAAAAAAGAATATTCAGAATTTTATTATTGATCCACTGTTGACAAAAAAATTGTTGACGTTTCGGCCAATACTTAGGCCTTCATCAGAACTATTTGTCTTCAGAATACATGGATCGCTGGACAAGTGATATCACAAACGATGGAGGAGTATGTAGGATAATAACACTAAGCGTGCAGGAGAAAATAGCGACATCTTTTTTGTGATATCACTTGTCCAGCGATCCATGTATTCTGAAGAAAAATAGTTCTGATGAAGGCTTAAGTACTGGCCGAAACGTCAACAACTTTTTTGTCAACAGTGGATCAATAATAAAATTCTGAATATTCTTTTTTGCATAATATTTGAGAGTGCCGAATTTCTTGTCTTAATACTGGGAGTGGTACCCTATTCGTGCACCTCATCATATACGGAGTGCCGTGCAATTACTTTGTTTCAATAAAGAGCTGCTACAATTCCACAGATCTTGATATAAAGCATAGATATTATTTGACCAAGTGGACAGTTCATAATTTATTATTTTTTACCCCCAAAAGTGATGTCAAGGGACAATATACTATTTTTTCCTCCAAAACAAATGTCAGAATTGATCTTATTGCTTTTTATGGCATTGCTTCTGACATCCAACTCATCATTAGTTGTTGCTCTAGACTGGTCCCGGAATCATATAAAATATCATTGCATACAGCCATGGGTGCTGAATTGGTGAAACAAGTGCTTTGTCTGGCTCATTGATAAAACAAGCTACTGGAGACAACTGATATATGATATGAAGCTTTAGCTGTTCTACCTTTCGGTATATTTATGTTGTCTCCAGGTAGTAAGTGGAAACAGCAAAGTTCATTTTTTCTTTTCGTTCTCCTGTTGCTGTATTTATTCGTCCAGCGCCTGTTAATCACAGCGAGTTTACAGTCCTATTCCACACCTGTCACAGGTGCTGATCATTAATCAGTTATTACAGCAGTTTATTCTACTGTTGACAACTTGCAATTTCTCTTTGATTCAGCCAGTTTGTCAGGTGGGAATTATGGCATGCCGCATGTGACAAAACACATCACTATTTTTTCCGTTTTTTTTTTTTGCAATTTCAGACACACTCGTCCTCTCTTCACATCTCCCCCTCCTCCTTTTAGACAAACAATATCTGGGAACTCAGAAGTAATAAGGCGGAATGCATAATTAATTACCCAGCTTGCTCTAATTAGGGATGAATAAGTTGTGTCCCTCTCATCATTGCAAATGTGGTGATGGGTAATACCAGTTTATGCTATATTAACTGCAAATATGCAATCCTTCTGAGTGCACTTTCCTTGATGAATTTGATGAATGTGACAATAATTAGCAGAGACAGATGAGAGCTAAATTACTACTGACAATGTAATGTTATCCCGCTCGAGGGCCTGGGAACATGGCAGGCTAACATGCCAGGGACCAAGGCCTCCTATTCTAATTAATATTCCCTTTTTTTTTTTTGCCAGTGGAAAAAAAGGAACGGTAATTGTTTTCGTCAAAGGCTGCAGGGAGTTATCAGGGTAATAAAGTTAATTAGCAGAACAAACATCTTTTCACTGCTTTACCAGATTGCGGAAAAGAGGGCAATTCAAACTGCAGAAAGACATAACTAGATGAGATGATAGGGGAGCACCATTTACACTGGAGGCCAGTTATGAAAGCTAGTTCTAATATTTCTATCTCCTTTGGTTTATTGCTTTGGAATGAATATTTTTCTTATTTATAGACATTTCAAGCATTTACCATATTTTCCGGCATATAAGACGACTTTTTAACCCCTGAAAATCGCCTCAAAAGTCGGGGGTCGTCTTATACGCCGGGTACGGCGTGTGCAGGGAGCGATCCTGGATGGTTCCCAGGGTCTGAAGGAGAGGAGACTCTCCTTCAGGCCCTGGGATCCATATTCATGTAAAAAATAAAGAATAAAAACGACACTCAATGCATTCTGAGGAACGGAGGCTGCCACTTGCAACGCTGAGAGCCAGGGGCCGTAAGACGGTGAGTATATCCATATTTTTAATTTTTATTCTTTATTTTTTACATGAATATGGATCCAAGGGCCTGAAGGAGAGTCTCCTCTCCTCCAGACCCTGTGAACCACACGCACCGCACACGCCGTATAAGATGACTGGACGTATAAGATGACCCCCATCTTATACGGCGAGTATATCTCAAATTCCATATTTTATATGGAAAAGTTGGGGGTCGTCTTATACGCCCAGTCGTCTTATACACCAGAAAATACGATACGTTTTCAAAGTGATTCTTTTTTTGTGACGAGAGCAGTTACTATTAGGCTGCCATCACACTAGCATTATTTGGTCAGTACTTTACATCAGTATTTGTAAGCCAAAACCAGGAGTGGAACAATTAGAGGGAGAGTATAATAGAAACATATGCACCACTTCTGCATTTATCATCCACTCCTGGTTTTGGCTTACAAATTCTGATGTAAAATACTGACCAAACACTGCTAGTGTGATGGCAGCCTTAGTGGTACCAAGTAGCTGATTGTAGACTAGATAGACTCAAATATAATTTCAGTTACCTAGGTATAACAAACTAAAAAAAAATAAATATTGCAAACCCAATTCAAAAAAAGGTTAGATGCTGTGAAAAATGTAAAGGAAACAAGAATGCAATGATTTTGAAATTTCTTTAGCTATATTCTTTTCACAATAGAACACAGAGCATAGATGGAAAGATGAATATTAGATATGTTTACAGTTCATTTGAAAAAATCAACTAATTTAGAAGTTGTTGGCAGCAACATATCTCAAATAAGTTGAGCTGGGGTTAACAAAAGGCTGGAAAAGCAAATGGTACAAATGAAAAAAGTTGGAGGATTAATTTTCAACTAAGACTTGAGTGTGTGTAAGAGCATGTTACAGAGGCAGAGTCTCTCAGAGGCAAAGAAGGTCAGAGATTCACCAATCTGTGAACAACTGCATCTAAAAATTGTGGAACAATTTCAGAAAATGTTCCTCAATGTTAAGTTGCAAATATATTGAATATCTCACAATCAACAGTACATAACAGTACTTAATATTATCAAAACATTGAAAGATTTTGGTGAAATCCATGTGCACAAGGGAAAGGTCGACAGTCAATATTTTAAAAGCTCATGATCTATGGGTCTTTAGCCAGAAATGCATAAAAAACAAGCATGATTCGGTCATACAAATCCCTACATGGGCTCAGATTGTTATCGCACAGCTGAAAGCAAGCATCTCTAATGGGGTGGGGTTACCTTAGTGCTTATGGCACATTCATTTACACATCCAGAAAGGCATGATTAAATGCTGAGCATTATATAAAGGTGTAAGATCAACATTGCATATTTCAGCAAGACAATACTAAACCGTATACTCCATCCATCACAACAGCATGGGTTATAAAGTGCCCGTCTGCAGTCCAGACCTCTCACCAATTAAAAACATTGGTGAAATCTAAAGCTACATCATCCTACACCAAGACTTGGACAACATACATCTCCCAAAACTACAACAATTGGTCTCCTCACTTGCCAGACATTTATAGACTGCTGTATAAAGAAGAAAGGATGCTATAAAATGCTAGACTTGGCCCTGTCCCAACTTTTATGAGATGTGTTGTTTTCATCAATTTATAAATGACAAAACCTAAGATGGAAACAAAATGAGCAAGAACACTGCTATAAAGTAAATAACACGCAATAGTACATATAAATAACACTGGGTACCTAGTAAACACTGTTTTGATTAACCTTTGTCAGGCTGCATAATTTTTATAATATATTCTGGACCAAAACTGCAGAGATGTCACAAAATTTCAGCCCCCTACTGCTTTTCGAAAAAAAGTTATTGCAATTTTAAAACGGAATAGTTACAATTGTACCTAGTCAGCCGGACAAAGGTTAAGAAAAAGCATTAAAGCCATAGCACCCAAATTGAGACGGTCCGATACTGTCTCTGACATTAAAACCTTACTATGTGCAAAAAGTGACCTCATTGTAAATAAAAGCAAAGCAGGATCCAGGCCCGACTGTGAACACCCAGCAATGGGAAGCTATATAAATGCAATGCCCTGTTCAAAAAAAGAGAGGTCACACCCTTGCTTGTATTAAGTACCAAAACGTAAGTAAAACTAAAAAAAAATGAGCCAGAGTATAAATTAGAATACATGCAAGCAAAATAAATCAACAGTATTCTATGTTATTTATATGCACTATTATGTTTTACTTGCTTGCAGAAGGGTATTTGCTCATTTTGATTCCATCTTAGGTTTTGTCTGCTTAGTGGTCAGCGTGAACATGCTCCTATTTGTTACATGCACACCAACTTATACTCCGGCTAATTTTTTTAATTTATAAATTAGTTAATTTCTCCAACTGAAATAGAAAAATGTCTAACTTTCAACTTCTGATGTGTGTTCTATATTCTGGTGTGAATTTTTTTTTTTCAAAATAACTGCATTCTTGTTTTCTTAGCATTTTATGCAACACCCCAACTTTTGGGGACTTTAATATTTTAAATTTGAGGAATGGCATGTAATCTGATAGAACAAAAAACATTGTGGCTGCAGATACAGTTGTGTGAAGGTGTTTGCCCCTTTTCTCATTTCCAATTAATTTGCATGTTTGTCACATTTAAATGTTTCAGATCATCAAATAAATTTAAAGATTAGACAAAAATAACACAAGTAAACACAAGATGCCGTTTTTAAATTAAGGTCTTTATTATTAAGGAAAAAAGAAATCCAAACCTACAGGGCCTTGTGTGAAAAAGAGATTGGTCCCCCCCTTACAACACAAACTAACTGTAGCTTATCACATCTTTGGGAAACTGAGTTCAAATTCCCTAGCCACACCCAAGCCTGATTACTGCCACACCTTTTCTCAAGTCAAGAAAGCACTTAAATAGGACCTGCCTGACAATCTGAGGTAGCTAGACATCATGCCGCGATCTAAAGAAATTCTGGAACAAATGAGAAAAAAAGTAATAGAGATCATTCAGTCTGGAAAAGATTATAAAGCCATTTCTAAAGCTTTGGTACTCCATCGAACCACTGTGAGAGCCATTATCCACAAATGCTGAAAACATGGAACAGTGGTGAGCCTTCTCAGGAGTGGCTGTCTGACCTAAAGTACCCCAAGAGTGCAAGGACAACTTATCCAAGAGGTCACAAAAGACCCCAAAAAACATCAAAAGAACTGCAGGCCTCACTTCCCTCAGTTAAGGTAAGTGTTCATGATTTCACCATAAGAAAGAGACTGGGCAAAAATGGCCTGCATGACAGAGCTCCAAGGAGATAACCAATGTTGAGCAATAAGAACATAAGTGCTCATCTCAGTTTTGCCAGAAAACATCTTGATGATCCTCAATACTTTTGGGAGAATACTGTGTGACTGACAAGACCAAAGTTTTATTTTTTGGAAGGCATAAGTTCTAGTGATGAGAGAGCACTAAAATGCCCGGGTGCTCGTTGCTCGGGTCGAGCAGATTGGTATACTCGGGTACTCGGCCAGAACAATGAGCCCAATGTAAGACTATGGGAGACCCGAGTATTTTTACCACAATCCCCCCTGGGGGTCCTTTTAAGGTCTAAAAATGTCTGAAAATGATGGAAACATTGCTCACATGACACAGGGACATCATGGGAATCGCCCCTGGAAGCATTACTGACTCCTAGTTCACAGCCGTAAACATTTATTTCTGAGATTCATACCATTTTTCCCGGTGCAACAAAGAACACACTAAAACTAAACAAAAAAGGATTTTGCTGGTAAATATGTTAAGTTACATCCTTTGCAGGTTAATTACATGTCTGTAAGGCAAAATATTTAACCCCAGACTGAAAATTTCCTCCCCCACTTAGGCTTAGTTTAGACACAGCGTTTTTGAAGCGTTTTTCAACTTTAACATTGCTTTCAACCACTACAAATGCATTCACTGGGAAATGTCATTATAACATTTAACAACACTAGCTGGCCATGTGGTGTACGACACATAAGCAGACCCACCTTGTTTCATTTATGAAGGAGGGACTCTTAAAATCACAGAGCTTTTACTGGTGCATCAGGCGGCATTAATCTTCTTAAAGGGCCATTATTAAACAGTGTGTCTCCTAAACTGTTGTAGCCTATGCTGTGAGTGGATGGGCTGCCAAGAATTATGACGCACCACAATACCCCTTTCATAATGTCCAGGTGGGCCTCTTGAAAAAATATTGCATTGAATGCAAGGCCTGCCTTGCTACCAATTCATATGCACCCCAATAAGCCTTTGAACCCACATACTGGATGGGCCCATGCAAATCCACTTCACAATATGCATTTTATACTTGCATACTCCTTTGTTATTCACATTGGCAGCAAGGCCAGCCCTGCAGCATAGTCAGTCATATGCACCTCATTATGCCTTGGAACCCACATACTGGATGGGCCCATGAAAATCCACTTGTATTTTTTAATGGTATGATGGTTCCCTCTTTGCAGAATTATTAACAGGAGAATTTCGCAATTTTATTTGCCATGTTTTTAACACTAAGGTTCAGATATGGCTTTAAATAAGGGTAATACTTGCAATACAACTCAATTTTATTGCAAACTACAAAATTCAAGGAATAGTATGATTGAATAGTGTGAGTGCGTAGACTTTTGTACATGTTAACATACAAAGGTTAATAAGTACATATACATATAGTGAATACGTATATATAAAGATTAATTACATACAGTATACTTACATCATCCACTAGAGGCTTTTAAACATCATCTGTCTGGAATATCAGAGAAGCAAGACGAAGACAGAGAACCCCTGGGAGATTACCTACACTGCATGGGCATCCCCAATTTTGCACACTGTACATGTACAGGTACCCCAGTTTTGGCATCTGTCTTAGTCATGTTTCTCTGGACTTATATGGTGATTTACACTATGTAGTAACTCTAGTTTCACCAAGACCTTCAAGTGGCCAGCTTTCAAGGTTGTATGAAACTGAAATATCATTGAGTCATTAGACGAGGGGCCATAAACCCCTAGAAAATTAAAGTCACAAGGATTTAGATCAAAGCACCACAGTCAGAGTTTCAGTAAACCTTAATGTTTTACAATGACAAGCAGCAAACATATAGAGGCTTAGAACTGTTTGTGAAGTGAATAAACAAACATTTCTCAAGATTGTGTCACTATGAGCATTGTCTGTCACATCTGTAAATGTTTTACAAGAAATGCAGCTATGTGATTGTCTGAATGCATTCGGTATACAGTATTTTAATGTGGATTCCAAATCACCATTTGCATATTCGCCATTTGTACATTTCAGGCAGCCAAAGTTATGGCTCTCAAGGAGAGAAACTAATATAGTTGGCAAAGAAATATTTGTAATGAACTACTGAGTCAACCTAACAGCAGTGCTTTATTAAATTTATATGAAGTGTACTGTGCCCAATGTGAGCAACCAGGCAACACAAAAAGGAGCTACGTTCACCCAGGTCATGTCATCGGAGGTAAGGAAAAGACATTGCAGGAAACAGAGTTAAGAAGTAGGCCCAATGTAGGGGTGTGGGTCTCTGAGACTTGCAATGGAGGGCATGAGCTGACAACCAATTTTCCAACATAGGGTCCTTTTTTTACTAAATAAAATAGTGCCATCACAGCCCCCTTGCCCACAAAATTCACTGTACAGAGCACGTTCACCCTGGTGATCCAGTGGCAGTTTAAGGACACATTGCAGGAGAAAGAGTTAAGAAGTAGGCCAAATGTGATGTAATGCCTAATTCCCCAACGTGGGGTCCTTTTTTTGCTAAATAAAAGAGTGCCATCACAGCCCCCTTGCCCAAAATGCACCGGCCTATAACAGTACAGAGCACGTTCACCCTGGTCATCTAGTGGTTCTGGATGATAAGGATGAGGATAAAGAGGAGGATAAGAACAAACAGACCAAATCTGGAAGCGTATACCCATGTGTGGTTGTGAAGAGGTGCATGAGAATACACCTCCCAAAACAGAGAATATATTTGAGGTTATGTTTCGATGTTTTCACTTGGTGGTGTACAGAGGTCTTTCCCAATCCAGCCCTTGTTCATTTTTATAAGAGTTGGCCTGTCAGCAATTTTAGCTGACAGGTGGATGCGCTTATCTGTTATAATTCCACCAGCGGCACTAAAAACACACTCTGACAGAACGCTAGCAGCAGGACAGGCCAGGATCTCCAAGGCATAGAAAGCCAGTTCATGCCATGTGTTCAGCTTGGATACCCAATAATTAAAAGGCACAGAGGAATCACGGAGGATGTTTGTATGATCTGCAAGGTACTCCCTTACCATCTTCCCAAACATTGCACTTCTTGTGACAGCACCCCTTGCCTCTGTGCCGTCACGATGGGAGGGTCTGAGAAAACTGTTCCAGAACTTTGCCATTGTTCCCCTGCCTGAGCTGGATTGTACTTCTGTCTCTCTCGCTTGGACTCCTTGGTTGTACAACAAACTCTGACGTCTGCTGCTAGCATTCTCATATGGGAATTTTCTAAGTAATTCCCCTACAAGAACCCTCTGGTACTGCAACATTTTAGTACACCTCTCTGTCTCTGGGAGAAAAGATTGAAAGTTCTCCTTGTAGCGTGGGCCTAGAAGTGTCACCAACCAGTAATGAGTGTCCCCAAAATTTTTATAATGCGAGGGTCACGTGAAACGCAGCGCAACATAAAGTCAACCATGCATGCCAGACTGCTAACAGGCAAGACTTCCATGTCCTCACCACCAGGACGGCTGACCATGCTGTCTTCCTCCTCCTCATCCTCATCCTCCTCCTCCCTGTCCTCGGGCCATCCATGCAGAACAGATGGTATGACATCTTTGCTTGTAGTACCGTCTATAGCGCATGAAAGTAGCTCCTGTTCTTCCTCCTCATCCTCCTCCTCATTGCCTACCAATCCACGATGAGAAGACATGAGGCCGGGCTGAGTGTAATCCCCCTGTATGGTTCCTTGCTCCATGTCCTCATGCTCTGCTTGCAATGCATCCTCTTTAATTGTGAGCAGAGAGGTTTTCAGAATGCTGAGAAGTGGGATGGTGATGCTAATTATGGCGTCATCACCGCTCACCATCTTGGTGCAGTCCTCAAAGTTTTGGAATATGGTACATATGTCTGACATCCATGTCCACTCCTGAGATCTTATGTGTGGAGTCTGAACTGAATATCGACATCCTTGTTGATGTTGGTAGTCAAAACCTTCCCTCTTCTGTTCACAAATCCTTTCCAACATATGCAGTGTAGAGTGCCAGCGCGTGGGGACATCACACACCAGTCAGTGAGCTGAAAGCTGCAAACGCTGCTGAAGCACGGCAAGGGCGGCTAAAGCTGTCGCTGACTTTTTAAAATGGGCAGACAGACGGCTACTTTCACTAGCAGATCTGGCAGCTCCACGTAGCTTTTCAGAAAACATTAAACCACGAGGTTAAGCACATGGGCCAAGCAAGGTACGTGTGTGAGTTCACCTTGCCTCAGAGCCGTCACCAGGTTACGGCCATTGTTACACACGACCATGCCAGGCTGTAGGTTCAGCGGTGTCATCCGAATATCTGACTGCTCTTTCAGCGCTGTCCACAACTCTTCTGAATTGTGCGGTTTGTCACCTATGTAGATTAGCTTCAGCACAGCCTGTTGCTGCTTGGCTGAGGCAGTGCTGCACTGCTTCCAGATTTTGACTGATGTGTTGATTTCAGAGATGGAGGATGAAGAGGAGGAGGAGGTGCAGGAGCTGTAGACTGTGGGGGCAACCCTGATTGATGTAGGGCCAGCAATCCTTGGCATGGGGAGGAGTGTTCCATCCCAAGGTCCAACTGGGTCTCTGCTTCGACTATGTTAACCAAGTGTGCCATCTGGGAGATGTACCGTCCCTGCCACCAACAACTTGTCTAAACGAGCCTAAAAGGCAACATTTCTACCACAAGCAGAAGAGAAATATTAGAATTTAGGACTATAGCTTCTGGGGCGTTTGCTGGGTATTTACGCTTGCGTTCAAAAGACTGTGGTATAGACAACTGTAAGCTTTGCTGGGACAAGGATGTTAATGGTCTTGATGATGATGCTGCTTGACTGTGGGCAACAACCGGTGCAGGGCTAGAGGCATCTTCATATGCACGGAGTACTGAGGATTGGCTTCTATGCAAAACAGAGGAAGAAGCAGTGGTGAGACCTGCAGACAGTGGTCCTGGAGCCTGGGATTCAGCCCACAAAGTCAGGTGCTTTGCTGCCATGTGCCTGGTCAGGCTGGTTGTTTTGCTACCCCTGCTGATGCAGGCATGGCTGGTGCTGCAAATGGCCTGTTTGGGGTTATCGGCAGAGACTTTAAAAAATAACCAGACTCGTGAAGATCTAACAGTTGGAATGGCAACTTCACTCATGTTGGTGTTATGGGGAACGAATGCACGCCTTCTGTCTTTGGCCACCACACTGATTCTTCCTGCCTGTTGGGGTGATGTGCCTTCTTCCCCATGTGTGTTGCTGCCCTCGATCTGCATGTCCTCCTGCCAGGTTGGGTCAGTCACATAGTTATCCACCACCTCATCTTCCACATCCTCACCCTGCTCCTCTTCCTGACTTTCTGGAAATTGTGTCTCATCATCGTTCATCTCTTCTGACACTTTCCCACCATCGCCTTCATGTGACCGGGGCTGGTCAAAGCTTTGGGCATCTCTACATCCGATCTCAGCTGTCACTACTTCAAGTTGACCGGACAAGAATCAGGAATCTTGAAATGGAAAACTGAACACTTCAGAGTGTCCAAGTGTGGGATCAGTTGTCTCAGGGCACTCGGTATGGTGGGAGGAAGGAGGATCAGGGTGAGGAATATCTGGGCCACACTCACTCAGACTTGACCATGTGGAAGACATGGTGGTGGTTGTTGTGGCTAAGTGAGTGGAAGCATTATCCGATATCCAACCAACAACTGTTTTACACTGCTCTGGCTTCAATAGTGGTCCCCTAGAAACTGGGACAGGAAGGTCAAGAGAGAAGATGTGGGTCTTTGTTGTGGCCCACTTTCACCTTGGCCATGGCCTCGTCCTCTGTATGCACCATCAGCATCACGTTCACTTCCCTGTCCCTTGCGCCTTGCCTTGCCTATTTTAAATGGACTACTGCACTATTTCAAAAGCTCAACACAAATGCATTTAGTAGGAGCAAAATAATATCTGATCAGTGTGCCTGTAAATCTGAAATTTTTCAAACACAAACATCAGGCAGGCCTCAGCCTGACATAACAGACTGTATTCTTTTTTGGGGTCTTTTTGTGAATTTAATTTATGCAAAATAGTGCTGTGTATAAGTAGAGTAACAGACTGCAAAAACAGTGGCAAAACGGCCTACAATGCCCAAACTTGGATCACGCAGATATATGAGGCCTGTCGCGGAAATACCGCACTGCAAAATATGTGGCCTGTTTTTTTTTAGTTTAATGCAAAATAGTGCTGTATATAAGTTGAGTAATAGACAGGAATAAAAGTGGTAAACTGGCATACAATGCCCAAACTTGGATCACGCAGATATATGAGGCCTGTCACGGAAATAGCACACTGCCAAATATGTGGCCTGTTTTTTAAAAATGTAAAATAGTGCTGTATATAATTAGAGTAACAGACAGGGAGAAAAGTGGTAAACCAGCCTACAATGCCCAAACTTGGAGCACGCAGATATATGAGGCCTGTCACGGAAATACCACACTGCCAAATATGTGGCCTGTTTTTTTTAAATGCAAAATAGTGCTGTATATAGTTAGAGTAACAGACAGGAAAAAAAGAGGCCTACAATGCCCAAACTTAGATCACGCAGATATATGAGGCCTGTCACGGAAATACCACACTGCCAAATGTGTGGCCCGTTTTTTGTAAAAAATAGTGCTGAATGTAAGTAGAGTAACAGACAGCAAAAACAGTGGCAAAACGGCCTAAAAGGCCCACATTTGGAGCACACAGATATATGAGGCCTTTTTGGTGAATTTAAAACACACACAAAAAAACAGTGGCACAAGGCTAGCACACACAACTATGCTACGTATGCCTGACAAACTATGATGTTTAAACAGGCCTCAGTCTGACAGAACACACTGTATATTTTTTTTTGGGGGGGTGAATTTTTGGGAAAAAAATGCAACTAGGTTTATAGTAAAGAAACTGCAGCATCAGACAGTTATGGAGCTTTGGGAGGGATGCAGTGGGAGCAATGTACGCACATGCAGTACCTGTAGGCCTTGCACTGATGTGGATATGCTGTGCCCTGCCTACCTAGCGCTGCAATATCGGGACCCATGAATTAGCCCTAAAAAGGATTGTTGGTTTCTCAGGAGTTGTGGATGTAAGAGTTGCAGACCTACACTAACTATAAAAACCACAATTGTGACCCTATCTCGGCAGCAGCTCTCCCTACTCTCGCTGAATCTGGAGCAGAATGCGGCGAGCAGGGCGGCGCCAGGTCTCTTATACTCGGGATAATGCTGTGCAGCCAAGCTAATCACTGCACGACCACAACAAAGATGGCTGCGGCATTTCATGGCCTGGCAGACAATCCCTGCAACGTGATTGGGTCTCTAAAATCCGCCAAAAATGCTGGGTGCAGACACCAGTTACCACCGAATAATCCCGAAAATGCTCGGTGCTCGCCAAGTACACCGAGCATAGTGATAATCGGGCGAGTAACGAGTAGTGGCGAGCACATGCGCTCATCACTAATAAGTTCCATTACATCTGGCATAGAAGTAACACAACATTTCAAAAAAGGAACATCATAACAATAGTAAAATATGGTGGTGGTAGTGTGATATTCCGTGACTGTTTTGCTGCTTCAAGACCTGGAAAACTTGCTGTGGTAAATGGAACCATGAATTCTGCTGTCTACAAAAAAATCCTTAATGGGAATGTCCTACTACTTGTGTGACCTCAAGCTGAAGCACGCTTGGATTATGCAGCAGGATAATGATCGAAAATACACCAGCAAGTCCACCTCTGAATGGCTTAAGAAAAACAAAATAAAGACTTTGAAATGGCCTAGTCAAAGTTCTGCCCTTAATCTAAGGCCTGTCCCACACATCCAGATAATTCCGGTACCGGAAAAATTGGTACCGGAATTATCCGTGTCCGTGTGTCCATGTGCTTACATAGCACATCAGTGTGGCACACGTGCGGCAGCCGTGTGCCGCCCGTGTGCCTACTGAGGACCACACGGATCGTGCAGGAGACAGCGCTACAGTTAAGCGCTGTCCCCTGCGGCCGGTGCTGAAGCCGGTATTCATCCCTTCGTCCCAACAGCGTTCGCTGGAAAGAAGGAATGAATAATCTTTTTTTTTTCTTTCCCCTTAAAAATAAAGTTTGTGCGTCCCCTCCCGCCTCCCATCCCCTGTGCACCCCCCCCCCCCCCCGCTTGCCAGGAAATACTCACCGACACACAGCTCCAGCGATGTCTCCTCTCAGTGGCTGCAGCCTGTTCTGTGTGAGCGGTCATGTGGTCCCGCTCATTACAGTGAGGAATATGTGCATATTCCGGCTTCAGCACCACACGTGGGGGGGACAGCGCTTACAGTAGCGCTGTCTCTTGCACGGCACACGGACTGCACACGGACAACATCCATGTGCAGTACGTGTTTTACACGGGCCCATTGACTTTAATGGGTCCGTGTGATCCGTGCGCTCCCACGAACACTGACATGTCTCCGTGTTTTCCAAACGGACACACGGTCCGTGAAAACACGCTGACATGTGCAGAGACACATTGATTTTAATGTGCCTATGTGAGTCAGTGTCTCCGGTACGTGAGGAAACTGTCACCTCACGTACCGGAGCCACTGATGTGTGAAACTGGCCTAAGTGATATGCTGTGGCATGACTTTAAAAAGGCGATCTATGCTCAGAAATCATCCAATGTGACTGAATTACAACAATTCTGCAAAGATGAATGGGCCAAAATTCTTCTAGAGCATTGTAAAAGATTAATTGCCACTGCCAGTTATTGCAAGCGCTTGATGGTAGTTTTTGCTGCTAAGGGTGGCCCAACAAGTTATTAGGTTTATGGGGCAATCACTTTTTCACACAGGGCCCTGTGGGTTTCGATTTATTTTTCCCCTAATAATAAAGATCTTCATCTAAAAACTGCATTTTGTGTTTACTTGTGTTATCTTTCCTAATAATTACATTTATTTGGTGATCTGAAACATAAGTGTGACAAACATGCAAAAGAATGGGAAATCAGCAGGGGCAAACACTTTTCACACAACTGTATATTGTGAATTTGCTTCAGATTTTTCCTAAGTTCAATAGAAAAGTAAAAATCTGCAACAAACCCAGTTTATTAAAGATTTTGCTACAATTTATCTCCTGAAGAAATCCAAGCAGGGGAGCACCAGATGAGGAGAAAATATAAAACATTTTATATATATTAAATCTGCACCTAAGGGCTTATTCAGGCATCAGTCTTTCTTGTAGGAGTTCTATCCTTGTTTTCACAGATAGAACTAGTACCTATATTATTAATAATTTTTATTTCTATAGCGCCAACATATTTGCAGCACTTTACATTACAGGGTGTAATTTTTTTATGGACCAAGTAAGCCACACCAAAACATGAACACATGACTCTAATTTTAATCCCAGTCATGCACCAAAGTTGACAATGCAAGTTTATGGGTCATGAAACAATCGGATAGCAGTCGGAAGCCATCCTTGTGCAATTTGTATGTAGTCTCTTGTTTAATAGGTGTTGCTTGAAAAATCTTTCCCTCAAAATAAGGGATAAAATGGATAGTAAACACTGACACACTGACTAAACACTATCGAAAATCCGATGCAAAACACTAATAAAAATTGGTCATTTTTTCATTAGAGAAAGATTATTGAATGAGCCATCTCCGCCTATATATACTGAGCCCATCCATCTCCAGATATTGCTGCTAATGACGGCTTCAGAGGAGGAAATACTTTAATGTCCCTGATCGTGGCTGAGCATAGCCTGTGAGCACTGTGACTGCATAGTCTGTGGGCACTGTGACTGGCATTGCCTGTGGGCACTGTGACTGGCATAGTCTGTGGGCACTGTGACTGGCATAGTCTGGGGGCACTGTGACTGGCCTAGCTTGTGGGCACTGTGACTGGCACAGCCTGTGGGCACTGTGACTGGCACAGTCTGTGGGCACTGTGACTGGCATAATCAGGTAACACTATAACTGGTGTAATAGAAGGAACTATGGTTAGCATGACCAGGACCTCTATGACTGACATATACTGGGGACACTATAGCTGGAATACTCAGGGAGAACTGTAGTTGCCATATTCAGGAAGGACAGTGGCTGGTAAAATGATGGAGCAATAAAGGCTGGGGACACTGTGGATGGTATAGTGATGGGACATAGTGTAAATAGCAATGTAATGCATACATTACTATGTCCATACCAAACTGCATACCACTCATAGCATAAAAACAGTAAAAAAGATTTTTTTCCTATTTTTGTGCTGCGGAGTATAGCGATATCCTATGGTTCTGTGCAGTTGAGTATAGTAAATAAAGAGAGCCTAATACTACAGGGTGGAGCGCGGTAATTTGCTGATTTGGGAATGAAATACAAAAATTATGATCATTAGAAAAATTTATTTTATATTTTAATTATACTGAACAGTAATGGAATTTTTAAATTACATGGTTTTAAATAGTGTATCTGGCAAATGTCGACCTTCGCTATCCACACACTGCTGCATACGTTTTCTGAAGTTTTCATGAACTCTAACAAGCATGTCCACTGGTATTCTGCCAATTTCAGCTCCAATATTTTTCCTTAGGTCTCCCAAGGTGTTGGGACGGTTGATATACACCTTAGACTTCAGGTAACCCCAAAGGAAAAAATCGCATGGGGCTAAATCTGGTGAGCGTGCTGGCCAGTTCACATCTCCCCTCAAAGAGATAAGCCGTCCAGGAAACATTTGCCTCAAACAATTCATGGTAACCCTCGCTGTGTGTGCAGTGGCACCATCCTGTTGGAACCATGTATCCTCTAGTTCCATTGCCTCAAGAGCCGGCTGAAAATAATCCTGTATCATAGACAAGTACCGTTCGGAGTTCACAGTTATGGCACGACCATTATCCTGAAAAAAGTAAGGACCAATGATGCCTACTCGTGATATGGCGCACCACACAGTGACGCGGTCCGAATGCAGAGGTCTCTCGTGAACTTCTCTGGGGTTTGTTTCACTCCAGTAACGCATATTTTGTTTGTTTACACACCCACTGAGGTGAAAATGTGCCTCATCAGAAAAAAACACAATTGCGTCACGGGGTATCGTTGCTAACATGTCTTCACAAGAGGTCCGCCGTGTCAAATAGTCCCATGCTGACAAATGTTGGACCACGCACATTTTATACGGGTGAAAATTCAGTTCATCATGAAGAATCCGGTGGAGAGAACGTCTTGAAATGCCAAGAGCAAATGATTGCTTCCGAGCAGAGCGTTTCGGAGATTGCAGTACTGCTGCTCTAACTCTCTCGATGTTTTGTGGTGTTGTAATCCTTCTCTCAGGTCCCCTTCGTACACATGACACATTCCCTGCTGTTCTGAATGCATTCACCCAATTTACAATTGATTGCCGTCCAGAAACACGTCCGCGTGGAGGAACAGCGAATTGTAAACGAAAAGCACGCTGCACTGCAATGATCGAGTGGGCATTTGAAAAATACGCTTCAACACAAAATGACCTCTCCTCACGTGTCCACTGCATGATGGCAACTGAAAGGCAGAGGAATACAAATCTCCCATCAGCCACTGTAAGCCACACCCACTCTCCCCTCTCTTCGACCGACAGTGCCGCCACAGCATGCAGTGCAAAAAAGCAAATTACCGCGCTCCACCCTGTATTAACCCCTTAACCCCCTTTGCACGTTAATGACCGGGCCAATTTTTACAATTTTGACCACTGTCCATTTATGAGGTTATAACTCTGGAACGCTTTAATAGATCCTGATGATTCTGACCCTGTTTTCTTGAGACATATTGTACTTCATGATAGTGGTAAAATTTATTTGATATAACCTGCGTTTATTTGTGAAAAAAATGGAAATTTGGCGAAAATGTTGAAAATTTCGCAATTTTCCAACTTTTCCAGAGATATGTCACACAAAATACTTAACAAGTAACATTTCCCACATGTCTACTTTACATCAGCACAATTTTGGAACCAACATTTTTTTTGTTAGGGAGTTATAAGGGTTAAAAGTTGACCAGCAATTTCTCATTTTTACAACACATTTTTATTAGGGACTACATCATATTTGAAGTGACTTTGAGGGGTCTATATGATGGAAAATACCCAAGTGTGACACCATTCTAAAAACTGCACCCCTCAAGGTGCTCAAAACCACATTCAAGAAGTTTATTAACCCTTCAGGTGTTTCACAGAAATTTTTGGAATGTTTAAAAAAATGAACATTTAACTTTTTTTCACGGAAAATTTACTTCTGATCCAAGATCCCCTATGGAACTTATTTAGATGTGTGGTGAGCACTTTGACCCACCAAGTGCTTCACAGAAGTTTATAATGTAGAGCCGTAAAAATAAAAAATCTTATTTTTTCACAAAAATGATCTTTTCACCCCCAATTTTTAAATTTACCAAGGGTAACAGAACAAATTGGACCTCAAAACTTGTTCTGCAATTTGTTCTGAGTACGCGGATACCTTATATGTGGGGGTAAACCACTGTTTGGGCACATGGCAGAGCTCGGAAGGGAAAGAGCGCCGTTTGACTTTTCAATGCAAAATTGACTGGAATTGAGATAGGACGCCATGTCGCGTTTTGAGAACCCCTGATGTGCCTAAACAGTGGAAACCCCCCCACAAGTGACACCATTTTGGAAAGTAGGAAAGTAGACCCCCTAAGAAACTTATCTAGCTGTGTTGTGAGAACTTTGAATCCCCAAGTGTTTCACTACAGTTTATAACGCAGAACAGTGAAAATAAAAAATCTTTTTTCCGCAAAAATGATTTTTAGCCCCCAGTTTTGTATTTTCCCAAGGGTAACAAGAGAAATTGGACCCCAAAGTTGTTGTCCATTTTGTCCTGAGTACGATGATGCCCCATATGCTGGGGTAAACCCCTGTTTGGTTGCACGGGAGAGCTCGGAAGGGAAGGAGCACTGTTTACTTTTTCAATGCAGAATTGGCTGGCATTGAAATCAGACTCCATGTCGCGTTTGGAAAGCCCCTGATGTGCCTAAACAGTGGAAACTCACCAATTCTAACTCCAACCCTAATCCGAAGACACCCCTAACCCTAATCCCAACCACACCCCTAACTCCAACACACCCCTAACCCCAACACACACCTAACCCTAATCCCAACCCTAACCACACCCCTAACTCAAACACACCCCTAACCATAATCCCAACCCTAACCATACCTCCAACACTTTTTATTGCAAAAAATAGATTTTGGTCACCAAATTTTGAGAGCTATAATATTTCCATATTTTGGTCTACAGAGTAATGTGAGGTCTTGTTTTTTGTGGGACGAATTGACGTTTGTATTGGTACCATTTTTGGGCGCGTGACATTTTTTGATTGTTTTTTATTCCAATTTTTGTGAGGCAGAATAACCAAAAACCAGCAATTCATGAATTTCTTTTGGAGGGGCATTTATACTTTTCAGCGTTTGGTAAAATTGATAAAGCAGTTTTATTCTTTGGGTTAGTACGATTACAGCGATACCTCATTTATGTCATTTTTTTATGTTTTGGCGCTATTAAAAGATAAAAACTATTTTATATAAAAAAATAATTATTTTTGCATCGCTGTATTCTGAGGGCTATAACTTTTTTATTTTTTCGCTGATGATGCTGTATGGCAGCTCCTTTTTTGCGGGACAAGATGTCGTTTTTAGTGGTACCACGTTTATTTATATCCGTCTTTTTGATCGCGTTATTCCACTTTTTGTTTGGCTGCATGCAAAAGAACGTATCTGCACCGAAATGCTATCATTAAAAACATCAGCTCGGCACGCAAAAAATAAGCCCTCACCCGACCCCAGATCACGAAAAATGGAGACGCTTCGGGTATCGGAAAATGGCACTTTTGTTTTTTTGTTTTTTTAAGCAAAGTTTTGAATTTTTTTTCACCACTTGGATGAAAAATAACCTAGACATGTTAGATGTCTATGAACTCGTAATGATCTAGAGAATCACAATGGCTGGTTAGTTTTAGCATTTAATGAACCTAGCAAAAAAGCCAAACAAAAACAAGTGTGGGATTTCACTTTTTTGCAATTTCACCGCACTTGGAATTTTTTTCCCGTTTTCTAGTAAAAGACATTGTAAAACCAATGGTGTTGTTCAAAAGTACAACTCGTCCCACAAAAAATAAGCCCTCACATGACCACATTGACTGAAAAATAAAAAAGTTATGGCTCTGGAAAGGAGGGAAGTGAAAAATGAAAATGCAAAAACGAAAAAGGATCGCGACTTGAAGGGGTTAAAAACAGAACAGAAACAAACAAGCAAAGTACCGGGCAGTAAATATTGTGGGACGTTAAATAGTGCAAATAGAGCATAGTAAAGTGCTCATCACATCATGTAAATCAGCAAGGGCAATAGTACATGGGGTAAGGCTATGTGCACACGTTGCGAATTAGGCTTAGGAATTTCTGGAGCGGATTCTGCCTCTCCTGGCAGAAAACACACCTGCGGATTTGTCGCGTTTTTTGTACAGTTCCGCTGCATTTTTGTGCATTTTTGCTGCGGTTTTCTTGCGGATTTGCTGCGATTTTTAACCCTGCGGTTTTCTATAATGGAATGGGTACAAAAACGCTGCAGATTCACAAAAAAGAAGTGACATGCTACTTCTTTTTAAACCGCAGCGTTTCCGCAGCGTATTTTCCGCAAAGTGTGCACAGCATTTTTTTTTCTCATTGATTTACATTGTACTATAAATCAATTGCGGATCTGCAGCATTTCTGCACTGCAAAATCCGCAGAGAATCCGCAACGTGTGCACATACCCTAAAACATCCACCACCGTTTAGCCAGATAGATTACAGCATGACAGCATTACTTACCGGTACATAGGATTTAACTTATAAAAGCGTTCCCACTGCCGCAACGCATGTTTCGTCTCAGTACTTCATCACACGCCTCCTGATGAAGTACTGAGATGAAATGTCTGGTGGGGACACTTTAATAAATTAAATAATATATAAGTAATGCTCTCATGCTGTAATCTATCTGGCTAAACGGTGGTCGATGTTTTACCCCATGTACTATTGCCCTTGTTGACATACATGATGTGATAAGCACTTTACTGTGCTTTATTTGCATTATTTAGCGTCCCCCAATATTTATTGTCCAATAGTTTGTTTCTATTATGTTTTTAAATATGTTATATTAACCCCTTACTGCCATTGGACAGGATAGTACATCCAATGGCAGTACCCCCGCTTTGATGTTGGCTCCGGCGGTGAGCCCGTATCAAAGCCGGTACATGTCAGCTGTTTTAAACAGCTGACATGTGCACGCAATAAGTTGAAGAGATAAACGTGAGCACTACTATAAGGGTAGACAGGTAGGTTCCCACACCGTGCGTAAGGCTACTTTCACATTTCCGTATTTTGTGTCACATCGCAATCCGTCGATTTTTGAAAATGCAGGATCCTGCAAAAAAATTTGCAGGATCCTGCATTTTCCCATAGACTTGTATTGCCGATGGATCGCGATGTATGGCCACATATTGCGTACGTCGTGCACTGGATTGCGTCGGGTTTTGGTGGACCGTCATCACAGAAAAACGTTCAAGGGAAAGTTTTTCTGTACGTCGCATCAAGTTTTCCCGTCTGCGCATGCCCGGCAGGAAATGTCTCTCTCTGACTCTTTCCCGCCAGGCAATGCAGACGGAAATGTGAAAGCAAACCCTTCCGTCGGAACGTCGTGCCAACGCTTCGTGACGGGGGACTACCGATGGAAGTGTGAAAAAAGCCTAATAGTTATGAAAAGAACCTGGAACTCAACTTAAGTGTGAACAACTCTATATTTTTATTGTAGTACAAACAAAACGTTTTGGTCTAAAAGACCTTCCTCAGTTACTACAATAATACAAAAAGCGATATTACAGAAAAGAATAGCATGATTCACAGATTATCATGGTGTATAGTCAATTTTAACAATAGTGTCATATAAAAAATAAACGAAACAGAGAAGAAAATAGAACAAAACAGAAAAAAGGAAAAAAAGGAAAAAAAATGGAAAAAAAGTATATACAATGGAAATTATTTGGTCACATGATATGAATAAACGTCTCATCTTAGCGATAGGAACCACCAAATATTATATAATAATGTATTTATGAGTGATAAAAGAGGGTAGCATACCGTATTATTAGTTAGGAACGAGAGTGCTGCTGTTTGCTCAGAGTGTATCCTATATCACCTGCTCTGTGGATATAGTAAGTATATAAGTGCCATTAGGAGAAGGCCTGGTGATTTTGAAATGTGGTCACTACTAGGATAAGGTTACCTTGTGTGAGTTAGGTAAATATAACCATCCGGTCTGATGGAGAGGAGTGCAATATCATAGAAATGCTGAAAAATCAAGAATAAGCGTTACCCCCAAGATGCCGGTATATAGTGATCATATGCTCGTAGTTGGGATCCGGGAGTTATTACCTGGCTACGAGTCCTGTATGAGTCCACCGCTAGTCAGTTGGGTAAGGAGAGTGCGATCTACTGCATGCAGCTGCATGTGATATAATGCGGTCATCATCTATGTTCGCTGGACCGGAAGTGACGTACCGGAAGTGCGTCCTGCGTTCCAGTGGATGGGCGTGCAGCGTTCCAGTGGTGAGGACACAGGAGGTGGTGCTCCTGTAACCATGGTTAGAGTCTAGGAGGTGTGGCACATAAGGCAAAATTGTTTACCCTGGCTAGCCGTGCATGGAGACGAGGGAGCCTGTACTAGGACAGACAGTGGGTGAGATGAGGGTCAAAAGTGCAGGATCCATTTGGTTCGTGTGTGAAATCTCAAGATCCTCAGTATAGGTGGCTCTAAAAAAATTGGAAAAATATATTAGAAACATATACAATTATCACAGACTCATATTGGACAAACAATCAGTAGATTTGGTTTCCAGTACCATCTCTATGCTGATGACACCCAATTATACACGTCTTCTCCTGATATCTCGCCTGCCTTATTAGAAAACACCAGTGATTGTCTTACCGCTGTCTCTAGCATCATGTCCTCCCTCTTTCTGAAACTAAACCTGTCAAAAACTGAACTCCTCGTGTTCTCTCCTTCTACTAACCTACCTTTGCCTGACATTGCCATCTCCGTGTGCGGTTCCACCATTACTCCAAAGCAACATGCCCGCTGCCTTGGGGTCATCCTTGATTCTGACCTTTCATTCACCCCCCACATCCGATCACTGGCTCGCTCTTCTTATCTTCATCTCAAAAACATTTCTAGAATTCGCCCTTTTCTTACTTTCG